>NW_017729000.1:2238828-2267432 GCF_001723915.1 Gavialis gangeticus | reverse complement strand
CACTCCTTGCATTTGTCACCTGTGTTGAGGTCCCACCATCCCGGGCATATCTCCAGCTGCACCTCTGCAGCCTGGCTGTCTTGGGTATAACAAACTGGCCTCAATGGTGGAAGCTGGTGTAAAATTTTGATGAACAAACACTACAGCGATCCTGCCTGAATCCTACTGTGATAGTAGGAGCCAACTCCCAGCCCTACGGCTGAACCTGAAGTAGGGATGAATACAGGAAACCCCCTTGGCATGAGATTAACTCATCGAGCCCATCATATCCTTGCAAATCTATGAGCCCTGGGAAGTGAAAAAGATGGTTGAAGATTTATGGTGGTGGTGGTATCTGTGACATGGAAGCAGCTGATGAAGTTGAGCTCGAGTTGGCGAAAGCTTATGCTCTCCCTAATAGATATAGGATCTTAGTTAGTCTAAAAGGTGCATATTGACCCTGTCTTTGGCTAGACTTTAGACTCACATGGCTCATTACCCACTCTGCTCACGGTCACTGCTGCCAGCGGAGCTCAGGCATCGACAGGAGCAGAGGACCAGAAGGAAATTGGTGCTCTCAGTAGAAATGCAGCATAATAGCAGGCGGCAAATGCGGTGGCTGATGAAGGATGGTCAGACCAGCGGCCTTTAGGATAGGGGTAGGGCTGCACAGCAAAAGTGACACAAGAGGCTTGCGTGACTTCAGGAAGTTTGAAAACCTGCAGCTTACGCAGATGTGGAGGCTAAAATCGCTTTAAAGCTTCCCCCCGACCCCAATTCTTGTCCAGATGTGATTTCAAATGGCCAGAAAAGGCTCTGAATGGTGGCTTCTGCATCCAGGCCTCCAAAGCAGCTTCGGTTCATCTTCCCGGCCTTGGGTTGTATGCACACATCCAGGAGTACTGGAAGAATTTGGTAACCCCCCGGTATCACCAAAAGTTTGTAAAAAGACTAATTGCCAAGTAACATATGCACGTGGGACCATTAGCAATTCTGTAGCTATGCAAATTAAAACAGTGATGTATGATTTATAGCTTTAATAATGTTCTGAAGGCTCTTAAATTTTAATCACTTGCAACATCCTTTTTAATATTCAATTACTTTATTAACTAATTAGGTCACTTGCTGAAAAAGCACATAAGGCTGGTGCTATTTTAATATCAGCTGAGCCTCACAAAATACCTTTGAAATGGTGTAAATGGCTTATTTATTTTAAACAGATCATTAAGACGCTATAATTAATAAATCAATTATGAGAAAAAGGCAAGAAACTGATAGATGCCAAACCAGAACGACAGTGGCCATGGGCTGCTTTGCTTCCTGCACGTTCACGCAGCTGCTGAAACCCAAATGAAGGCGGCAGCGGAAGCACCTTCCAAGGTAATTCATATGCAGCTGAGGAAATAAGCTCCGAGATATGCTCAGTTCATTATGTGTAGGGATGTAGATAGAGAGAGATCGTATGTTTGGGAGGAACGTGGCTCTGACTGATAAGAGCTCTGCTGATGACTGCTGCCGCTGCCTCCAAAACCTTGAAAAGTTGTGAGAGGAAGCCGGACATCCCAGCAGCGCTGCCCCAGCTCCTGTTTTGGGTGCTTAGTTCTGCTGCATTGTTTCCCAGGACCGCAGATGACAAATCCCTGAGAAAAGGGCAGGTTTTCCGAAGTTGAATCCAAGCCCCACATTGGAGAAGGGGCTGAAGCCCCTGCAGGGCTGTGGTCATGACGGGGACTCAGCCTTGCAATACCTCACTCATCAGTACCGTGCCCCTGAATGAAACTATGAAACTATGCATGGATTTCATCCCCACTTTGACTTGCAAAGCAGAAGATGGATGAAGGGGAAATTGGCCCTAGTTCAAACAAAC
This sequence comes from Gavialis gangeticus, assembly GCF_001723915.1. Lineage (NCBI taxonomy): Eukaryota > Metazoa > Chordata > Crocodylia > Gavialidae > Gavialis > Gavialis gangeticus. The sequence continues at coordinate 2,265,586 of NW_017729000.1, read as the reverse complement.
CTTTGGTGATAAGAGAGCTGCTTTTACTTAGGGACAAGCTCAGCGGTGTTTGTCAATGCTTTACAACATGGCTAGAAGCGAGGAAACCCTGACCTGACACACGTGGGGTGGGATGGGAATGGCTACAAGCACTGGCTTGGCAGCTTTGTCTTGCCATCGCTCGGGCGGCAGAGAGCAGCTCACTCTGCACCCGTCTACAATAGAGACGTGATGGAAACGTGTCTGGAAGAGTTTCTCACCCAATGACTGCATGTTCCCAGGAGCCAGAAATGTGGGTGCTCGTCCCAGCTCTGCTGCAGGCTCCGGTAAGGGAGATATGCTTTGTCTCTGCGTCTCCATCAGCAAAAGGCAATGAATTGTACAGATCTGGCTCTCAGCAGCAGGTGCAGATCAAGTTGCAACAAGGGAAAGTGAGGTTAGATATTAGGAAGAACTTTCTCTTTAGGAGGGTGGTGAAGCACTGGAGCAGGTTACCCAGAGAGGTGGTGGAGTCTCCATCCTTGCAGGTGTTCAAGACCCAGCTAGACAAACCCTTGGCTGGGATGATGTAGTTGGGGCTGGTCCTGCTTGGAGCAGGGGCTTGGACTAGAGGTGACCTCCTGAGGTCCCTTCAACCCTCATTTTCTCTAGGATTAGTCCACACTCGAAGAGGAGTGCAAACCAATATTACGTGCTCAGCACTAAGGGGAACCCGACTGCCTGTAGCCCCGTGCACTGCCTCCAAGACCCAGCATCATCGCTCCTTCTCAAAGGGCACCAGCCCAGGTGTCCTAGATGCTAGACTGACCTGGCCTAAGCATGTGATGTCCCACCAGACCTCAAGCATCAAAGGATGCAAAACTATGGCATGACATTGGGGCATTGACCCCTCTCCTGCTGCAAACATGATGCTGCACACGCTGGAACAAGCCTCTCCCGTTTCTTAGGCATCAGGGATTTTAACAATACACCGGCTTGGACTTCCAGTTCTACCAGCCTCCTCCCAGAGGAAAAACCCTCCATCTCCATCTTTCTGTGCATTTATTTCGGCCCAAGACTACGCTGTCATTAGAGACAGCTTGCAGAGTCCCATCGCTCCAGTTAGAAACCTGCAGTTGTCAGGAGGATGTTTTATCCCCGGTCCTGTAATTCCTGCCCAGTCCTTTATTCATAGGATGGGTTCCTTGGGTCTCTTGACTCATTTGTGCAGGAAAACAGGCCCCAGCTTTGTCAGAGAGATCTATTAGTTATACAATGCCCAGCGTGGCATTTCAAGTAAAAGGTTACCCGTGCCCACTGTGCCGCTGGCACCAGGAGAAACGAGGCAAAATGCAATAGAAACCAACACTTCTGCCACATTTCCCCCTTCTCGGGGAGGGGAGCAGGCCTGCGCACAGGCACAAAGACACCGGGCCCAAAGAGTTGATTGTTAACCTCACCCGCTCGATTCAATGTGACGGTGACACTTCACAGCACATTGCATCCAATCTCATTTGAAGCTGACAAAGATTGTTTCTGCTTTATATCTATTGGTTTATTAATGGACTACAGCCTCTTAAGCAGATGCATATTCATTAGATAGCCAGCTGTTAGGCGGTTCCCAGATGTCGAATGTAGCTCTGTCTTGGAATTTTTTTTTCCTCCTTATCATGAAACAAAGTAATTGAAGCCCTATTAAAGAACCAGTTAATTACTCAATCGGTACCTTATGGCACAAGCGGATTTTTAAAAAAAAAATAATTTAAATCTGAGAACTCTTGGGGTTTAAACCAAAATTTTTTAAAAACACATCAGCCCAGGACCTGTCTATGCTGTTTGTAGATGTAGGTGTGTGTGTGTGTGTACACACATCTCGCACAAAAGATGTATGTATATGTGCGTACCTGTCTCTCTCACAGCTCTGTGTATGTGTATATCACACACCCCTACCTGTAATAAGCCAACAGTCCTGGTGTCTGTACACACCTCTTGCTCATCTATTTACATTCATTAAAGACCGTTTTCTTTAAAGGCGCCTTTCTTCACTCTATAAACCTCTTGGTTCGGTGCCTACCATTGTTTCTTGCTTTTCCTAGGGCGTAGGAACAGCTTGAAAGCCAAAGGAGGGATTTTTCTCTCTCCTTTCTTGAAGTTTAAAACGATGCTGGAAGAGAAGCAGCACCCAGTGCACCACAGCCCAGTCGGTCACAGAATAGCCTAGGAACGCCTTGGGGGAGCAAGTCACTCTCCTGCACGCGGTCCCAAATACCTCAGCTGACCTTGAACAACTGTCTCATAAAATTGGATTATTCTTTCTTTTCCTGCTTAAGACTTTTCGAACTTCTCAAACTTAGAAGGCCCCCGTGTCTGAAGAAGACCCTGAGCTGTTGTTAAAATAACAGGGCCACCCCAACACACACATACATTCTTCCCAAGACATTTGCTCTCAAAGAATTGGGCCAGCTCCAGATTTTTTATACAGTATTAGGGGGAAAAGTCTTCGTCTTGATACTCTGGCTTGCTCAGAGCACTAGGGCAGCTCCAGATCTTTAGTAGTGTTAAGGGGAAAACTCTTTACCCCCAAATTCTGGCTTTTGCAGCCAGCAGTCTATCATACCACAGACCCCAGGGAAGGGCCAACAGTGGTTCTTAGCCTTTTCCACATTAGCTGTTACTAAGATGGTAAGGACAGGGTGGTCATCAACTTCCGATGCCTGTTTGCAAGCCTCAGGTTTAAGCAGACTGCTATGAAAGCTCTGCAATAGGCTTCAGAGAAATACAAGGACTTTTTGCGCTTTGGCTCCTCTTGCTAACCAGCACCAGAGCAGCAAGATCTAGAGCTGTACAAGTAGCCAATTTCCACACTAAAAAATATTAGTTTCCTTCATTTCTGCTCAGATGAAGGACTCTGTTGGACACAAAACAGAATGATTTAGTTCTGAAATGGCAGTTTAAGTTTGCTGTCTTAAATCCTGGTTAAAGGGGAAACTTAGAAATAAAAAAACCCCCAAACGTTTGCTTTCAAAAAAGGGTTTGACTTATCATTTTTGTTGGCTTCAAGGAATAAAAAACTGGCAAAGCAGGAATTTACAAATCTGAAATGTTTTGTTAAAACACATTAGTTGAAACAGCTTCTCACAGCGCTGCCGAGATCTGCTTTTCAGTTCTGCTGTCCTACTGGACAAGCAGCTTTATGTTAAAAAAACCCTCCAGAAAACCCAAACAACCCCTGATCCTTTGTTCAGGAAGGCAGCACAAATTCAACAACAGGGACTTGGATCTGGTCACGTCTTCCAACCCTCGCAAACTAGATTTGTAGGGAATCAAAAAATGTGAACCTGCTCCTATTGGATAAACTTCCTTTTAATTCCTAATACTTCCCCAATGCAAAGTTTTAGACACAAAAACAACTTCTGTTGAACTTGTCTGCAGCAAGTCATTTGGGTTTCACTACACTTCACTTCACTCCTAGCTTTGCATAGCTGCAAACTTCAAGTTAAGGACTTGAAAAGAAATGTTTCACAAAAGGTTCCACTGGAAATGTTTTTTGGAACAGTGCAAACTGTAAGATGGGTATTTTGGTCTCAGCAAATAGTCTGTGTCCAGATGAGTGTGGAAGTGTGGTTTGTGGTGCTGCAGACCCAACTGCGGCATCACACTCTGTACATGCAGGCGTTCCCCGCACTGCTACCTTGCAGCATGGGGGAGGTCATAAAAACCCATACTGAAAAAGAGCAGAGCATAGGTGTTCCCCGGGAGCAGCACAAGGTGTGGTGGGGGAAACTGTGTTGCGGGGGTTGGGGGAATCACAGGGATGCAGCCATAAAGTTTGCTTGAATTCAAGTGGAACATCCCCTTAAAAACCCTTGCTTCTCTGCAGACGGCAGCTCCCTGCCCCTGGCCATGCAAATACATTAGAGGTATTAAATCAGAGCCAGGTGTGCGCCTCGGAGCGCCTGCACACGTACAGAAGTGTTTGTAATTGCACACATGCATGCGGGAGTGGAGAAGCTGCAGGGGGAAAAAAAGTTCTTAGAGCAAGTGACTCCAGGAGCAAACACCTCGGAGAATTAAAACGTCTTTGGATATTTGTTCTCTTGCTATTGTTGGCATCACCTTGAGTACAGGATGCCTGCCTGCATTATGTAAACACTTGGTTGATAAATCCCTCCCCCATCTCCCTTAACAAGCCATGTCAGACTCTTCTTTGCTGACAGATACAGTCGAAACAGATGCTGCTATAAATACCCGTGTTTAGTTGTTTTGAACGTAATGCGTCTCCTGTAGGACAGACCGAGGGCTCCGGTTATCTGTGAACCTGCACCTGTGCTGGAGCTCATTGCTGTGCAATGTGAAGTTTCTGGTGCGCACAGCAGCATGCCTTCCTGGGATCCCTTTGTACACGCAGCTGGAAGAGACAGGGACCTCTGCCGCCCTTACAGTGAACACTGCCAGGCTTTGTAAGCCTTCCCTTGGATTAAGGATCAATACTATTTTTAAAGCTTGCAGATACCGGCGTGTGGGTCTGGCCCTTTCATTTTTCAGTGATCTTTGCTCTGGACCAGAGCAAAATCTGCTGTAATCTCCATGACGCTCCTACACATTATCCTCAGTAGTTTCTGTTCTATGTAGGAGAAGAGATGCCCAGCAAGGATGGCTTCATCAGGATGTAAACTATTAGCCATGATGTTTTGCTCATTTTTGGTGCATTGTACCCCAAAACTCAGTCCTTCTACCTTGGAAGATGCCAAAATAAAATACCATTTGGGCTTTTATCACAATGGGAGTCCTCATCCTCTCCCACCTCTTTCTAGGGTTAAATATGGTCACCAGTGACAAAAGCTCAGAGACTCTTCAAGCATTAGAGATGGGTCTGATCCCACAGCATGCACCCTTTGATTTCAGAGGGCTTTGAACTTGACACTTGTGAGACTTAGGAGGTGGCAGTCTTAAAATGTCTCGAACGGACTTTGGCTGACATAAGGGACTGCGGCTGAGTGTGTCGATCAGGCCTGCAGCAGCAAGACCTCCACTGCGGTCAAGGATTTCCTTGTCTCCCAGCACTAGTGTGCTGAAGTTCAGACCTAAACACTGCTGCTTCAGTGCCCTGTCCCCCCACCCCACTAGCAGTCAGGCTTTGCAGGAAGCCTCTGCCAGTGCAGCAATCATTCAGGGCTTTGCCCACCCAGTCATGTTGGAGGCTAAAGTGTTAAAGCATCTTAGCATTTTTCTTGCTCTCCCATGGAAGCACTAGTGGAGCCTGCCCACCCCATTTTACCATTATTATCCAGGCCTGCAACTCTAAATGAGATGGTGGCTAAAATGCTCCCAAGAGTGGGGCTGCCTGGAGAAGAGATTGAGGAATACCAGCGTCGTATCCGAAGAGGCAGTGCTCTCATTAAGAGGCTTTTGGGAGAAGGCCGGTTTCATCCGTCAGCTTGGATGTGTCGCCCTAATGTTTCAATCTGTCTAAGCAGATCAGTTTTCTTGATCGAGTGGCCACAGACCACTCTTGCTATTCTTAAAGGAAATAAAGGAATTGCAACAGATGCATAGCAGGCATGGGGACTTGTTTTTTCCTTTTTTTTTTTTTTAATAAAGTAATATTAAATACACCTTCCCACTAGCTGCCAAGATGCAGGTCAAAGGCAGCCCACACTGTGTTTATTAATCCTGGGAGTGCAATGTTCCCAGAACTGTTTTTCATTAAGCGAAGGCAAAACTCAACTCCCAGCGTCTTGCTTGCACGCTCTGAGCTAAACCGCCATCCTGTGGGGTCCTCTCTTCACATCCATTATCTGGGCCAAAGTCTAGCAGAGAACTAAAACTGCCAGGCCTGAGCACCACTTTATTTTTTAGTTTGGTTATACTGGCATCACTCTGTTCTCCCTTGTAGAATTAAGGAAGATCCTTTAGGTTTTCTGTTGTTTTCTTAAAGGACAGCATCCCAACAGTGCGCCGATCAATGTTACAAATCACTTGGGTATTTAGAGGGGCAGCAACCAGTATGCAGAAGAGATGAGGTCTGCGGAGGTCGTAGAGCAGGTCTTTTTTTGAAGACCCTGACCAAGATATGGCTTTGCTGGAGTCATTCCAGTTCCTTGGAAATGGAGACAATACTTGGCATGAAATGGGGAGTTACTCTGGTTCCTGTGATCCAGCTTCAACAGCAGCCTAAAACTGGTGTCTTTATACTGCGTGAGCTGGCTCGGCTCCTTCTGACAGGCGTTTTCGGATTGCGACAGATCGACAAGCTTGTCCGAGGGGTTTAGCGTTTCCTGCCACCGTTCTTCCAGGAGCCAATCTGCACCCTACGTGCTCCAGGCCAGTTGGGATCTCACCATCTGTTAAAACACCAGGTCCTGAAGAAGGTCGTTCCAACAAAGTTTAAAGGTCTCCAAATGGGGAGCCGGAGAAAAGGAGCTCTCTCCTACTCGGCCGTTAAAGCCTGCCTTGATTACTTTGATGTAACAACACTTGAAAGCTCCTATTCTTTGAAACTAATTTAAACACATTGAATTGTTGAAAGATTAAAAACCGCAGTCAGCTAATTACACTCACTCTCATCTCTTATTCAGCAAATGAATCACTTTTCATTACCACTTAGCTGAAGTACATGAATTTCTGCCTAATTAGAAATGTTGTAGATGGAGCATTAGCAAGGCTGGAGCGGGTCAGGATATCTTGCCTGCTTCATTTTTAATTCCTAACAGTAGAGCTAGATAGGCAAGGCTGGAGATAAGAAGTCATTAAACAATTTTAAATTATTTATAAAAATTACTTTGCCCAAATTATAATTATTTTTTTCCCAAACGCTCTCATAAACGTCAAATGGAATGAAAGGAAAAATCAGCCCAACATTGATTTTAATGAACATTTTAATGTTATGTATAACAGAACATTATGAATACAATGGAAACAAAGTTTTATCAATTTAATAATAAAAAAAGAGAAAGCCAATGTAAGAAAGGGGAGGCAATAAATTTCATACCTAGAGCATAGTGCTTATTCTCAATAATATTCCCAGCTTGTGAGTGTAACGATGTCTTTGCATTCCAGATCCGAGAATCATGATTCATGTGAGAACTTAAATGCAGAATTACAGCAGGAAAACAAAATCTTGAGTTCATTTCCTTTAGTTTCATTGCCTTTATTTTCGTTAAATCAATAAAATCTTTGACTGCTACAGGTTTCCTTTGATAATATATATATTTTTTTTATATATATATATATGTATTTTTAAACTCCTCTCTATTGGATTTCACAGAGCTGCTACTGCCTTATTTACACAAAAGAATCACGAAGGCTGTATAAAATCTAAAATCCAACACCGTTGGATTAAGGATTTAGAGATTTACATTAACTTAAAAAGACAATGTCGTTACTGTGTTACTCTCTTTGTAAAAGATGCAAAAAATAAACGCTTCTGTCTTTTGAATGCTGCTGACATTGTAAACCAGTGGCTCCGGAGAGATACGGGTGGTACGAAGCATGTTAGTTGCCACTGAGATAGAGCTGGGAAAGTGTATATATGCTGAAGTTTTGGAAAGGAAACCATACAGCAGCTCTTGATGAAGTCCCCCCTAGCTCTGCACTCGATACTAATTATAGCAATAGAGGTGTGAAAAGCCCCAAAATCTGTCCATCACCAAATTGCTGAAAGAGGTTTTTACAATAAAAATTTGGATAATATAGCAGTGTTGCTGGAACATTAGCAAAAGTATATATACATTCCAGGTCCCTTTGAATTAGCCATAATCACATATGTAAGCCATTTTGGACAAAAATATATATTCTTATAAAAAACTGATCATAGTACTTGAATGAGACTTCAAATATGGACTCAGAGTGGTAGTAAAAGGAATGGATCCACTTATGTCAAAGCAATTTAGGGGGTGGGGGGAGAGAAAAATCAAGCTCTTCCAAGGGGCAGAAAAGTATCAAATTAGATTCACACAGATTGACCCAACACCCGTTTCCCATCTGTGAGCAGGAGTCTGTGTTAAATCGGTTCTTCCCTCAAGGAAGGCATTGGATGCTGTTATTACAAAACCATGGCCTATTAACTGCGAAGCCATCCGATTGACTCGGAAGAACGCTTCGTCTCTGTGCAGTTTGACCGCTAGCTGTTTCAACACTTACAAAATAGCCTTTTGGTTCTTTTCTGTAGCTTTGATTTTAATTAATCAATAAAAGGAAGAGAAAAAAAATAAGGTATTGATCAGTGTTTGCCAGCCACCCCTCCCTGGGCTATGCTTGTACAGCTAAAAATCCTTCATTCGATTCGACTGAGTTTTGTTGTGGGTTTTTGTTGTTGTTTTTACAATCTTTATTTGCTAAAATTGGCAAAATTTGCAAAGGCATCTTGCTTGGGTTGCACAGTTCCAGGAGCCATAGCAGCGGTCATAGCTATATTGGGTACCCCCATACCCATTGGGCCAGTCAAACCCATTCCTGCTGCTGGCATCCCCATGCTGACATTCATCCCCATAATCCCCTGGTTCATCATTGGGGTGCTTCCTACGGAGGTCATACCCATTGTACCCGTCATCATGCTGGGCATCCCCATTCCCACGGAAACGGGGCCTCCCATGAGCGGGCTTGTTGGAGGTCGAACAGGCATCATGTTGGGCTGGGCGTTGAGGCTCACGGCTGCAAAGTTTTGAGTCATCACATTCATCGGTTGTTGCATATCTGCAGGAAGAGGAGATTGTAATTCTAGGCCATTTTAATCTCACAGTTAAACATCCTAAATTCCAGCCTCCTTTTAGGAGTAGTGTAGGTGCATTGATTGCTAACCCACAGGAAATGGAAATGTAAAAAAAACCAAAACCCAGTGTGTGCTAGGCAATTAACCTATAAAGAAGATGCAACTAATTTCCACCCCTCTTCCTTCTCAAGTGAAAGTTCAGGAAACTAACAGGTTGTTTTAAGTAGTACTTTACCCCCATCAGTATTGCCAGTTGATGATACTGCGCAGATGTCCTAGAATTAAAACTTGGAAATGATGCAAGACCCTATCACTACATTCGAGGCATCACAGGATTAAAAAACAGTCCGTGTCTTCATCTTGTGTACAGTTTAAAGGTAACAGTATTACCAATGGCAAGAGGCAGCATGGCAGATGCAACAGGATTACAACTAAAGTCCAATTCAAATCAGAAAAATATACAACTTAGCAGTGTTCTTTCTTCAGGACATCTCACCACCAACAGAACCTGTCTTAGAGGAGGGCGTTCATAAAACCAGTGCTCACTTACTCTGTTGCTGAATCATTGTGTTAAGTGATGGCTGCTGGGGTTTCGAAGGCTGCATACCAGGTACTAAATTGTCCAAACTGATATTTACACTGGGGTCTGACCATGTGGATGGCAGAGTTTTGCTGGCATTTTTCTGGACCATCTCTGTGCCTGGATTATAAAGAACGTTAGTCTTCTGCATCACAGCATTAACGTTTTGCAAAGGCTGGAACAAAAGAAAGAAAAAGGGTTTTCAAAATGATGCTCATTCAGTCGCATTTAATGCTTTAAGAGGAAAACAGACAGTTTGATCCCGTCTCAGTAAAATAAAATCAAAAGATGTCTGCTTTGGCCTGGAAGAGGTTAAAAGCCAAAGAAAGTCTCTAATTACAAAGCACCTTCTCTTTCCAAGTACTTTCTCCCCATTAGCTAGTAACAGGCACCAGTTAGGACAGTACTTACAAGCTGCCACAAGATCAGAGCTGCCTGCAGCAAGTCCTGTCCATTCGGTCCAGAGCTTTTTGAAACATAATTAAAGGTTCTTGTATCTAATCCACACACTTCGGTTTTAAAAATGAACTGCTTTCCACCGGAGTACCTTTCCTGGCTTCTGGCTAGCAAGCTGATGAAGGCAAGGACTAGTCCTTTGAGACTGGGCAACTCAACAGGTTTCAAACATTTCAAGGCCAGTGGTTCAGGTTCAAACTTTTCCCTTCTTTTCTCCCGATCAAAAAAGACCGCTACAACAGAGCATGTCAGACACTGACCAGCAAGACAGTCCAGTGCCAAGGCTCTTTATTACAGGGGCTTGCCAAAAAAGCATTTCTGGCACATTTTCTTCATGCAGGACCTAGCCATTCGAGGACTGTACAGCAGCAGCATACCTGTGACCTTGACAAGGGTAGATTGATGCCCACAGCACTAGAGCTCATCATCGAGAAATTCATGCTTTGCGAGGAGGTCATGGTTGCCTGGGAAGGTCCCATCAAATCAAAAAGATCGGTAGGACTGGAAGCAGTTGGAGGCTGCCCAACAGCTGGCTGTGAGCCGCTGAAGAGCTCCACGGCTGGCTGTGCGGTGCCGCTGAAGAGGTCTCCAGCTGAAGCACTGGGACACGGAGAGCCTTGGTTGAAGGCACTCCAGTCGCCAAATTCTCCGTTCCCACTTGTCGCTGTACCTGCGGGGGCAGACAGGAAGGAAGGAAGGTAAAAGACCTTGTGAAAGGCAAAGAACAAACGCCATAGTCTGTGAACTGAAACAAATGCAAGCTGATCTGTGTCCATACAGATTAACATCTGAAGGTAGACTCTCCATCTGGACATCATTCCTTCTCATGAATATTCCAACAGTTTTAACAAGGTAGCACAGGAAATATGAAACACCCACACACAGACAAAACCGGCATCTGATAACGTGCCACTTGTGGATCGACAAGCCGGACACAGGTTTCTTTTGCTTTCAGCTACATGATGGTGGAACAGACTGGAGGCTCTGGTCAAGACGGAGCCAGGACCTCCACAGACCTTATATCTCCTATAACCTACCTATCCCAGCTGATCCCAGCTAATGAATATTATACAGCTGTCATTTCATACCAGGCAAAGTTCACTGAAAACAGCTGCTGGTTCAAGACTATTTGATTCCGTAAAAATTCACTTTTTGCAGAGTACAGGGACACTGAGTAACACCCCAGTAAAACCAAGGGCTTTGGAACAGATTATCAAGAGATCTTCCCTGGGAACCAGGCAGGAAACCTTTTCCCTTTCCACCATGAGAAAGCACTGAGACCTTTCAAATGTTCGTTATACGAAAATAGCAGAGACCGAACAGCCCATGCTTGGCAGTTTGGGCATTCACCTGGGATGCAGGTTTTGGCCAGAACTTTCATCCTGGACCCAAGAAATTGTTTGCTGGTGAAAGCTGTCAAAAACAGATACGTTTCAATGCCATCATACCTTGTCAAAGATGTACAGCCATACAATTCGTGACCAGCTCTACCCTTATCTTTCTCTGTCTGCCTCCTAACATAGAGCTATAAAAACGTACCTGATTCTTGGATCGGGTGTCCTAATACCTAAATTAAGTCCAGATTGGGACAGGCCCCTGGAGCCAAATGGAAGCAGCTAAGTCCACTTATGCAAATGCATTTCCTGCACCACTTAAAAGAAAAGTGCAGCTTACAAGAAATATTGTTGGGTAACAGTTCACGGTGAAAACTCTTTGTAAGGAATCTGTAAAGTGCTCTTAGTCTTTGGGTGTCTTGGCTCCCAGGGTCTCAGCTGCCAGGCCACAGTCAGCTTTTTGGTTGTGGGCAGATGTTTTGGAGGTCCTAATTTCTGGCACATGAAATGCAGACAATGGCTTTGCTCACTACATGCATGTGTGGCTTAAAAGGAACATATCTGCCAAACGAGAGCTGTTACATTGTGCTGCAGCTTGCATCTCACCATGAAGTTGTCCCTCAGCTTCTAGCGACAAACAACATTATTGCAACAGGGAAAGAGCTCAGAACACAAATGAATGCATAAATCACATCTGCTCTCTGGCTTGTTCTCCATGTAAGCAAAGGAAAAGGCTTAACCTGCATAAAGCCTCTGCAGATGAAGCTGATACAAATTTCTAAGTTACCTGACCTATACACCTGGCTATAGTTACTATAATCCACACACCTGGCAATTTCCTAGAGCTGTATTTTGTCTAGTCAAAGGCAACTGCAATAATATTTTACACCCCACGTAAATACTTCCTAAGAACACCTGTGCATTCAAGCCTTGTTTTAATTATCGTTACCTCTACTAGCATATTAAAATTTAAACAGTGGAAAACAGAGGGGCAGGAGGAAAGCAGTAAGTTCGTTTACAAAACACCAGCACTACCAGCAATTTTACTGCAAGAAGTGGGCTAATACTCATTAGCTCAGGGCCTTACTAAAACATCTGCTTTGATCTCCCTTACAAAAGGGACTGTATTGGAGTATTTCAATTAGTACCGTGTATTAAAAATTTAAACCCACTTTAAGTATTCCTGATGGATAAGTAAACGCTGAATGTGCTGATTCTCTGTGTACTCAATGCACAGGTCTGAACTCACAATAATGGAAGTGGGGGTAAGAGGAAGAAGGTTTTGCCCCTTTCTGTAGAACTTCATAAAAGATGATTAATCAAAGAGAAAGGGATTTCTAGAGGGGCTTATACTGTTCAAGAATGATTAATCATTTCACAAGATGCCTGGTCCCTTGCATAACGACGATCAGAAAAGATTAATCATGTTAATGCAGATAAAGGATTGTATCATTTTAGGCTGTACTAATACACAAATTATTTGCATAGTAGGCGGCTTTATTTTACCAAAGAACTTTGTTTTGAGCAAGTATCACTGTAAGGAAGCCCATAAAGTAGGGCAGTGCTATTCTAAACTGTCAACTGAAACACGAAAAATCTATGTTAACTAAAAGGTGCTCTGCCATTTCCTAACATAGCGCACACTGCAGAAAGTTTGCAGATGCTAATGCTGATCTAGACAAATTGGAGGATTGAAGCAAAAGAAATCTCCTGAGGTTCAATAAGAAGTGCAAAGTCCTGCACTTAGGAGGGAACAATCCCATGCACTGGTGCAGGTTGGGGCTGATTAGCTGGGCAGCAGCTCTGCAGACAAGGACCTGTGGGTTGCAGTGGACAACTCTATTCTTCCCCTCTATTCAGCACTGGGAGGCCACATCTGGAGTCCTGTGTCCAGTTTTGGGCCCCCCACTACAGAAAGGATGTGGACACGTTGGAGAGAGTCCAGTGGAGGGCAATGAAAATGGTTCGGGGGACATGACTGGTGAGGAGAAGCTGAAGGAACTGGGCTGATTTAGTCTGCAGAGGAGAAGACCAAGAGGGATTGAATAGCAGCCTTCACCTCCCTGCAGGGGAGCTGGACTGTTCTCTGTGGGGGCAGATGACAGGACAAGGAGCAATGGGCTCAAGTTGCAGCAAGGGAAGCTGAGTTTGGATATTAGGAAAAATCTCTCTCACGAGGAGGGTGGTGAAGCACTGGAACAGGTTACCCAGAGAAGTGGTGCAGTCTCCATCCTTGGAGGTTTTTAGACCCAGGTAGACAAAGCCTTGGCTGGGATGATGTAGTTGGGCCTTGTCCTGCTTGCAGCAGGGGCTTGGACTAGATGTAACCTCCTGAAGTCCCTTCTAACCCTCCTTTTCTATGATGCTATGAATGCACAGGCAGGCTGGCTGAAGATCAACCACAGAACTGCTTTTATTAGTTTTAGAACTGTCAGATTTAAATATTACTAGTGCAGAATTCCTCATTTTCTCAATAGCATTTCATCTAAGTAAGATTTGTAAGAACAGACTCACTTGTTTTTTCCTTGTTACCCTATATTTTTTTTTGGCCAGCTGGAAACACTGGATATGTGGTATCAATTGGTTGCTGGAAGCAAAGCAATTCAGAAATGGTTGAGCCACGAGAAGAGGATGCTAAGAGGAAGAATAAAAATTCCCACTGCTCTTTGTTGAGACATCTTTAACAGTTTGAAGAAAGCTGTTCCTTCCTCCTCTTGCACTCCGGTACCCTTCTCAACAGCTCCTTTTCCTTCTTGGCATGACTCTCTTTCTGAACCTTGTAAACAACTGCCAAACTATACAAGGACACTGCTCAGCTTCAGTGAAAGCTGTATGTTCTCATCTGTAGGCTGAACTCAATGGGGTTGTCCCAGAACACAAAGGGCATAAAATGTAGGCCCCCAAATGGATGGATAACCCCCACTGCACCCTGAAGCTTTGGAAAGTATTCCCCAACACACATCTGCCAAGACTATTATGCCCTTGTCTCTCCATTCAATTCATTTCAAAGGTTTTGTTAATCTAGGGAGACAGGCGGGATCTGGGGGATCTCTTTAGGGACTGTCATTTGTCTGGCACAGGCGGGCTGCTATTCCTCATTGCATGTGATCCTACTTTCATGGGCAGATTGCTTCCGGGGGTGGGAAGTTCTCCTAAGGTTGAGTTCCAACCTGCTAGTAACCAGAGCCACTGCTTAGGTTGAGATTTTGGTGGGATCTAATATTCTACTTTCTATCAGGACTCCCAACATCCTGAAATCCTCATGAATATTCAAAGAGCCTCCCAACGTAGTTCTCTTTCCTGTTCCAAAGCCCTTAAGACGTGCAAAACCTAGAACAGGTCCCTGCCACAAGTCTGCTGATTATCCTCACGCTGTGAGGAAGGTCCTTCAAGCCACGTTTTGGCCTGTGATTATAGCTAACCTAATGTACTCTTTTTTGGAGCTGGGCTACCATCAAGTGTTTTATTGAAATATTGCTGTTCCACCAAAGCAATAATTTTTTTTTAACGTTTGCATCTATCAGAGAAGAAACTTGTAAACTGTTGGCTGGACTGATTAGGAGGGGGCCAGCTGCCTTTTCTGAGGAAGAAGAGGTTGTCAAATAACTTTGAACAGCAGAAACATTATTATGAACAATAATAAATCGGAGTAGTTCTATTAGCAACAGCCAAAGCATCTCCAGTCACTTAGGAAATGCAAATACTGTCAAGCCTGGAGCACTCATCATACTATTAAGCCTCCTATTAAAACAACTTCTCGTTCCCATTTCCAAATATCATAAAAATGCAAAGTGCTTTTACAGTGTGTAGGTTTTCCTTCTGTTTTGTAAATGTTTTTTCACCCAACAGGCTAACCCAATCTGTTGAGTACTTTGCATATGTTTTACCAACTTCAATTTCCACCCTAAAAGACCCCCGCCCTTTCTTGTGATGGCTTAAAACAGAACGAAAGTCCAGATTTCGAATCTGTTTAATTGAAACTAATTTCACTACAATGAAAGCTATGCTGGAAGCGCCCACAGCACCTTCTCGTCAGCAGTCTTCTCCTACCTTGTGACGAGGGGAAGCTTGCTGAGGCAGCAGCAGAGCTGAAGTCGGCAAATCCCCCAAATGGGTCAGTCGATCCACCTGGAATGGGGCAAAAATCAGAGTGCCGTTATAGGATCTGGGAGAAGTGTCCACCCAGCCACTCCATGAGGGATTTCACTGTACTCCAAAACCTCTGCATTTAGTATTGATATATCAATACAACAGATAGGTCTGTGCCATCTTTCTGGTTTTATCATCATTACTGCAAGTCTGGGATGACAAATTTAATTATTTCCACATATACTGATGATCTAGTTGTACTAGATGGGACCTCCTGAGAGCCCTTCCAACCCTCATTTTCTCTGATTCTATGATCTAGCATGTATTCTGGTTGTGCCATATATATCTCCTAAATATCCAAGTTTAGGTTGGATATTAGGAAAGACTCAGAGATTTATAAGACCCAGGTAGACAAAGCCTTGGCTGGGATGCTGTAGTTGGGGCTGGTCCTGCTTGGAGCAGGGGGTTGGACTAGATGTGACCGCCTGAGGTCCCTTCCAGCCTGAATTTTCTCTGGTTCTCTGGGGAGTCATCAATGAACACAACTTACTTCCTTAGTTCTTCCTAAATTAATTTGCAGAGATTGAAAGATATGAAATGATGTAGCACTGTTCTAGTTCAGCAGAAATATTAATAGGAACTTATTAAATTAAAACTTCAGAGGCAGAAATATGTAAAAACAAAAACCCGTTTCTAGAAGATTCCACTTATTATGCCACTGACCATGAAAAATTCAGCCTTCTTATATTTAGTTTTTGTGTTACTTAAAGCACGAATGATTCGGCGATGATCCTGGATTCAAGATTTCAAGGGCAGAGCTTGCACTGGTGTTCTTTTTTTTTTTTTAATATGTTTGCTTCCTTTCTAAAGCGAGCAAGACAGAACTCCAAACCACACATTTGCAAGCTACCAAATAAATTATTAAGTCTCGAATACAGTATTGTAACTGCTTTTCATTAAAGCATACTAAACCAAGCTACAAAAAGGAAGGCGCTTTAAAAGCTATGAATGGGACAACAAATGAGATAGAAGGATGGTTTTCTTGCCAAATGCAAATTTGCTTTCCAGTCTAGTCTTCTTATCCCTTTCCCCCTATAGTTTTTAACCGGCCATTCTAGTGACCTGGGAATACCAAAGAATTGACCTTATTTTGTTTGTCCTTAAAGATTTCACCTCTGAACACTCGCACCCTTCGGAGTAGCAGCAGCAGTTCAATTATTGTGCTTTTAGTGTTATACATACATTATACAGGTTACATCACAGCTGCTTAGCCTGCAGTGCTTAGAAACTAGCCAGGTGGGACTGGAACATCTGTGCTGCACTCAAACACCACCAGGGACAGCTTCCAACATCTGGTGCCATTTCTGAATTGTCTTATCGCTGCAAGACATTCTGCCCCATCTGCTACTCTCAACTGGGTTAATTAAACCAGAACCATCTCCTTTTTAATAAATGGCTAGCAGTAATAAAAGGAACAATTCCGTTTCTAATGCATGTGTACCTGTATTTCTTTTTAATGTTATTTAATTGTAGACAATATCAGGGAGGCATGACTGTTTTTCAAAAAAGAAATGGCCTCTATCTGCAGATTGTGTATGATTTAATAAAAAGCAGCAAACAGAAAGCAAGAACAGCACTTCTGAATTCCCAGGAAAGGGTTGTTCCATTGTCATTCCCGTGCTGCCTTTTTTTTTTTTAAGAAGTTAAGATATTTCAGTGATAGGATGATGCAAACCTCAACAGTTATGGTACACTTTGCATTGATGATGTTTATCAAAGGTGCTTTTTAAACCGGTTGTATACAAATATAAAGAAATGTCATACTGAATAGTAGCACAAAGGTGGATGGGAGGTAGCTAAATAGCAAAAGCTGGAAACTCAAATGGTCAAATTTACCAGCTGAGTCTACTGCAAAGTAAATATTTTTATGGGAATCTCATTTGCTCCCTGTTAAAAAAGGGGTGAATTACTGATTTCTCTGCCTTTTCTTGCACACAGAATAGACAACAGGGGTTTCCTGCTCTCTGTTATGCCAAACCATGTCCCCGACAGAAATACTTCTCTTCTAGGCCTACAGTGAAATCTCATAGCCACAAAGGTTGTTATACAAGATGTTAACAGGGCTGAAAGTCCAGGAGACTGATGTTAAACTTGCACCTAACCTCAAATCTAAAGAGGTTTTTGGGGTTTTTTTGGGAGAGGAGGGGGAGTGGGAGGGGTGCTGATTATTCTCCATGTTTGTGTTAATTCTCAGCCTTGGCAGCTTGTGCTCGCTCGGTTTCATTTTCAAATTGAACATTTCACTCAAGAGGAAAGAAACAAAACCTGTGCTCACGGCAATAGCAGCAGTCCCCAGAGGGGGAAATCACTAGGCTAGAGGTAAAAGACTTAGTCTCCAGTCATCCTAAACAGAAGTAAGACTGGCGAGGTGCCACATGGATACAGCACCTTTCTGCTGGCATTACTTCTCTAAGCAAGTCTGCCTTTCCAGCCAGGCTGGAACTTGTACAGGTTTAGCCATTTGTAAGTCTTGAACCTCAGCACTGCTTCTCACTTGAGCAAGTTTTGTTGCATCTTCCCACGTTTCAAAAATTAAGCATTTGCAGCATCTACCATGCTGCAACAACACATGCAGATGAGTAAATCTCTCTATAGATCTTTGAACTCGTGGTATTTTTCTGCCAATTTCTTTACAGGAAGATCAAAGCCTCCTTGCAACCCCTTCACTGTACTTTGCTTGACATAGGGACTGTCCCCACACCCTGTGCTGCAAGGAGCATACTGGTCATCAGAAGTGACCTGCATGTGAAGGACAGTGCTAATCCTCACAATATGAGCTAGTTTCAAGGATTCCCAGGTGAGATCTGTTGCTATAAATGAACTCTTTCCATCTGTCTTCTCAGGTCAGTACAGAGGTTATTTACAATGACTAGCAATTAATGCACCTCTTAGCACAGTTCTGAAATGCTGTTGTGAAAAAAGTGGGGGAGGGAAATAGCTTTACCCAGCACAGAAAGAAAATGAGAAGCTCAGAGATGTGGAAATGGGGAAGAATACAAAAGCTCCATTTGTCTGAAATGCAAGGAAGGTTGGCTTCTCTTCCACCCAGGAGAGCACACGAACACCAACAGACTTTCCCTAAGCCTGAAGAAGGGTGTTTGTGCAAGGAAGCTTGCAAAGAACACATTTTCCAACTATTTAATTGGTCTAATAAAAGATACACATTTACCAAAAGCACCTTGTCTAGCTTAAAATGAGACATCCTGCTTAGTTTATTTTTTTTAGTAACTAGAAAGGCTTTAAAAGCCTAGCCAGTTTCTTTGCCTAGATGGAAGTGGCCATGTTGCAAAGTACGGAAGGCCAAAGTTTTCATGGGTACGACTGAAACCTAAAATGCCTGTTTCAGCATGTTCTTGCAGGAGATTAAAACCCCAAGGAATCCTGGCATCTCCAAGACGTACAACACATTTGAAACCAGATTTAAAAGGAAAAAAACCCAGCAAAATAGGCTTTTCAGTGAAACTTGAGGGACAATATACCACGAATGAAAAGACAAATGGATTTTGCTTCTGAAACATCAGCATGACTATGGATCTAAACATCCTCAGAGGAGCATGCTTCTTAAGCGTATTTGACCCATCTTTCCCACAATACAAACAGTTGTACAAAATCATTAGTGTCACGGACATGGAACCAGAAAGCAAGACAGATGCTTGTTTATCATTCAACTTTGTTCAAAGAAACAAACAACTGGCAAGAGAAAGACTTTTAACGTTAAACAGAAGTTTATTAACTGTATTTGTATTTGCTTAATATTTACACTACAGCTGCACTCTCAGCCCCAGGCAGGCCTGGGACCTTTGTGGCTGTTGCATGTGCAGCTGAACCACCGACTATCCCGAAGGTCTTACCAAGTTTCTAGGGTACAGTGAGGGGGCCCATTCACCCGTGATACTAGCTAGGCACTGATCCTCTAAGATTAACAGACAAAAAGCCAGGTAGGGCCCACATCTGTTAGGAAAGTATGCTTTAAGAGATGTAGACTTGTTTCCCAAAGTAAGCCTAACACTATCTTTGGTCTCCATCAGTAGGATTTGAACCAGTGGACCAGTCTTTCCAGGCCACTAAAATATTAACCTGCCTACCTATCCCCCCAGTTATGCAGATAACAACCTACCACTGTTTCTGTTTAATTAAAATAAAATTTCGGTTGCAAATAGAGAAAGCAAGCGTCTAACAAACGCTTCTTGACAACTAAGAAGGGACACACTGGTGCCTAATGCTTCCCTTTGCTCCAAGCGATCTTGATACCAGTGAGGGGAAAAGTTGCATCGAGATTCTTCTCCAGTTAATGTTTCTCCAGTTGCTCCAGTAAAAATGCCAAACATGCATGAAAGAGTCCCTTTAATATTGTATGCTGGCCCCAACTGCAATAGTTGATAGCAAAGATCAGTAAGCATGATAGTAAGTCTATGGAATGACGCTGGTATTTTTCTTTTAAATCAGTTCCAAATTGTACTCGTCTTTCCCAGGCACTGAAATTAAGGGCTGCCTGAAAGAATAACTGTAGTTTGACTGTTTAACAACAGTTAAAGCAGTAATATACAAGCACTGTGGATTTAAATTTCAGTTCATATTTAAAGAGTAAAGGGCCATCATTTTTTTAACAGAAGTTAAACAAAACAATATTTGCTTTTCACTATTAAGGCTGGGGTTATCCAAGGGTCATGATAGCACAAGATAAAAGAAGCGAGTTTGCTTTTGCCATATACAGTACATGTGGCTTGTGAATGGAAGTCATCCGTTTCTATAGCTGCCTATTCCCCTAACTTGTAACATGAGAAATGTTTAAACCTGACTGGATTGTTCTTGCTTTTAGAATTAATTATAAATAACTCTGCATTATAGCCCATGCGGTTCCTGACAGACTGATTTAGTGGTTAACCTTTGAAATGCAAAGGTTATTAGTTCTATAATATGGTATTTTGCGTCCCATTATATAAAACTGTATGTAGCGCTACATTTTTAGGATACTTGCCACATTTCTTAGATTCTCATTTTCTATCTATTCTCCTTTATTTCTTACATTATTAAACCACACACTTGTCCACAGTCATCACATATACTTATTGTATGAGCCAGTGAAAGAAAACAAAAAGGCAGCTTACCCGCTGAGACTGGCTGGCTGGCACCATCAAACAGCAGATCTACTAGGTCATTAGATGACTTGCTGCCGGAGGGTACGGAAACCTAAAAAACAAAACAATTTATCAGCTTCTTTTTAAAAACCACCACTGAAGAGTCCCCTGTAGTCCAGATGCAAGGAACAAACGCAAGAAGTTTGTGAAAAGGAAGCCCAAACTGAAAGGAAATGGCATTTGTTTGAGGATAAGAGAATGGTCCCTTTGGGAAGGGAAGATCACTGGTGAAACACCACTTGGTATTCATAACTTCCTTTGTCTTGGTTTGGACCAGGAAAAGGGTCACCCCCTTTGCTGCTGCTGGGTAGCTGTCTATGCTGAACAAGAAGCGAGAAGATGTGAGAATTGGGCAAAGTCCAGGAATGACCGGTAATTTTCTCATGTCCCGACTATGGCATAAAATGCCTGAACAGATACAGATGAAGATAGCCAGCTTGCTCTGCTTTAATAGAATCAGTTTCAGAGAATGTGAACTTAAAGACAGGCTGAAGAAACCATCTGGATGCTACAGAAAAACAGATGCCAACTGAGCTTACAAAAGTCAGTTTAAGATTTGTCTGATTACCATACACAGAATGGAAGTCTTTATGTAGATACTTACCCTGGGATTAAAAGAAAAAAAAATTGTCTGTCAGAATAATGATTCTGCTTTGAAAAAGTCTGGAAAAAAGCAGCTCCATGGTGATTTACAACTGGAGTGAAATAATTATCCTGATAGTGTTATACCAGAACAAGCCACCAGGTAATGGGAAAAAGTTGTTTCAGGAGCTGAGAGATGAATTGTTTTGTGAAGCTTCTCAGAAAAGGCTGTGTACAGACAAGCAGTCACATTAATGTTAATTATGAGAGACGGGGACTTAGGATGCATCAGCTGTTCTGAGGCAACTATTCATGTGCTCACTATTACTCAGTGGTAAGTGACAGCTGAACTGGGGCAACTTGCCCCTAAATGGAAGAAAGCTAAGGTGCCCTAGTTCAGCTTTCGGCTACCATGAGGTTACTACAGGAACACGAACAGTGACCATGCATCAGCTCTTCCATGGTGCCCAGCCTACCTATTCACTTTAGAAGCGAAAATGTGTCCATAAGCTACAACTTGTACTGGCAAGTGCAACTTTACTGTGACTAAGGCCAGATCTATGCTGCCTCCAGGTCAAGCCTGGGACCGCTGCTAGGGATGGCACTCCAAACCTAAATTTCTAGGCTTCAGCTCAGCTAACATAGCTAGCTTAGAGCCCCCTACTAAGGGGTGCACTCAAGGCAGAGTAGTGCTGGGGTCACTCTATGCTAAACCATTTGGATTTTAGCATATGCCGGCTATGAGTAAGTGTTTAGGGAGTGTTTTTCAGCAGCAGAACAAGTACTGAAGAAGTGCTGAAAAGCCCTAAGGAACCCTGCCTTGGCAGGCAAAGGAGACAGCAAAAGGAGGATACAGAGGCCAGCCTTATAGCATGGCAGCTAAATGCATCAGGAAATGTACACTTCTCACAATGACTCCTGATGTTAAGCAACTGTTCTCTTGAAAAGCAAGTTCTTTTCTCAGTTAACTAATACTAAAGGCAGCTGGAAACTTCAAAATACAATTTGTGGCTAGAAAATGCCAATTGGTCAAAATGGTTTGTGGTAGAAGGGTCTGTTCCAACAAAATCTCCCAAAAAGAAAAAAAAACTTGAAAAATGCTTTGAAAATTGTTGACCCAGTGACAGACAGACTCAGATTTCCACAAACAAGCTTCCGAGCAGGAATGTCACCGGTTCTTTCTTCGAGTCATCGCACTTCCATACATTAGTTCCAAACACTGACTCTGAGCCAGAAATCGAGCTTGAAAGAGATTGCTTTCAGGATGAGGAGGCATAAGCTAGTATGAACTAGAAGAAATCTCTTTTGATATTACGTTCAGCAGCAATCCTTCCGAATCTAGGAAAAGAGGAATTCCAGATGGAAGAACTGGGCAAACAGTAAAGGAAACATGTGCACCTGCTACCTGCTGTCATTTTAAGGAGCAGTGCCTTGTAGACCACCTACGCTCAAAAAGGAGCATACATTTTTCTCAACTTTTTTCTGGCTGTGATTGCAACAACCGTCTAAAGAAGGGGCACACCTAGAAGACAGCTTCCATGCCTATAGCAGTTAAGTGATTTTGATTAGTAGCAAAACAGCACTAATTGAGGATGGCTGAATTTCCAGGTGTGATACTGAAACCCTGGGGGCTTAGTCTCTTGTCTGATGAATGGACAGCACAAAGGCTCAGCTGGTCAGACCGTTTTCAAGGAGTCTTTGATATGCCAGACCTAAATGGATACTACAATGTCTGCTTCTTATCTGTGCATAACTGCTTCAAATAAAAGAAGAGTGCAGACTAAGTTCATGATGCAGAAAAGTTCTACTTTGCAAATCACTGGCAAATTAAAACTGATGTGTTGGTAGTGTTGGAGATATATCATAGCTGCGATAGCTTAGGAAATATGCAAAAGAAAAGGATTTTTCTTGATGATATCTGTCATTGGACCAGCTGCATGATTGGGATGGACTTAGGCAAACTTTTGCATGCGCTAAATGCAAAAGCTTGCCCAAGTCTGTTCCTTGCCACTGACGATGTGTTGCCAGTGTTGGAGAGATGTAGCCATGATGGTCCAAGAGGAAGAATGTGCTGCATGAGAAAATTTGTCTAAGTCTACCCCAGCTGTGCAGCTGGTCCAACACAATGTCACCAACAAAAATCCTTGCCTCTCTCAATGTGTTTGAGAGGTGTTTCCCGTTTTCCGAGAGATGACAGCAGCTTCTCTAAATTTTCAATGCTTTGTGCTACATGCAAAATGAATCTTAAGGTTCAAAGAGTGTGGACTGACCACAGGCAGTGGATTGAAGGAGCCTAGCAGGCCCATAATTATGAGGAAAGAAAAGTCAGGAAGAGAACAGAGGAGGTATTTAAAGAAAAAAACCAAAAAAAAACCCAGGTTAGGATAAGACCCAGGGAATCTAGGATGGTTACAGACTTCCGCCATTCTACACGGACACTTATGTTCAAACACTGTTGTGAAGCATGCTTTTTAGCCGAGTCATAGTTTGCCTTGTGTATGGACAGAAAAAAGGTCCCCCTGAAACAGAAGCCATGCAGGTGAACCACATATATTCTAATAGTTATTCCTGCAGTGGACATAGGCCTGTAATTGAGCACTGACCCTAGACAGAGATCTCTAGCAGCTAATAGCAGAAACTGTACAGAGAGGTTGTAATGAGCTGTCTCATCATTGCAAACACACAATATGGTTACCAGGCAGGAGCAAGGAAAGGAAAAAACAAAAACAAGCTACTATTAGCATTTTCTCTTCTTAATTTCCAAGCTGTTTGGACATCTTTAATTCAGCCATGTGTTAAGTAAAATCATGCTTATGTATTTTAAGATTGTTGGTTAAATTACTTGTAGCTGAACATTTTAAACAAAATTGCTAAGTAGTACTGTATAGCAAACCAATGTTTGAAAGCTATAATGCACACACCTGGGAATTAAAAACACAGGCATCTTTTGATTCCATAAAGAACTGCAGAAGAAAAGTTTTTGGAGAAAGATAAAAAAAAAGTGCAACTTTCTTGCATAAAAACAGAAACTGCCCACCCAGAGTGGGTGTAGAGACAGCACTGTGCTACCTGATAAGACATTTCAGCATTCTTGAAAAATCCCTCCATTAGATTTCTAGGAAAACTCCTGGGATTGCTCTGTAACCTAGCCAAGTACAGAACTTTCCTGTTCTTAAAAGTAAAAATCCTGGTTTCAGAGCTGGAGAGGGAGTAGATTCCAAGGCTCAGTTGTTCCCGTGCTGCTGTCTCACCTTTCCTGTAGTCTGTGGGGTATGAGCTGCGGCATTCTGATCTGGACTTGCTTTGTCCCCAGTATAATGTGCTGCTGCTCCTAAGTCAATGGTTTTGGAAGGATTTGCTGTGCGCTTGTGTCTGGTGGTGGTGGTCTCTGTAGCCTGTGTAATATGAATATGTTTGGTTGTCACAGTCTCCTCTTCATCTTTGAATTCACCTTTGGGAGATTTACCTCTTCTTGATTTTTCCTCATCGCTGTCACTAGAAAAGGGATAGAGCAAAATAATATTAATAATAATAACCATATATATTATTCTATTTTCGAATATCCAGAGCCTACAAATCAATGGGGATGTTTCTATTTACTTCAATGAACAGTGGGATCAGACCAAGAATTGTAATTATAAGAGGAATACAGCTTTTATATTTGAGGTACTGCACCCTTATACAGCACACTAGAAAGCATTATGTAGCATTACCATCACTGTAGAGATGAGGTAATAGAGAGCAAGTCATTTTGTCAAAAGGTCATGTGAGAAGCGAGTGGGAGGGATAAGAAGAGGGCCCACTGATTTTGTGGCTCCTACAGCTCCTGCACAACAGTTACCACAATCACAGTCAATGAAAGTTCAGAGACTGTGTGCAGGGTGTGGCACAACAGGCACACAGCCTGCAATTATAAGGGTACTGAGAAAAAGTTAAGCAGGGAAACTTTAAACATTGATGCTGCATATACATGAAGAGATCAATAAAAGTAAGGGCATTAGCCTTAAGATTTTAAACACACCAGTTCTACTCCTAACCCATTCCCCACCAAGATAAATGGGCTTCTATTATTTTCTTTAAAGTGTTTGTGGAAAAATCTGTTACCCAGCTTTATTAAAGTAGTTTTACAGTATTATGCAAAGCTGTTATTCATTTCCCAGCACAGAAGACAAATTTATTCTTATAACTAAAAGCACATAAGTGTCAATTTTAGTTGGAAAAAAAAAATTTGTTCATCGCAGTGTAATAATTTGTTTAAATCTCTGACCATTAAATTCTCTATTCTTATATCTTAAGCTTTTTTTTCTTCTCACAAACAAGTAGTAATTAATTTTTAGAGCCGGCGTGTTGCATTTCATCACCAGGATAAGACTAGTACATGACAATGAAAACCGCTGTAGGGAAAGTTTAAGTATATTTAAAAGTATTTTGAAATAGCAATTCTCTTTCGGATACACAGTTAAAGGCAGAAGTCTTTATATTTTAATAATGCAGGAGAGTACTAAAACACCCAATTTAAGAAGAGACTGTCCCTTTGTCAGTGGCACTGTGACCATAACTGCAATACACCCTGGAGGTTTCATCGATTTCATAGATGTTAAGGCTGGAAGGGACCTCGGAAGATCATCGAGTCCAGCCCCCCGCCCCAGGGGCAGGAAGTCAGCCGGGGTCAAAGGATCCCAGCAAGATAAAATGTCCAAATGTCTCTGAAAGGAGTCCAGAGTAGGTGCTTGCACCACCTCTGGAGCAGTCTTTTCCAGGCCTTGGGGGTTCAGACAGTAAAGTCATTTTTCCTATGTCCAGCCTGAAACGGTCTTAGAGGAGTTTGTGACTGTTTGACCTTGTCAACCCTTGGGGTGCTCTGGTGAACAAGCATTCCCCCAAATCCTGACGTACCTTTGTTCTCCAATAACCAGGGCAAGTTTGGGGGAAATACTTAGTACATTTCCCATTTCCTCTGTGTGTGTAATATATGCACCGCTGGGGGGTGGCTCAGTTCATTCATATCAGTTAGTATAAGTGCCCAACACTTCACTTGCTTCTCCAAAAGAAGTTTAGTGATTAATGAAGCCCAATCTGTAGACTCATAAATATCATTAGCCAGACAAAACTTAGGAAAGCACAGTGAAATATTCTCAGGTACCTTGACCAGTGAACCTCAACCCTGACATGTAGCAACGGTCAGGTATTCCAGCTCTGGCCCTGTAAATACAGACTGGAAAGAGCGCTGTGTAGGAATGAGTGAATAGAAGGAGACTTAATTTCAATGTCTAAATCTCCAGAGATTACTGGCTTATTTAGTGGTCCTCAAGAGTTTGGGGCTGATAGCTTACTCCCAGGCCTTAATATTTCTCAAAAAAATCCCAGGCACCTTTACTAAAAGGTTACTGGAAGAGGCAGAGTCCCAGTTTAATCTGTGGACTGCTTACTACGGCCTCAACCAGTCCAGAACCTAGCACATTAGTACAGCAAATCAAGTAGCTTCTGCTTCCCTCTACTGAGGCTAGGTGCAGACATTCACAGATTTCATAGACATTAGGGCTGGAAGGGACCTCAGACGATCATCGAGTCCAGCCCCCCGCCCAAAGGGCAGGAAGTCAGCTGGGGTCATAGGATCCCAGCAAGATAAGCATCCAATTTACTCTTGAAGGTGTTCAACGTAGGTGCTTGAACCACTTCCGACGGCAGGCTATTCCACACCTTGGGGGCTCGGACAGTAAAGAAAGAAATTCAAAAAGCCTGAGGCAGAAATGATCTAAGTTACGTGGATTTCTGTAAGCAGCATAGTTTAGATTGGTAACAAACAGAAGACATTTGTCCTTGGGGGAGGGGGGGATGAAAGGGGGAGATG
>NW_017729000.1:2224022-2238553 GCF_001723915.1 Gavialis gangeticus | reverse complement strand
GTCCTGGGGGGGGGGGGGGATGAAAGGGGGAGATGGGGGGACGGAGGGAGGCAAATTTTCTACCAGGTGCTGCCATTTTTAACACCACTCTGTGTGTTCTGGTCTGTTACTGGTACAGACCAGTTTCTGATCACTTATACCAGTAAAAGTATACTGAATATACATGGCTTTAGACTACAAGTCTTTTGGCCAAAGACAGGTTTCTCCCTGAGTGTGTGTAAACTACTTAGAAGAGCTAAGCACTATCACAGTACAATTACTGTTAGCCACATCGGGGCAGTCCTCAGCGGCCAATGTACATGCGTTGCAGACGACCCTTCAGCAACCTACACAGTATCTTTGCTGCTGCACTTCCCAGAAATTCAAGATCTATAAAGCAAAAATGGGGCTTGAGTGCTAACCTGCTTGTGAAAGTCCTTGACACTGGAGAAGTCGCTTATAAATGGATGCATGTATTGTATTTCTGTACTACTTCAAACCTAAAGTCTCAGATCTGTTTGGATTTTTCTCTAATAGATAAATGTGACCATAATGTTTCATTGTTAATGTTCCATTTAATTGTGTTTATTATGTAAGGAATAAATCCCTAACAACATTGCACTGCTTCATGTGAGAGTTGCCAAGTGAAAGCCGAGAAGTTCAGCTAGTAATGTACTAGATCATTAACAGAGTCTTACAAGGGAAATATGTATGTACAACAACCAGGGTAGGAGTTCTGGCCCTTTGGTCTCTCTTACTGCTTTCAAACCTGACCTTTCCCTAAAGCAGTAAAATAGGCCCTTTGATTCTAGAGAAGGCAGTTTGAGACATAATGCCTAAACACAGCCAGCCTGCAAGAAGGGATCATCACTCCTTTAACCGTGGTCATCTTTCACAACAATGGCACGGTCTTTAAGACACCAAAACGCTATATTTTGCTGCCAGCTCTTGTTGGCTTCTAGGACATTTGAAAAAAGTAAGACTGGCCAGAGTTCCAAAATTCCCAATTGATATTAAGAGTAGGATGTATTTCACTGAAGCACTGATAGACCTACAATGAATCTGTAAAATACTGCTTCAGCACCCAAGACTGGGACCAGAGTAATAATAGTACAAGGCTAGGATTGTTAACTTAAGACTGGGGGGAGGAGGGGGATGATTCCAAGGGACATAAAAAGAGATTAAAGGCATTTACTTCCCAGTGCCCCCTTTTTGGAGTGCCTTCTTCTCTTTTACCATTTCAGTTCCAATGGGCCATGACATGCTATAAAGCCCTGTCCTCCTTTATCTCCTGTTAACCTGTTTGTGTGCCCACAGCCTGAGTTTGCAGTTGGATGCACACAAGCAGCTAACACAGAGCAGGTGGCACATTACAAGTCCCTGCCCTTTACCTTGCAAAAGTGTGTTTGCATACCCTACCTTGTCCACAGCTATAATGGGCTTCAGTGTCATGCCACTCTAAAAACAGGCTCTAAAATGACACAGTGGGATTGCATATTATCCATCAATGGATACTAACAGGCAAACAAAGAAATTCTAACTGCCAACTCCACAAGCTGGACCTGGAACCTAAGAGCCAAGCTGGGATCTTCTGGTCCAAGTAATTAATAAGATTCAGCTATTTTCATTCTGTTCATCTTCCTAAACATGAACCAATTTTGTTCTCATGCTCCAACAATTCTTGAAGCATGTGAACAAAAATAAAAAACCAGCTTCTTTCAAATGAGTCAAAATCCAAGCAGATCTGTGAGGTGAGGTGAGGTAATACCACTCACATAGTCACTTTGCATTCACAGCCAAAGAGTGCATTAATACAACACTACTGCACCATGACAGACAGCAAATAGAGTGCGGAGGATGTTTAAGTGAACTCATTTAGGTTATTTCCAAGAATCTGAAATGGTAGAAGGATCTGGACTTCATATTTAACGTACAGACATGTGCGTTTTAAGCCATGCATGATTACTAAAATCCAATCTCTGCCACTTACCACTTAAACCTTGAACAGTATTTATATAGAACTTTTTCTCCGCAGTATGCAATTAACATAAAATAAGCAATGAGAATAAATGGCTCTGCAATAGTTAGGGGAGTAAATAATTAGATATTATATAATTAATATGCATTACAAATCTCATCTCTTGAGATTCCTACGGACAATTTGGGATCAGATCCATAGATTTCACTCCTTTGGCAAACAGAAGAACAGGCTACTCTACATACATACTACTGAGGCAGAAGGGTGTTTCTGGAGTACGTTTTGGACTGCATTAAATATGGCATGTTGGTGAAGTCTGGGTTACTTCCCATCCTAGTATTCACCTTTGCTTCCTAGAAAAAGATTTTTTGCACAAAGTTCTCCTTTTACCTGTTATTCACAACTTCTGAGGTTATTGCTTAACATGGCCTCTTATGTTCTTTACAGAATGAAACGCTGTCATCTTACTGGAGTCAGAGGGGAAAAAGCAACAAAGGGTGTAATAAGAGACATGATAGATCAGATATTATATCTGAGGACTGGTTAGTGTGCAAGAAAAGAAATTAAACACTGGTGGAAAAGCCTGCAATGAAAAGCTAAGAAACTCACAAGTTTTAGCAAGAGATTAGAAAGCAGAGAGAGGGGATCATCTGAGATAAAGGTCCTTCTAGGCGCAGGCAGGAGCATGAGAAAGATGCACAATGGCAGAGATGACAAAGGGAATATCAAGGTAAATACCTATTTATTGTTTGTTCTCTATTTGCACTACAACCAAGGAACTTTATGGATGGTTTTGTTTAGTTGCTTTGGAAAGATAAGCACGAAAGCTCAAATCAAGGTACCTTTGTTAACTTTGAACTTGTTTACATTTCTTCTGATCCCATCTCTTTGTAGTCTATTGCTAATAAGTTCTAAGAGAGAATCCTGATGTGTGCACAGACAACCACTTCCATGATTATTAATATCTTAGTGAGAAGGCCGTACTGCCCTGTTCTGAGAAGTGCCGCCATTTGTATTACTTTAGTTTCCCTGCTAAATTGCTTTGTGTTTCTACCTTTCTTTTTTGGACATACTGTTATGGAAAAAATGCTAACAAAATGTCAGTGCAATATGTATTAGAATTCCTATAAATTTTAAGCTGCTTCCCAAAAGGGAATTATTTCAATATAGTTAAGCACTTTCTCTGTAGCAATTTCAGATTCTGTTAAGTATGGGTTTGATCTCCAGATAATAAAAATTCAGTGCACCTGTTGAAGTGTGCCACATTTAGACTGCTTACTGCAGGCAAGACATCTAAGTTTTCTTTCTTTACTGCAGAGGATTTAATGGCCAGATGAACAAGTGGATATCATTCTATAGAAGGCTTAGCTGACAATGAATGTATTTGTTTCAAGTATCAAAACAAGTGGGCTACACTCTGTTCTTCCTAAGGCCTGCTCACTACAGAATCACAGTAAATACTGTGGGAGGAGACAGGGAGGCAGGGAACTGTGGGAGCATAGGTGGCTTCAGGCAGTTTATTTCTAATTCCTCAGCAGTCAGGAGCTCTCTTAGTACCTAGGACTAGAGAAAAGTGCCTCAAGGCTGCTGCAACGATGCCACAAGTCCACTGCGCTAGCTGACAACGTAGCGTTTTGACCATGCTGCCTACTTTGCCCAAGACCCCCCGCATAAAGGGCTTCTTGAAGCAGTTATATGGACTTTATGCTGCCCAAAGAGCCCCCTTGTTCTCTTGGGCAGCGTCTGCCAGCTACATAGCCCTTTTAGGCCAGCAAACTAACATAAAAGGAGTCAGAATTTGATAGCTCAAACATGGTTCCCATCGAGGAGGAGGTGTGTAGCAAAAAACAGCAGACAGCTAATAAGGAATGATAAAGAGCAGTTACACAGAACAGATTCAGTCTGGTAAATCAGCAGCAAATACCTGCATCTTTCTGGAGAATCTTCTCTATCTTTCCTCCGGAACTTGCTGATTGTGTCATCGATTGTGCTTCCAATTTTGTCACTCAGTTCACCCAGTTTGTCACTGAATGGAAAAGGACTCTTTTTATCCCATTCTTCATCCCATTTCGACTTGGGCTCAGAATCATACCTTTCACCTATATAACGCATTAAGACAAGAAACACTAAAGATGACCGCAAAAACGCCTGCAGCATTTCTAGAGTTTCTCTCTCGCAGAAGGACAGCTACAAGTTTTCAAAGCAAACTGAAAGCTCCCACAGTGCTGAATCAACACTATTACAGCACGGCACAGCATGTAATGCCAATCATTAAGTGGCAGGAATGCAGATTCAAAAGCTTTTGTTTATGACAACCACACCACCTTAATGCAGTGCACAGCACAGCACATCAGGATACTGCTCGACCCTGCTGGAGAAGGAGCGTAAGAGAGGGAAATGACTCTGGCTGTATAAGCAACTTCTCAGAAATGGAATGTGCCACTTCTATAATGGTCACTTAATGCACAATACTCCATTCCCAGCCAAGCTGCCGTGCTAAGAGGTAAATCAAAGATGTTATACATTTTAAAACCTCATGAATAAGGGCACGGTACCAAACAGAGACAAGTGTAAAAAACATATGGTAATATTCCTAGCATCCATTATTGGTGAAAAACCCCTCTAGCATCCATTACTGTACCTCAAAGCAAGATTTAGAAACTATTAAGTGAAGGAACTTACCTTCTCAGCAGCCAGTCTGCATTCTTTAATTACTTTACAGAACAGTAGCATCAAGAAGTCAAGAAGTTTTTAGCAAAAATAAATTTGCTTTTGAATATCCAGTATCTAGAATTCTTCCCGGCTGCCGGTTATTTTACAAAGAGTGATGAGGTTTGCTTGAAACTACCCACAAATATTTTGCATATGCTCACCCAAAGTATAGATTACATACAAAATTTGAGATGTACACTAAAAAAGGTAAAAACAAAAAGCCCACCCCCCCCCACCAAATCATGCCCTACTACCAACATGTATTTGAATCCTTGCATTGTTGGAACCCTAAAACTGAATCCTTATTTCCTAATCTTTCTAAATTTGTGCTCTTAAGTAAGGGGCTTGAACACAAACTCAAGCTCTAAAGTTACTTGATTTTCAATAGGCTGGTATTTGGCAGCCCTGAAAAATCTTTAGGTGCTTAAATATGCATTAAGGTGCCTGAATTTAGGTATCTACATTTGAAAATTGTGATCACCATAGTTATGACTTAAAGTAATGCACAAAAATTAAAGATAAGCAGCTGGCCAATATCCAGTTTTACTGCCCAACCTCAGTAAAATGGAGCAAGAAAGCAACCAGCAAGAATGGCAAATTAGCTTCTTAAAATTATTTTACTTTTTGTCTCAAAACACTAAAGTATTTAGAAACTCAGACAGAAATGTTATCAGGCAGCTAAAAAAAACCCTGAGGCATGGGCTCATTTAAAACCTTTTAAAAAAAATAAAATAAATGGTGAATGGATTCTAACAATTCAGAATGGTCCAAAAGAATCAGAATTATGCCCTGAGAACAAATTAAGAGTGGCATATGCAAAAATGAAAAAACACAATACTACAGTAGAAAAAGTTTATGAAATCCAGAATTATTCAAAAGAAAAAAAAGAATGCTTTTTTATGTAAAATCAGAAACTAGTACAGCAATTCAGTCTGAACAGTCAGAACCTGGAAAATAGTTAGACAACCTCAGTTCAAAAAATATGATCAAATGGCTGAACACTTTGGCCCAGCTGCCTGATCTTTTTAGATGCATACAACATGGAGAACCGTTCTTTAAAAATAGCCTAGGTATCTACAAGTAGTGAAGTAATCAAGTTACAACAAGCTCTCCATCAGAAAAAGCAGAAAAAGTGCTAGGAAGCACGTTAGAGTAACTCATTTTTGTGGGAGAATTAAAAGGACATTTTTGGCCTCCATCAAACTGGTAGCTGTTTAAATATAGATTGTATTTGGTGGGTTTCCTTGTATGCCATAAACACTTAAACAAAAATTCTGACAGCAGTTTAAAAACCTTGCCTAATAGATCCAACTGTGGTCTGAAGCAATGAAAAAAAAAAACACAGAAAAAACTCCCACATCTGCTTTTTTTTTAAAAAAAAAAAAAAAAAAAAGGAATTTCCAACATGAATTCTGTCCACGTTTCAGAACTTATTTGGCATGTTACCTGACGCAGCACAATATTTCACTGATAAAAAAGAACTCTCATAATGTATTTTTGGAAACGGGGGGGAGGGGAATAAAACACAAAAACAATATTAAAACCATTTTCTCTAAATATGCTACAAGATGCCAAATTTTTCCTTTTACCATTTAAGGTGACTGTTCATCTCTAATTTAAAGCCTTGAGTGCAAAGACTCATTTCAGGCTGAAACTGCATTTTCATTGGTATAGCAAGCTGATAGGAATGCTGGTGAATAAAGTGATGCTAATTAATGCCCTTCTGGTATATTTGACATGAGATGACACTGGAATTTGAGAATGTAGAGCATACAAAAAGATAATTCTGCCTTTGGTCACCACAGAAGGTCAGAATTTAGCAGAGAATGAGCCAGCTCTGAAATGGAGAAGACACCTAGTGAAACTGGCCACTGCATTTGCATCTTGAATATTCTCAAGGCAAAAGGATCACCAGAGCTCTCTGTGTGGGAACCCAATTTACTACTCAGTGAAAAATAATCTTAATCTCTAGCATTATCAAAGGGAATACAGAGGGGAAGGCAGACTTTTTGAGGGACCACTGATTGTTCAAAGGCATTGTGCTGGACTGCTCCAGGTGCCAACAGGCTTCAAGCTCAGATCCTTAGCTTTACTGGAACAGGGACTAGGAGCATGAAGGAAGCAGCTTGATTAGCCTCAAAGAAAGGAATTGCCTTACTCTGTTCATAAGCAATCATCTACTCAAGGTTCAAAAAGATATACTGCAAGCCACAGAGAGAATGGTGTCCTACTTTACATCCAAATAAAAGGTCACATGCCACTGATCACAAAAGCTGTGATCCTGAACACAACACACACAAGAACTTTCCAAAGAATTCAATGTAGCAAGTTAAGCATAGCTATGGTCACACTGTATTCAGTGAAATTACTCCCATGCTTAGAATTATCCATATGTGCAAGTGTGGGCAGAAATGGGACCTCTAGGATTTATAATATCCAACTTCATTTTTCACAGCAGGATAAAAGTGGATGCCCTCTACATTCCATGTGTGCAAGTTTCCTTTTGGATCTGGCCCCAAGCATCCAGAAAGGATTCTCCCAGTAAGTAGTAAAATCCATTGGCTTTTATTTACCTTTTGCTGTACAGCCATGAGGTTAGAAAAAAGAAGAAAAGAAAATTACTGGATGTTGGTTGCCCTCCATGTCTTTGACTGAATACTCAACTGTACTCACTGTATCGGAACCCTCCAACACTGTCTGAAGAAACCCCAATGTATTTGTCTTTGTTTTTCTTTGCTTTCTTCCTTTCTTCACGCAGCCTGTCATCATCCTGGGCAAATTCTACCATTTCTTTCACTTTTTGACGTATATTAATACCTTGGTCTTTGCCATTCTCGTCTGTATACAAAGGGAAGGAGAAGGAGAAGGGGAAAAATCAGAAGCAGCAAGTTACTACCAAAAGCATTAGATGAGGGAACATTTAAAATTGCAAAGTGAACAACTGAGAAAAGCCTCTTAGATTGAGGTCCCTTGCACCTGTCAAAAACCTAGGCATTGAATATAATATTAGTTCAGTTTTATTTCAACTGAAACTGTCCTCAGCTAAATTAATTTTTATCCATTGCTGTTTTTATTTTTAAAAAGGTCTAACTGCTGATGATCTCTTGAAACGATTAGCAGAAATAACACCTTCCCAGATTTTAAACTATTTTTTCCACTCAAATAATTTATTCCAGTTTTGACCATTTCAGAAAAAAAGGAAGCTCGTTTCTTAGCTTTTTTTAGTGCAGTTTTTGAAACACTAACCGCCAGAATACTGTCTTATTGCAAAACTGAATTTTAAAGTGCTTTCAGCTGGGGTGCACTACAAACTAAAATTTGCTTCTCTCTCCAGCCTCTTTCACATTCAAAACACACACTGGCCCTGCTGCCTTTGCACTGTAAATATTATTTGGTGGGAGGAAAAAACCCAGCTTCAAACAGATGTGTGTGTTTTGGAACTCTAACCTTTTCTTCCCATATGATTAAAGATATTCCTTTACAGACACCACAGGGGACCAGTCTCTAGTGCATATTTTAATATAAACCCGAACACTCATGTTGTGTTGGTTCTGTTGTTATTAGCCAGTCTTTTCTGCAAGTTCTTGTCTTCACTAATTAATACTCTAGGGTCCCACGTCTTGGATTCTGCACTCTTCACACAACCGGCAACAGTCACATTCTAATTAGAGCGGGGAAGCTTCTAAGCTGGTTCAGGTGACTGACAACTCCAACTACTGTTTTAATTTGCTTATAAGATTTTTCTAATGCTCACCTACAAAGTGGTAATTTTCCAGGGATCGCAAATCATAAATGTGTTCTCTGGCACTTGTAACAACACGCTCTGATCCATTCCTTATGAGGTAAGCTAGGAGCAGCAAAGACTATAAAAATACAAAGCACCTTATGATTGCATGAACAAAAGCTCTATCAGTATTTAAGTGCAACACAAAAAACAAGCCTAAAATCTAAAAATTAGTAAACAACGGCATGTAAGTGCAACTATTAGACTGATTCTCCTAGAAGTAAGTTCTTTTCTCCTCCTCCCCACCCCTAAGATGTCAAATTTAAATTGTATTTGTTCAGCAATGCCAAAACGGATTGGTAATATTAGATCATAAATCATTAGCTTAAACAATTATTGGTTTACCAGAAAGATTATTTCAGCAATTAAGAAACTCTATCCTTGTAAAACAGCACAACTGTCCTTTGTTTTTTATTTTGTATTTCCCGAAATTTTTTTTTAATGTAAAAGCCATTTTATGGCAACTTCCTATAAGCAGCATTCTACAGGAATGCACTGATGTACACAACAGTATTTTTGGGTAAATTTGAGTAAGCTTAAAAGCAAAAATATTTTTTAATGATTTTTCCCTCCTAATTGTGAATTTTCTTGAACTTCGATAATTTCTACCTAGGAAAAAAAATATACACCCTATATGAAACAGTCTATTACCACCAAAGAGGTTACAATTCAATGGCATACTTTCAAACCTAGTAGTTAATTCAAAGAAGTCTTTAGAACATTAAGCAGTATGTATGATAACATTAAATATTAATTTACATTGTACTTTAGGGGAAACAAATACTACAAATACAAAGCATTGAGCACCCAAGAAAAACACAGAGCTTGCCTCAGAATTAATTCTGTCTTGTTACAATCTGAACATTAAAGCAAAATTTATACAACATTAAGGATTGTATTCTCTATATAAAACCAATATAATATTCCTTATATTATTTGAAGTACAGCAAAACAATATTATGGAAAAATTCAAATTTTTTTAAATTTGTTTCCTCCAATTAGTAACAAATACAATTCCCACAATTAGTAGAAATACCTGGGCCATGTTGGGACAGCAACCTAATTCATAGGGAATTTAAGCAGTTAAGAAATAGTTTCCAAATTATTTCATTTTATTTAGAACAAAATCTTCAAGTAGTACTTAGAGAGAATATTAAATTTATTAAAGATTGGTGTTCCCACAAATATACAGACAAGTGATTATTTTAAATAATAATATAGATGCTATTCTGTTTGAGGCTTGTGCATCAGTAAGAGGAAACTGCTGTGCTCATTGAATCCCATTATAAAAACATTTAAAAATTTTTAGAAAGCTCTTTATTGCACAGCAAGACAGAAGTTAGCATTAGCTTTGCAAGAAAAACAGCAGACAGGAAAAAAAAGTCTGACAAAGAACAGGTTTATTATAGATAATTGCTACTATAAAAGGAAATGCTTAAGTTATATTACTATATGCATAAAACTGCATCAAGTTGTCATATTAAAATTAAAGTAACTTTGAAGTGCTTGTTCTTCAGTGCACTAATAAATTAGGGGGAGAAAAACACCCTTTTTAAATTCACACATACACACACACACACCTTATAAACTCTCCTCCAGTTCTTTTTATTATCTTTCAACATTCGAGTCCACAGCATATTCATAAGTTCCGGAAACTGCTCATACATAAACGTAGCCCTAAAATAATTAAACAAAAGGAGCAAAGCAATTATTTTTTAAACAGTTTTTGATAACAGTTTGCTACAATTTAATGTTGACAGTAGATGGCAGACTTAGTCTAAACTCAGTGCAATTCCAGCAACCTCCAAGAGCTACCAAATTTTCTTATCCAGAGCTATTTTATAGCTGAACATTTGAAAACCAGAGCTGCGTAATTCTATAAATCTAGAAGAAAATCTATTTTTATCAAATCAATTGCTTAAATGTCTGCAAAATGACTATTACTCCACCATGCAATATCCAAACCCCTCTGTAAGAAAAATACTGAGGAAAAATTGGACTCAACATACCATTTAAAACAACATATGCAAATAAGGGTACCTGAATAAGATCCCTTCATATGCTCCAAACTTTACACACACACACACAAAAAAAAAAAATCAGATACATTAGAAACATGAATTTTGAAAAAAGGAACCCATAGTGAATGGACTTTTGACTTGACACGCTTTTGATTAAGTGAGTCTAAGATTTTATCCTTAAAAAAAAAAAAGAGAGACACTCAATTTACAATAATTTCTCAGCTCTCCCTCTGTCAACCTGCACTCTGCAAAGTTGATTTGGCAGCAAATTTTACATTTCTGTATAAAAAATGCACCTTTCTTTTCTTCACCGCTGAGTCAAATTATCACTTACTTGGCAATCTCTCCCATGAGCTGCCCTGAAGGTCCCCACGGATCATCATTGGTTGCTTCTCGAACCTTAGACTCGATTTCTGAATAATTCATAACCACATTGGTGCTGCAAAGGAAAAAAAAATTAACACACACGAAGATTAGCATCAAAACTGAGAAACACATGAAAACTTAATAATGACACTAGTGGGTACCTTAATGAGATACCTCTACAGGGTGGGAAAGAAAACATCTTTAGTGCAGCAGCTACCCTGAGGACACTATACAACACATTTAAGTCATCTTTAAGAAGGTTTTACTATTCCATTAGCCTTCAAGAATACAGATAGGCCTTCAAGAATACAGACTAGGGATTGCATTAGAGCTGGGTTTAGTCCAGTAAAAATGGCTTTCGGTCAAATTAAAACTGAAACCGAACCACTAGAGTTTATGCTGGTGCTTCCCTGACTAGACCTCATTCGTTTGCAGGCTTACACGTTGCACAATTATTTGCAAGTTGTATAATGCAATCAGTAGAAGTGGATGCATATTTTCTTGTTACTATACACATGGTTCAAAAACCAAAGAATGCAAGAGCCACAGCAGGTGTTAGCAAAATTACACATAGGAGAAGTTTGAAACAAGATGAGATATTCACAAAGAAGTATGTTTCTTAGCTTGAGCAGTTTTAATTAAGGGAGAAAAGCTACAGGGCTCCGTATGCCGATTAAGGCAATGAAAACAATATCAAGGGTTCAAGGACCCTCTACAGGAGTTCATGCAAAGAAATGCAACAAAGGAAAAAGTAATAAGATGTTTTACTATCATCAATAGTAAGACAGTCAAAGAAT
Organism: Gavialis gangeticus; assembly: GCF_001723915.1. Taxonomy (NCBI): domain Eukaryota; kingdom Metazoa; phylum Chordata; order Crocodylia; family Gavialidae; genus Gavialis; species Gavialis gangeticus. Next base: position 2,226,916 of record NW_017729000.1, on the reverse strand, counting down.
ACTCCCTGAATAGCTCTCTCAGAAAAATGTTAATATTTAGTTACAAGCCTAGTTTTTTTTCTTAATGCCAAGAAGAGAGTCCTAATATACCCCGGGGGGGTGAGTTGCTGTGCCCTAACTGGTTGGGGCTGAATGCATATATCCTTAACAACTCCATTCCTATGAAAAAGTACTCCATAACTGAAGAGAATTTTTTTCAGAAGCTCTGCCAGTGGGAAAATGTAATCCTCATTCACATAGATTTGCATCATAAAAAAAGCCACAATTAAAAGATACACCCATTAAGCACATTCTTCCTGCTTCCTGAGCCCTCTTTAATGTATTTAAAATAGATCTGCAAGACTTACTGGTGTGTTTACTTCCTTTGTAGTGCAAGTTTGAAAGAAATGTTTAACTGTTAAATACATAATCATAATTGGTTCGATTCTGCAAGAAGTTCCTGTTAACATGATTTGATTCAACTTGGGAGTCCACGGAACGTGATGCCAAACCAGGAGTAGATTCAATGCTTAGTAATTCTCTCAACCTGAAAGGACAGTCCATCCATCTAGTCATTCAAACAGTTTTGCAGTCAGCCCTCCGACTGCTCACAGAGCAGTGTGAACTGGCTCAAGCAACACTCTTCCAGCAGTCTTTAGCTAAAAGGCAGAGACCTTGGAACAGGAAGTACTACAAAGAGGAGAGGAAAAAAAAAAAGAGAAAGGAAGATGCATTTATGCCCGTAGAAGAGACCCCAAGAATTTAAATCACATGAGCATGAGAATTCTTGAAATCAGATTCTGCAATCCAATTTAATCCGTTTGCTTCTCAAGAAAATGTAACCCACATAACTCAATAAGTAGTCAGCGAGCTGGTAGACCGATCTGTATTAGAAAAAGCATAATCTGAACACAGCATTAAGTACAAACAGCAAGGAGAGTTGTACAAATTCATTGCTTAAGTTTGCCTACAAAACAACTCAGCCCCCTTGCCACACACACACCTCAAACTTCTGTCTACAGCAAAGAAAATGGCAGAAACAGATGTAAGCCAATACTATTTTTAATTCCCATGAATATGGATTTCTTTTTTTTCCCCTCCAATACAGGCTTCACAAGTGGTGTAGCTTTCAGCACACTAGTTTCCTTGTCCAATTTAAGAAAAGCCATGGGTCAACTAGAAAAGGTTCTGCTTGCTTTTATAACCCCTCCCTAAGCTCTTGTTTGAAAAGGTGGATGGGGAAGCAGGAGTATAAAATGGAGCATTTCCTATGTTTCTTCAAGTAAAAAGTTTAAGATTGGAAATCACAAGGAAGGTGGGGAAGGGACACAAGTTTACAGTAAAAATACCAGCATCAACCAAGCAGAAATTCAAAATACATTGCTAAAACAGTATGGGGGAAGTGGGGGTGCAGGGGAAATGGAGGGAAGTTAAGTAATACAAAAAAGCACAGTTAAACCCCACTAAGTGAGAAAACATGCTCCATTTCTGAAGCCATCCCGCAGTAAAGTCATTGTTCTCAACAAACAGGAGAAAGCTCTCATAAATGCCACGATGAGATCTAAGGGCACAAAGCGTTCCAAAACAAAATATCTTTAAGCCGCATTTAATTCAGCAACAAATGTAAACTTGAAAAAAGTTGTATAGTTTGGCCATGTTCCAGGTCATTTAAAAATAACTATTTCTAAAAAGGTGGAAATATAGTTTTATTCTTCCTTTCCCATGTTTTCTATGGCCCTCGTTCCATGCCCTACCCATGATTCCTGTGACCTTTGCAGCAAAAAAATAATTTACATCCAGATGTGAAGGGAAAAAGTGACTAGTTTGATTGCCAAGACTTCCTGTGATTGATATAAATTTAATATCCGAGGACACTTTCAGACACCAGGGGGGGCTCGCTGATTAGTTTATACTGGGCAGCTTCCAGGGAATCGTGCTGGATGCCATGAACATCGCCTGCTTTGCAAACAACTGGATATACAATAGTTAAAACTGGCAGAAGGTGTCCTAGCACTCTGTTTAAAGCAAGCTTTATAATCTGAAAGGCTGCTTTTGGATTTACACCAAATTGTTAATTTAAAGACTACACAATGTGAATCTTATAACGAGCCAGTTTACAGAATCTTTTGACATGGACAGAGATGTTAAATAAACAGGAGAAGTGTATTTAGGAATGATGTCCAAAATAAAGGCCCACAGAATAAATAAATGGGTGGACATAAATACTTATAAACTCTTTGCTGCATTCCTTTCTGCTTACATGCTAACTTTCTTATAATAGTCTGCTTAAGCGTAGATCTGTGGCAACTACTGTTGAGGATATTTTTTAAATTTGTTATTACTGCACCCTCTTTAAATAAGCTCCATGAGTACAAGTTCGGTTATTTGTTAAATTTCTAAAAAACCTGAAGGGGGCACTGTCACATTTCTTTGGGTTCAGCAAAAACCAGCATGTTCTTTATCCTTAATACTTCAACAAAAGAATAGTTAGATTTGTAAATATGCATCCCTTTGCATTTATAGCAATTTTCAAAGGCTGTTCAAGTGATGTTCCTAAATTCCTTAGCAGCATCTCTTTTTACTAATAGAAGGAAAACCAGTACATGTTAAAGATACTTGACTGGTCTCAACATAGATCAATTTAATGATTAAAATATTTTTTCTGTTAAAAAACTCAAAATATTTACACCTAAATTCTGCAACTGGACAGGTCCATGTATTCTGGTTAAAAAGCCAGTTTGCCTAACATGCTTCATGTTCTTAAAAAGGAAAAGAGAAGTTTTAAAAAGAAAAATAGAGCAGCAGCTTTGTAAATATTTCAGATTTCCACCTGAGTTATGGTTTCCCGAGATCCATAATTTGAGATACCCCCCCCCCAACAACAACACCACACACTTGTTTCATTAGATTTACTG
>NW_017729000.1:2221455-2224011 GCF_001723915.1 Gavialis gangeticus | reverse complement strand
CAACAACAACACCACACACTTGTTTCATTAGATTTACTGATGCATATGGGTTTAGAGGTAAAAGGAGTTTGCAAGAGAAAAGTCATTTTCTTAATCCTTCCTACAGGGAAGCCAGAGACAGAGGAAAAATAATAAGATCCAAGTAAAGTTTTATAGAATATTTACAAATTTATTTGCCCATTTTCTGCCTGTGAAAATATGAACAAACTATAAATCATGTTACTTTGGGAATAGCATACAGAGGAAACCTGAAATGCTGTTCAGGGGACAAACACATGGATTTCTTATGTATGCAAATGAAATACGGAATTTGCATGTACAGGCTTGCATAAAAGTTATTAGTTTTGAAGGAGGACTTAAAAGATGAAGACTTTAAAAGTTAGTTTTCTCCACTAACATACTGAATGCGACTGAAGAACAAAGCAAGCACAGAACACAAGTGCCCAAGTAGGCTGTAGGAATAATTTTTTAAGTGTATGATTTCCATTTCTTCCACTTATTACAAAGTCCTGGTGAGCAAATTTTGGGCTACTGTACTATGGCTCCTCATAACACTGAACCCCATATGAACCAAGACTCTATGTTGCTCCTTGACTCCAAAGACTAAGGGATTAATGAAGATGAAGTGTATTATGTTCTCCAAAAAGTATCAACTCCTCAAGGTGTGTTTTACCATAACACCCATAAAATAAAATAAACACTGATGAGGAAAGTTCCCTTAGGCTGAAAAGAGGCACTTTAACACCAGAAAAAGTTGGTTTTGTACATTTCTAGCCAAAACATTACGAAACCAGTCCTAAATAATACTTGCAGTGTTGTGAGACAGAAGTTTGATAGCAAAGCACGTGATTTTCACCATTATGGATTACAAATATGTCTTCTACAGACTCTTGTGCTATATTTCTATACCCAAGTGCATGTGAACGGCCACCTCAAAATTTTGGAAAGGCTCTTTAACCCCAACTCACTAGAAAGGTGACATTTCCAGCCTTCAGGGAGCATGACAGTCCTCGTTAATGAGAACAGTAGTAGAAACCTATACGTATGCTTTAGACTACAAAATTATAGGCTTTCTAAATTTTCAGATGACACAATACTTTAATATGCCAAAGCACAGACCATCCCAACAGTAACCCAGAATACTGCTTTATACGTATTAATAGAGGAAATGCTAGTGGATATAAGCTTAAATATACCAACTGAACTTGTGCAGCAACACTTAACAGTTTGCATACACATTGCCACAGAGGGAAATACTATGTCAAATAATACTATGCTTCCACATCAGCCGCACTGATAAAACATTCCCTGTAATTCAATCCATGCTGTAGCACGGATGATTACTTCAAAGTTCAGTGATCAGAGGAGCTGATATAGATAAGTAATCCAAATATCAGTCGGCCACAAGGGGTGTGAGAAAAGAAGATATTCACACATTAAGAAGTGTAATGGAAGTATGTAACAAGCTTATCCACACACATTTACAATGCAACCCATTTTAATATTGGTTAAGGGATCAAGCAGCATAAACAGATGTTATTCAAGTTTTCAATACACCTTAAAAATCTAGAGTATGACCTGGGGTAATAGTCAAGCCACTCCATTTAAAGACTTATTAGGATGGTGGTGTCAGCAAGGGCAAAAATGCAGTTCTCGATATTAGATCCTCATTGGCTTCATTAAATCAAAGATCTAAAACTTGCAAAAACTTTTAAAAAGTCACAGTGAAAGGGAATATTACAACCGCTTCTTTATAACGATGGGAAAGGTATTGGATTGGACAGGGCAAGACTAATTAGAAACATTTCTCAAACCTCTGGGAAGCTACCCACTGTGCTGAGGGAGCAAGCAGCAGGGAACAAGGAACCTGGTTATACAGTTAAATTTTTTTCAATGTATATTTCAAACTAATTATGATATCATGTATACATGGGACTCCTATGTGCATAATATTATGCCTTTAACTATTACTCCAAGGACCTTACTGGATTATACACCTTCTGTTTTCCCTTTTTTTAATTTTACAACTGGGAGCACTAAAATACTAAAAGCTGAAATGAGAAACTTTCTACTTTTTACCACCATTAACTGTTTGCAATGAAAGATCATTCCTCAAATATCTCCATTGAGAGAGAGTGTTTAAAAAAATAAAAAATTAAAAAAAAAAAAAATCAAAGGCTTGAATACCAAGTATTGAACAAACACAACGTTTAAGAAAGACACTGTGTCTAGAACCATTCCTTTCCAAGAACTGCATCTTTGATAAAAACTGTTACGGTCTGTTATTGGGCAACAAAAGCTCTGTTGTTGTTAAGCATTACCTAGCACAGGGGTCACAGAGATGAATTTAACTATTAAAATAAAGAATCTACTCTCTTCCAGCTCTAACTATAACATCTACAGGGCTGTATTACCATTTTAATAGATGCAACTTTGACACAATGCTTTGTTGCTTCCATTCCATTCCTTCATACTTGCTTATTCTGTTTTATTAAGCAGTTCATCGTATCATAGAAAAGGAGGGCTAAAGGGACCTTGGGAGGTCACATAAAAGCC
>NW_017729000.1:2210080-2216455 GCF_001723915.1 Gavialis gangeticus | reverse complement strand
GCTTTGTTGCTTCCATTCCATTCCTTCATACTTGCTTATTCTGTTTTATTAAGCAGTTCATCGTATCATAGAAAAGGAGGGCTAAAGGGACCTTGGGAGGTCACATAAAAGCCCCTGCTCAAAGCAGGACCAGCCCCAACTACATCACCCCAGCCAAGGCTTTGTCTAGCCAGATTGGCAAAACCTCCAAGGATGGAGACTCTACCACCTCTCTGGGTAGAGTTTTACTCTACCACCTCCCCGTTCCAGTGTTTTACTACCCTCCTCGTGAGGATTTTTTCCCTAATATCAAACCTAAACTCCACTTCCTGTAACTTGAGCCCATCACTCCTTGTCCTGTCATCTGCCCCCACTGAGAACAGCCCAGCTCCATCCTCTTCGCAGCCCCCCTGCAGGGAGTTGAAGGCTGCTATTCAACCCGCTCGGTCTTCTCTTCTGCAGACTCAATCAACCCAGTTCCCTCAGCCTCTCCTCACCAGTCATGTTCCCCAGCCCCCCAACCGTTTTCACTGTCCTCCACCGGACTCCCTCCAATGTGTCCACATCCTTTCTGTAGTGGGGGGCCTGCAGCTGGACATAGGACTCCAGATGTGGCCTCCCCAGTGCTGAATAGAGGGGAAGAATCACTGCCCTCCATCTGCTGGCAACGCTCCTACCAGTGCAGCCCAGGATGCCATTAGCCTTCTTGGCGACAGGGGGACACAGCTGGCTCCTGTTCAGCTTCTTGTCCACTGTCACCCCCAGGTCCTTTTCTGCAGAGGGGCTGCTCAGCCAGTCAGTCCCCAGCCTGTACTGGTGCATGGGATTGTTCTGTCCTAAGTGCACGACTTTGAACTTGTCCTTGCTGAACCTCAGGAGATTTCTTCTGGTCCAACCTGCCAATCTGTCTAGGTCTCTCTGAATCCTGATCCTACCTTCCAGCATGTGCACTACTCCATCCAGCTTGGTGTCATCTGCAAACTTGGGTGTGCTCTATCACCATATTCCAGGTCAGCGATGAAGACACTGAACAAAACTGACCCCGGGACTGACCCCTGGGACACTCCACTTGATCCTGGCTGCCAACTAGACATGGAGCCAATGATTACTGCCCTTTGAGCCCAACAATCCAGACAATATTCTATCCATCTTATAGTCCATCCATCCAGCCCATATTTCCTTAGCTTGCAAGCGAGAATGCTGTGGAAGACCATATCAAAATCCTTGCTAAAACCAAGGTACATTGCATCCACTGGTCTTCCCACATCCACAGAGCCAGTCACCACATCATAGAAAACAATCAGGCGTGTTCGGCATGACATGCCCTTGGTGAATCCATACCGAGTGTTCCTAATCACCTTCTCCTCCAGGTGCTTAGAAATGGACTCCTTGATGATCTGCTCCATGATTTTTCCAGAGACTGAGGTGAGGCTGACTGGTCTATAGTTCCCCAGACCCTCTTTCTTCCTTTTCTTAAAGACAGGCACTATATTTGCCCTGTTCTAATTGTCCAGGACCTCTCTCAATTGCCACACATTTTCAAAGATAATGGCCAGCAGCTCTGCAATCACATCAGCCAACTCCCTCATCCCCCTTGGATGCATTGTATCCAGCCCCATGAACTTGTAGATGTAAGTTCCCATAATTATTTTCAACTTGCTCTTTCAGACTAAATTTTCCTAATTATGCTGGGTGAGCAGGAGGGTGCGGAAGGAAGGGAATAAAAAGCCAAAGTGAACTTCACTTGGGACCATGAAGGCACAGTTCTGTATTTACAGGTTCCTTAACAAGCTTATGTCCCCTTCCTCTATCAACAAACGCTGCTTTAGCAACCTGTAGCCCTGTGCCCATAAAACAAAATGAAAACACATTTAACCACTTGCACATCATCCAATGCTCACATCAGTCAGGTGTCTTTCAGCTAGAGGTCAAGGGCTGCCATTTGAATCTGCATACATACAAAAAGAGCTACTTTACAGCAAGGAAAGGATCACGTTTTATCTGCCTCAAACACAGACTACAGTTGGGTAGTACCCCACCTGCACTGTTGCTAACATCTGTGGAGTACGCACAGGAATATCTCACTAGTGTCAAAGACAAGTACACCAATTCCGACGTTAAGCCTTCAAGTATGTCCAGTTTCTAGAGGCCAAGTAAACTCAGAATGCCAGACTGGGTATTCTTTCAGTTGTAGGAGTGTTGGGTCTTCCCTTTTGCCAGCTTGACTTTTAATCACTTTAGGGTACATTAGCTAGGACTTTGTCTCTTTCCATAAGAGAATCCCAGTTTAACAGCAGTGTGTCAGCTCACTAGTGCTTTTCTTACCCACTCTACCCAGCCAGTGGAGCAATGAGCCATCCCCTCAGTATCCAATAAGCAGCATATTTAGAGCCTAAAAATGGCAAAATAGGAGATTAAAAAAAAAAGAGGTTATATTATACCTAACCAGTAGGACCTAGAGACGGTGACATGTACACTTCTACAAGGAAGGTTACTTTACTATCCAAACTATATAAATAGTAGACAAAGTAGATCACGTTAATATTTGATTAGCAGTGCAACAGCAGATGTACAGTAGACCTCAGTTTAAAAGAAAACCTTAGAAAGACTGCATACCAAGGGCTCTATTCCCTTCCTTGATGATAAAGTGATCCATTCAAACATCAGTATGTAAATTATTTTTCAGTACATATATTAAAGACCTTCAAAGCCTTGTACTCCAAGAGGGAGTTAAATAGTTATATAGTTAAATCCTCTTTAAAAGGTTAAATATTCTCCTTACTTGTGAATGGCCTGCTCCTAACACTAAGTTCCAAAGTTGGCCTCCACTTAAAAATACAGAAAAATTAGTGGTATAACTAAAAATTTCAGAATGCTCAAATATATTCTATCCTATCCCCATGTTCCTAGCTAGGTTCCAATGTGTTTCACTCATTTTTTTAACATCTACATTAATAATGAATTTGATGCATAGCCAACTGGGTATTAAAAGCTCTATGAAAAAAAACGAGGGTTCCAGAACCCTGGCACTGCTCACAAGCCACTAGGGGCCAGCACATCATGTAGGAAATATAAAGATCTTAAAATCAAAAGTAGCATCATACAGCTCTACTCATTTGCTTCCATTAGTAAGTTATCATGGCATCACTTGTTCCAAGCTAAGGAAATAGGATTTGATCGCTCACCCGACTTCCTATTTCAGGAATATGCAAAAAGTGCATTGTAACCTTTGCATTTCACCGGGTTGTGTCACTACCTTGGAAAGCTCAATCTACCTTGGATCACAGATGGGGGCAGAGGTCACATGCCTGTTTTTGCCTGTCTGCTCTCCCCGCCAGCCACTTAGAACTTCAAATATTAGCATACCTCAGGTTAGTGCTCACATACAAGGGAGATGCAACAGCAGGATAAATCTTACTGTGATTAAAAAATAATTTTTTCTTCATCTGTCCAAAATGGGTTTGATACCATCTTACCAACTAGTAATTCTCCATTCATCTCAGTTGGGTAGATGAAAACATACTAACATGCACATATAGTAAGTCATATTTATTTTCATTTAATGTGTCACTTTTGTCAGCATTGTTATGAAACGTGCAACCTAGATGTAAAATCTTACAGATGAAACATATGGATGTCAACCATGAAGCCAACAATCCACAGTCAGCAAAGAAACAGATGGGCTACCCATATGTTAAAATGCCTGGCAAAATACCGCCGGTCATGCAGGGGTAACAGCTCAATGTTAAGTGCTACTTGACCATTTGGAATGACTTACTTCTGAACAGCAGTTTTAAAAATATTAAAAAGAACGACAGCAGACAATGGATTTATAAATACTGGATACTACTTAGGATTCTCTCAGCAAGCCTCAATCATTCAATTTTTGACAAACAGTACCAACTTCATTATGGTACAAGAAAGCCTGAATTATGTTTCCAACTTTTTAAAAAAAATTAGCAGTTTCATAATTTATGTTGCAGATGTGCAAGGCAAAATGCAGAGAAACAGATAAGCCAAGAAAAACATCCTGATGTCCACGAATGAATTATGACTTGTGGGAGGAAGGAACTATAAAAGCTATTTCCTGTGTCTTACAACTTTTGTGGTTTAAAGACTACCAAGTAAATAAAGATAACCCATTTTACAGCACCCTCTTTTTCAAAGACTTAACCAAAAAAAAAAAATTGCTGACTTCAAGAACTGGGACTGCATTCTGTGATATACACCCTATGCACAGGCCCAGAAGATACCTTTGCTGTTCGTGAACTACTGTTAGTTTTAGTGCATTTCCCCCCCTATTTTTGTAAGAAAAAAGGAAAAAACACCACAATTTAAATTATTGTTTCCTGAGCTGTTGCACCTCTCTCAAATACAGTGCTAAACAAGTTTTTACAGACAGTTTTAGAAATGTCTGAACACAAAAACTACATTTTGTGCTGCACATTTATCCAGGCTCCCCACAAAAGTGTCAGTTTTTTGTATCATAAGAGGAATCCCTCCAATTCTGAGGGAGGGAAACATGACACGGTACCTATCACAATTTGAATTTCCAGTCTATTACAGGGTCATTTCTTCCACAAGATTTGAAAGGTCCGATTTTATTTATATTTCACACACAGGAGGAGATGGGTGAAAGGACACAAGTTCCATTGATTTTTGACAAATCATGCTTCTAAAATCACTAGTAAAGAAGCCCCTGGCTTTTTTACTTTTCATTCTGTCCAGGAAGAGCATACACCAACTGCAGAAGCTTCCTTAGCCCGACGAAGGGTTTTTGAACCCAAAACCTTGCTTAATAATTGTTTTCAACTATTTAAGTTGGTCTAATAAAAGATATCAGGTTCACCCAAAGAACCTTGTCTGTCTAAATCACTAGACACTCTTGAAAGTCCTGCTGTCTTCAAAGCCTGATAACTTTCCCAGGTCACATATGGTAAAAAAAAAAAAAAAATTCACCTGCTTGAGCCAAGTTCACAAGGAGTAACTTCTGGTTGAGCATTGGTAACACTTATTACATCTCATAGTTTTGATCTTTTACAACAGTAGTCTAAGTCACTATTGACACAATGCCACTTGATACATCTGGATTAGAAAGCAACTTTACAAACTGGTAGACAGTATTATACAATGAAGGCAAAGCAAAATATTTAGTCTTTGATTTTGTAACTAGGAATAAAAGTAAGTACTTCAAGTTTTCATTTCTGATGCACATTACATCACCGGAAACCTCTACTAGGGAGCAAACCCATGATCCCACACAGCTGAAAGCGTTTCGGTCCGACAGCATTTAAAAAAATGACAACTGTCTACTCGGTTTGCCCCCCCAGCATCTCCAAATCGGCCATCATGTCCCACCAATTCACGCAATTTAGGAAATCTAATATAATTTAAAACTAGTGCCTAGGTTAGGTATCCACTTTGTACATGGAGAATATTCTCAGCTCCATTTGAGGCAAGTCAAAACATCCAGAAGCTCAGAGGAAGTAGGACTGTATGCATTCAATCCTAATGAAATACCATGATGAAGGTGAAACATCAGGCCCAACAGCATACAGCTTTCTCTGATGATGCTCCTGCTATAATGAAGGTAGTGGCTCAAAGCTCAAGAACTGCCTTTGTTCAACAGTGTGAGTAGGTCGGTTTGAGAACTGTACCATTTCTGCATGCACTTTTGTTTCCAGAATGGTTAAAGCTGCTGATTCTGTGACTAGTTTTCAGACTTCAGATGACAAGCAGGAAAAAGCAAATAAGACTTCTGAGTAATGGGCAAACTGCCAACCACCTTTATTATTGTTTTATGTAACTGTGTGTGTTCACAGCATTTAGCCAGGCCTCTTTTCTCTGGGTAGCTGACTTTAAGAGAAATATCAAATAGCATTTCCTCCTTAACTGCTGAGGCCAACTGCTTCCCTGCCTTCCACTTGAGTGCTTGCAGAGCAGCTCACCAACATCATTGTGGTTCAACAAGGACAAGTGCAGGGTGCCGCACCTGGGGAGAGGGAACCAGCATTATGTTTATAAGTTAAGGGCTGCCCCTCAGCAGCACAGAGGCAGAGAAGGATCTTGGAGTCATGATTGACTCCAGGATGAATATGAGTCGCCAATGCGATGAAGCAACAGGCAGAGCCAACTGCACCCTGTCCTGCATCAACAGGGGCATCACTAACGGTCCAGAGAGGTCTTGCTCCCCCTCTATGCAGCACTGGTCAGGCCGCAGCTGGAGTCCTGTGTCCAGTTCTGGGCACTGCACTTCAAGAGGGACGTGGAGAACCTGGAGAGGGTCCAGAGGAGGCTACTCATATGGTTGTGGGCCTCTGTGGCCAGCCCTATGAGGAGAGGCTGAGGGACCTGAATCTCTTCAGTCTCTGCAAGAGGAAACTGAGGGGGGGATCT
>NW_017729000.1:2193284-2210016 GCF_001723915.1 Gavialis gangeticus | reverse complement strand
CAGCAGGGACTTGGGGAAAGCCTGTTCACCAGGGCCCCCCTTGGAGTCACCAGGAACACTGGCCACAAGCTGAGGGAGGATAGGTTTAGGTTAGATATTAGGAAGAACTACTTCACGGTAAGGGTGGCCAGAGCCTGGAATAGGCTTCCCAGAGAGGTGGTGCTCTCACCTTCCCTGGAGATCTTCAAGAGGAGACTGGATAGGCACCTGGCTGGGGTCTTATGATCCCTGCCATCCCCAGTGCTCCTTCCTGCCCATGGTGGGGGTCGGACTAGAAGATCTGTCTAGGTCCCTTCCAACTCAGTGATTCTGTGATCATGAGGAGGGGAGAAAGTGCTCCTGCCATAGCTACAGCTGACTACTCCAGCTACCAGCGTGATTGAACAGGCCCTTCCTGAGGAAAAATGGCTTTGGGGCTAGAGATGAAGTTTAATGGAGGAAGAAAAAATGACAGCTGGAAGTGTAACTTAGTCAGTCTGTAAGGTGTACATCCACCCTGCCATCTGCTTGACTTCAGATTAACATGGCTAACTCCCGCAAACTGACAAAATGACATTCCTGCCCAAAGAGCTGCACAAGTTTTGCACTAGGGGATCTGCTTCCCATTTTTAAGGAAAGACCTCAGTCCATTTCTATATTTGCCTGTTCCATCCATGATGATTTTATGATGTCCTAAGAGGAAAAACTAGCAAAAATTTGAATAAAGCTATCAGAGCTCCCCAAAAGACAGCTGTCCTGCTGAAATTTCCAAATCCAAAGACAGGTAGGAAGGCAAACATGGAAGGGATGGCTTAGAAGTTCCTTTCTCTTCAGATGTTCTCCAAGTGGTGTATATGCCAGCACTTTAAGAGGAGATACAAGTTTTGAAATTAAGAGACATGCACTGCACGTGCAGATGAGATTTCAAAGTGATGCCATAAAACAAAACAGCAGTTTCTAATTAAGTTGAGGCTATTAGGCATAGATTTTCCAATTTCACAAAATAGAAAGTACACAAAGAAAAGAAAACACAAAGAGCATGTATTCAAGGACACTCATGATTAAAACAGTAGTATACAATACTGAAACCTGATCAGAACATGACAGCTCCCTTTACTTTTACCCAGACTGAACTCAACCCACACTGGAGACTGCAGAAGTTTCTACAGCATCCCTGATTAGAAACCTTGGAAACTGGAAGGCAAACCGTACAAGTCTGGGCTAGAGGTAGTCCTTTTGATCTTTTTAGTTTAACATGCAAATTGTGTTTGTCCAACAGTTTCTTTGGGGTTGCGTCTGATGAGACGAGAGAAAAATACTGAAAGATGCAGAGAGGTGGAAGTCAGATAGCTCTTAGTTACTTTTGCAATAGAAGAAAATGCGAGCCATTCCAGGTTAGGTTGCTTGAACCCTGCATAATGCAGCACAAGTACTGTCAAGTCACTCAGCATAGGGCAGCAGAAGTCACCCAGCAGACAAGCCTTGTTATCTCCAACTGGGATCAAGTGTTAGTGCACGTCCCTGTTGTGATGCTACTCTAGGGCAGAGGTGGCCGATCTGCAGCTTATGTGCCCCAAGTGGCTAGCTAAGTGGCACATGGGGTGACTTATAAACCAGGGATCCAGGATCAGAGAGGTTTGTCCCTGGCCACATTCCCCTATGACTCCAGCTTTAAAAATTGCCCCATGTGCAGTGCAAATGGGTTGCACACAAGGCAATTTAAAATGTGGAAGTCTACCTAGACAGCCTTCCCCCTTCACAGGCAGGGGACAGGACAGACTGTCAAGTAAGGGGCTCTCCTAGGGACAGGGGTGGCTCAGGGTGCAACTTTCCAATACCCTCTAGCTGGAGAGTTTGGTTGCATAGCTCTCCATGGATCTGTATGTATGCTCCAGCTCCTGGGCTGTTTTTCAGAGAAATTCTTACCGGTGGAAATGAATGCCCAAGTCACTTGCCCAATAAATGCCTCTCTACATGTCTATGACAGAACAGAAACTGAGTACAGACCACCCAAGTCCAAATGCAGCGTTCTTACCAGAAGTCCATGCTTCCCCATAGCCAGTTAGGTTTACACCTATAGTTCAAAGGTGCTGACTACAATAAAACCAATCTAATAACCTAACTATGCCAAAAAGAATCATAAAGCTGCTTCCAACACCAGTTCAGATGAACTCGTGTGATGGACAGGGTAAATGTAGACCAATGAAAGATGGTTAACCACGTTAGTCTGAAATCAGGCAGAAGGTACAGCAGAGTGACACCTTAGACATTAACTAGTTACTGACCATGAATACCAATATGGACAAACTGTCTGGATCAATTTGTACCAACATGTCAAAGAAAGCCACTGAAGTCTTGCCTAGGTTAGTGTTCCTGTCAAATCAGCTGATACAATTTTGCCCCAATGCTTCTATGTAGTAGACGCAATCATTTATTTGGTGTGCCACCTGGATATGACAACTTCTAATACATAGACTTCCAGTGGAAAACTTTCAGATTTCACAGACATTAGGGCCGGAAGGGACCTTGGAAGATCATAAGAGTCCAGCCCCCTGGCCCAGGGGCAGGAAGTCAGCTGGGGGTCACAGGATCTCAGCAAGATAAACATCCAATTTTTTCTTGAAGGTGTTCAGAGTAGGTGCTTGAACCACTTTCAATGAATGGTAGGCTATTCCAGACCTTGGGGGCTCAGACAGTAAAGAAATTCTTCCTTATGTCCAGCCTGAAACAGTCTTGCAGGAGTTTATAACCGTTCAACCTTGTCATCTCTTGGGGGGCTCTGATGAACAATCATTCCCCCAGTTCCTGGTGAACACCCCGATAAAGTTATAGGTGTCCACCAGATCACCCCTGAGCCTGCGCTTTTCCAGGCTGAAGTGTCCCATAGCTCTCAGCTTCTCTTCATAAAGTGTTTTCCTGACCTCTGATCATGCGTGTGGCTCTCCTCTGCACTCTCTCAAGCTTCTCCACATCCTTTTTGAATTGAGAAGCCCAAAACTGGATGCAGTACTCCAGCTGCGGCTGCACCAAGGCTAAGTACAAGGGGAGAATGACGTCCCGGGATTTGCTTGAAAAGCATCTATGGATGCAAGCCAGCATTTTGCTCACTTTACTAGCCACAGCATCACACTGAAGGCTCATATTCATCTTGTGGTCAGTCACGAACCCCAAGTCCCTCTCAGCTGTAATGCTAGCCAGCATAGCACTGCTGAGCTTATAAGGATACTACAGGTTTTTCTTCCCAAGGTGGAGAACCTTGCATTTTTTGGTGTTAAACACCATCAGGTTCTTGTCCGCCCATTTCCCCAGCCTGTCAAGGTCAGCCTGGATCACTCTCCTGTCCTCAGGTGTGGATGCTTTACCCCAAAATTTGGTATCACTGGCGAACTTGGCCAGTCCACTTCTGACTCCAATGTCCACATCATTAATGAAGATGTTGAACAATATAGGCCCAAGGACAGAGCCTTGAGGGAACCCACTGGTCACAGGGCACCACGACGATTGACTTCCATCAACCACCACCCTCTGGGTCTGACCACGGAGCCAATTCCTCAGCCAGCGGATTGTGGTGGACCCGAGGCTGCAGCTGGCCAGTTTTGCCAAGAGGTGAACATGGGATACCAGATCAAAGGCTTTTTTGAAGTCAAGATACACAACATCAATCTCTTCTCCCTTGTCCAGGTGATAGGTCACCTGGTCTTAAAAGAAAATGAGATTGGTCAAGCCAGACCTACCCAAAGAAACCTGTGCTAGCTATCCCTCAGGATGTTGCTAAATCGGCCAGTCAGTTGAGGATGGCCTCTTCAATGATTTTTTTCTAAGACCTTTCCCGGGACAGAGGTCAGGCTGATGGGCCTGTAGTTTGCTGGATCCACTTTCCTCCCTTTCTTGAAGACAGGCACCACGTTGGCCTTCTTCCAATCTTCAGGCACTTCACTCTTAAATAGGAGTTGCTTTTTTTCCCCCATCAATAATTTGACCAAGGTTAGGATACTGTGCATTATGGAAGTGAAATCTGAAATGCTTCCTGCAAATAGTGAAATGATATGCATGTGGATGATGCCTAGACAAAGAAACCTCACCCTGATAAAGTTTCTAGGTACCACTGCAATACAAATCATTCAGAAATTTAGTTCTCTTGTAAGAGACAAAAGGAACCAACATAACACATCAGCGTATTTCGCAGCACTCCCTTTAAATCCCACCTCTGGTTGCTCATGGTTCGTGCCTTGCTGCGTTTGTTACTGTTGAAATTATACATCAGTGGAGAAAAGCTATAATCTCATGCGCCTTCATAAATTGCTGTGTACACATGTTGCTGTCTGAACAGAAAGTTTTCAGTGCTACCTTCCTCCAATATAATTACAAGCTATTAAACTATTACTTTAAGGCCCTGACACCACAAGTGAATCCTTGAAGCCTACTTCGAGTGCCATAAAACACAAAAGACTTCACATATGGGATAAAGCAAACCAGGTCACCTTGCAGGATCAGAGCTCAAGTCAATTCCTTAAAAATAAATAAATAAATAAATAAATAATCTGATTTCGCTTGAAGAGAAATACATCAAGTAGATGCAGGCCTACCAGTAAAAGGACTCCACTGGGGGGGAGGGAGAAGAGTGACAAACAAAAGTTTCAGGAGGAAACTTGGGTTTTTAATATGCTTGCTCATTTTGTAGGAGGAAAACAGCACTAGTAATTTTATACACCTGCTTTTAAACAGAACTGGCTGAAGGTTTTGAATGTGCTTAGTGTTCCTGACAATACTAACCTATGAGATCAGATCTGTGGAAATCAGTACAGGGTTATTCCAGAGTAGCTAGCTAAGCTGCCATTTTATTAACAGCTCATGACATTACGTGTAGAAACAGGTATGTGGGAATTTGCCACCTCCACTTCAAGATTATGAAATCTTGAAAGAGTCCTCAACAGAGATCTTTATTTGCTGATCTCGACTGTGTTCCCTTAAAGCATACAAGACATTACATCACAGCTTTCATAACAGAACAAAATCATATGACTGATCCATTGGCAATTTACAACTAATAAAGCTTGCCAAAGAAAATTGTTGAAATGATAAACACTTGGAAAGTATTAGCTGAGTAACTATGGGCATGTGAGATTTTACTCTGCAAAACAGGAAGAAACTGTTAGGGAGAGATGTCAGTGCACAGCTCTTGGATGCTGGAATAAAGTTAGGATTCAATAATCTAAGAATTAATGGATGAAAGGGGCTGCGGTAGACCAAAAAAACATGAACACATTTCACAATAAAAGAGAAGTCTCATCTTAGATAAATATCAACTTTAAAAGGATTGTAAGTAGTTGAACAAGTACCATCACAGAGTTTGTCTTTACTGAAAAGTTAGCTTGAAGTATAAGCTAAGTGTTGGCCCTAACAACTCCAATTCACATGCAAATTATCCAACTCAAATTGAGTGGGGCCTTAAATTAAGCTGACCCATTCATAAGGGTGGTATAAAGACTGAACATTACTGACATTAAACCCATTAATACAGAAAGGACTCAAATTATTCTGTGCTATTAATACAGGTTTGACTAATTCACTCCTTGTGCAGCTCCAGCTTTGTTTTGCAGTGTGAACACTCTTACAGAGTCAGGATAACTTGAGAAGAGTTAATCTGAGCTGATGTTTCAAGTGCTTCTGTTTCAATTCAGAGAGGACAGAAGTGGTTTCAGTCCTCAGCTTTGGCTCTTGAGCTCCAGCTGCAGCAGCTCATGCTTTTCACTTCTGGAGGTCCCTACTTCAATTCTTTGCAGGAAGGCCAGTGGGTCATCCTCAGACAAAAATGTTTGAAATGTTTGATGCAAGCATATTAGCCAGTTCTTGAAACAGCTGTACATATTTGTGCACCCTCTTTGGAAAGCCTCACCTTCTGAATGACTAATTCCACTCTCCAACTCATCAAAATATTAGCTTCTTGGTATTAACGATCTAGGTACTTGTATGGCTTCCACAGCTGTAATATAATACCTGAGCACCTTGCAAACATGAATACATATGGCCTTGTACAGTACCTGTGGTGCAGAGAAACATTATTACCGTTTTAAGACTTCAGGTCCTCTGGCCCATTTCCCTGCCAACAAAGGATCTAGAGATGTGTTGAGTACTGAAGAAACCAAGCTGAAAGCTAAAGACTATTAAACCTGCTCCTAAAATTAGATCATGAACTTACCTCGACCACCGGACAGAGAAAAAGATTTATTCCCTAGCAAAGTCAGGCTTCTTTTCCATATCACATTACAAGCTTATAATGACTGTGTTTTGCTTCATCAAGCCAGGTGTCTTTCAGCATTACTGGTGTGCAACCAAATACCTGTATTTCAGATTATTTTTCCCTAGATGCATCGCTTAACATTTTGCCAAGACAAATCACATTTTATTGTTTCTTGCCCATATTTCTGGCCATTCTGGGGCCTTTAGTGTTATTTTTTATGCTTGCTAATGTTTGAAACATTTCCCAGTTCAGTATCAGAATTTACTGGATGTGCTATTTAGCCTTCTTCCCAGAAAGTTAGTAACAGCAAGCAACACACAGGTGATTTCTGTAATATCCTAATGAAGAATACCCTGGTCTAAATGCATTGCTTTTTACTATCCTGTGATTACTGGCTTTCAGACAGATCCATTTATACAATCCTCCCATCCCATATACTATAGTCAACTGCTTTACTCATGCCTTGCTGGAATATATTTTTACTGAGTTCCCTTTACAATCTTGCGCAATATCCTTTGTAAAGGGAACCCAGCACTTTTGTACCAAGAAGTGCTGCAGAGGATCCTTCTGAAGCATGGATACCCACTGAAAATCATCATCAGTCTCTGCCTGCTCCGTGACTGCATGCAAGCGATAGTTCTCAGTAACAGATCTATTACAGATCTCTTTCAGATTAAGACGGGAGTTAAGCGAGGCTGCATCATCGCTCTAATGCTCTTCTCGATATTCCTTACCGTGATGCTACATCTGACCACCAATAAGCTTCCAGTTGGAGTGGAGATAAACTACCGAAAGGATGGTAAACTGTTTAATCTCACCCAACCCCAAGCCAAAGCCAAGACCACCCCAACCTCAATCAGTGAGCTTGAGTATACTAATGATGCTGTAGTCTGTGTTCACTTGGAATCAGACCTTCGGGCAATCATCAGCATTTTTACCGAGGCATACAAGGAAATGGGACCAATGCTTAACATTCAGAAGACTAAGGTCCTCCACTAACAAGCCCTTAATGAGCAGTCTCCAGCTCTGGTAATTCAGATTCATGGCAAGTCTCTGAACAACACCGAGCATTTCCCATACCATAGAAGCCATCTCTCATAAAAGGCCAACATCAACGAAAAAATCTAACATCACCTCAGATGTGCAAGTGCAACCTTCAGACACCTGAGGAAACGGGTGTTTGAAAATTACGACATCAGATCCGAAACCAGTTGTGATCCCCAACTTACTGCGTGGAGCTCAGGCATAGATAACACACAGGAGATGCCTCAAGTTGCAGGAGAATTACCATCAGTGCTGCCTCCAGAAGATCCTTAGAATTCAGTAGAAAGACAGATGCACCAACATTAGCATCCGCTTGCAAGCAAATACCATGAGCATTGAGGCGATGATTGTCTGACACGAACTTTACAGAGCCAGTCATGTCATCTGGATGTCCGACTCCAGACCCCTGAAGTAAGTCTTATTTTCCCAGCTCAGTCAAAGTGTACGCTCAAGAGGAGGGCAAAAAAAGCACTTCAAGGACATCTTCAAAGCCAACATGAAAAAATGCACATCGACATCAGCTCATGGGAGACTTTTGCCCAGGCCCACTTCAAATGCAGAAAGAGACTGCTGCAAGGGTCTCAGCACTCTGAAGCCTCACCATGACAGCAAGAGATGAAAGAGTGGGAACAGCAGAAACAGTGTATTTTGGACCGAATCAAGAATCTGGAGCCACCCATTTTGCATAAAAACGTACCAAGTTGCAACAGCCTCAGATAGGCCTCATCAATCATATTTGGACCCACAGATTGATTATCTTCCATGATTGTCCTCTCTCAGCTCTGAAGGGTTGCTGAAGATGACAACCAGTATTGAAAATGTGTAATACTTTTTTTGGAATCAGATTATCTGGCCTAGTTTGCCTTCACCTTTTTCTCATACGAGTCACTTAAATTAACTAGAAGTTCTGAAAAAAAAAAAAGAAAAGAAAAGGCCACCCATTCTTCTTAGGATTTCCTTTAGGGAAAAAGCTTCCCCTCGCTTGTAGAGTAAGCAGCATAGTTACCATAACCTTAAAATAAAAGGTCTATTCAATACTCATTTGCCTTAACAAAAAAAATCCCCCGAAAACATACTTTCAATGCAATAGGATCAGACCTAGAAACCCCCTTGTTTTACAAACAGTTGAACAAAATCCATAAGCCATAATAAAACCCCCCAAATCCTGCAATTACTGATTACTTACCATTTGCATTAATTCACACTGAACTATGACACAGATTAGGTACTACTACAATTGTGAGACTGGACCATTCAGGATAAGAGATGCATTAAAATACTAATGAATACTCATATAAGAATATTAAGTTGAAATAAAAGACTAATGAAAGTTGTAATGTATTTGCTTAACTGAAGCAAAGCTAAAAATACAGCCAGGATAGCTAAACAAACATATTCTGCATTGCCCAACTTGGCTGCCAAGATTATTTACAAAGTGGGTTTTTTAAATGCCAAGCCCTGCTTATTTAGAGGACAAAGAAGTTTCCTCTCCTTTCAGAGGTATCATTTGTTAAACTGGTTCCACTACTAGCTCAAATAACCATTAAGTCTGAAAGAGACCAAACACAAGCAGGTTTCACTTGCATCGCAGCCTGCTTCTGCATGAGCACAAAATGAGTAGATCATCTGAAGGGAAACAATGCATTTAGAACTTAAAATGCTTTTTTTGCTCAATAGTACTTAAAATTATGTAGGTTTTTCCTATACATCATAATTTAGGTACTGCAACTATTAAATAAACGACTGAAAAATATTCAAAGTGTGTTGCATAATAAACAAACTAACGGTTTAAAGTAAGATTGAAGGAATCCACTTTCCGCTTCTAAAGTTTAAGCTGCTGCAGGTGAAAGTATAATCGTTTTATGCAACAAGAAACAAGTTGCATAATTGCTCCAGTTAAGTCATGAAAATACTCCACTTTCTATTGGAAAGCAAATTCTTTCCATCTTTTTCTGCAGTCATACACTGCAACCGTATTACACCATACTAGCTGGAAGTCACCAGTAGTGTGATCTATATAAACCGGATTTCCTTAACTATTCTAAACTAGTATTCCACACAAGTACTAATCTTAATTAGTTAATTTTCTATAAGCCCTAAAAACAAGTACATCTCTCTAGTGCTCCCAACATAACTACATGCACTTAGCCTCTTTCTCATATATGGCAGTTTACACAGCAGGTGTGATCACCAAATGTGCACTCACATATTTCAGTGTGTGGACCCTGTCACAAGTTATCAGAGGCTGCCCCCTAAAAATAGACAGTAGAAATACAGCCCTAGAAGAGCAATGGTGATAAGAAGATAACAGTTGAGAAAGTTAAGTCAGGAGTCTGAAACAGAGTGAGAGTTAGGATAAGTGGGGAGAGGCCCTAATCTAACGATTTGCAGTCTAATCTAACACCATGACCACTGAGACCTACACAACTGCCCTAAAACCATCACACTAGGAGTAAGTGTTTTGGCAACCAAAAGCTCTATTGTCATAATCCAGACATTAAGTATTACTGCATGACCTCATCTCAATAAAAGATTGCTCTTAAGAAGGCACTTTTCAGTTCACAGAATTCGTGAACACTAGCTAGCCAGCGACATTCAGGCTTATTGCCAGAATTATCTAACCATCAAAGCCTTTGAAATCCAAAAGACAGTGGAATGATTACTTAAGCCTAGCAGATATCAAAGTAACTGTAACTTAATCAGTTTTAAGTTATTTAGTTGAAACCTAGTTCTTTGGATTGCAATCTCTTTAAACCTAGCAATAATCATAATTCTCAATCGACACTGGTATCTCTAAACTGGATCTTTACTCTACAAAAATACTTAACCTTATTATCTTTTAAAAAGGAAGAGCAGAGGGCAGTTTAAAGAAAGACTTGGGCTCCCTTTTTTAAGTGGAGTAAGTCAGATGTATTCCCATTCATTATGGCAATTACACATTCCATTCTAAAGGATGGATTATAATGGAACAATATCCATTTATTCCTATTTGAGCTGGGCAGCTGAAATCCACAAAGAGTTAAGAATACCCAGCACCTATTAATCTCTGTCTGTATCCTGTGAATATCTTTGACAGCTATGTCAAGAAGATGAGACATGCTGCAAGAGTTGGAAGCGAACCAATGAACGAGCTGAACAAGTAGTAAGCAGTGCTGTGATTATTCAAATTATCTAGTCTTTCCTCCTTTTTGTCCTACATTAGTCTGGCATTATTCCAGGTTAGCTAAATTATAGTCAAATGCTAACTTAATTCATAACAAGATTTGTAACAAAGAATAAAAAGCCTGAGGAATATGGTCAAAATGTTAATTTTATAACTGGATATATTTCAACTTTAGTGTATAAAAAGGGTTAATACAGCAACAGAACACTGTTTATTTCCATGTATGACTAGCAGCCGTTTTATACCATATCTTTAAACAGTAGTTTTGACCTGATGTTGCTGGATAGGCACTCACAGAGTTTCCTCAGAACTTGATCTCTTATCATTAGGAGCAAACATCAGTACGACAAAGTATGCTGAACATTGCACTTTGAAAGTTATACACCACCTCCTAGGTATCAAGTCGAAAGTAAATCCAGGGAATTGGTGCAATGAATGAGTAAAATAACCTGTTTAGTCTCTAGAGACACTGACTAAGTTTTGGTTTAGATTAAAAACAAAATGGAGATTCCTGGCTTCTCCGATTTACCTATGCTGAAAATCCACACTTGTTATGATGCATTAAATAACCCTGCTATTCCAGTCCTGTGTTTAGGAGTGATTAAAGATCACAATATAATGCAGGTAGTTGGCATCCTTATGACACACTTCCAAGATTTTAAATCCTTCACAAGTCATAAAAAGTTAAAGTTAAATAGGAACTACATGCATGAGTGGCAAATAAAGAGATAAGCACCAATTAAATTCATCATTCATATCATATTCCAATCTATCCACACTTTTATCAATATCCATCACTACCATATCCAAATAGGTTCTCATGAAGTTCACCTGAAGTTATCTGCAAATATATGATGGTGGGATAGGGAGGAAGTGAAATTAAAAATCTCATTTTACATCTGTAGCCTGTCTTTTGTCAGACCTACTAGGCTTCTCTCCTTTCATAGCCATTATTCTAGCTTGAGCTGGACTCGGGAATGTTCCACTTTCAAAATGCTTCCTTTGGACTCACCAATGTATTTGCTGGACAAAAAGATCACCAAGGAACTTTGGTCTTTCCATTAGATTTTTCTCTTACTACATTTTGAAAATCATAAATTTAAGATGGAAAGGATCTTAACAGTTTGAAGTCCCAAGAATGAGATGCCTTTTGAGTGCTGTGGAAGTTGGAACTTTTTAGCTTTTCCCAGGATCCCTAATATCAAGAACCAATCATTAATTCAAATACCAATGCCCCAAACTAATGGAGGGGAAAGAAGAGTTTCAAAACTTAGAAGTGCTACAAAATCCAACACAAAAATTTACACTAGTCATCCAATGACCATAGCCTCACTTATTCATCTTTACTATATGAAAATATGAACCCAATCCAAAATAAGCCAGATAAAAGTTCTCATTGGACTCAGAGATTCCATAAAGCAACTTTTGATCTGAATGAGAAGTCAGACCCTAGACCTTCAATAATTTCAACTAGAAGACATCTTCACAAGGACCAAATAAATACTATTTCTAGTTTACTGGGTTTGAATATATTTAAACACAGAAGAGTGTAAACTGCTTTAAGTGAACTACTGTCAAATCTCAATATCCACTTCATATGAAGTGCCCTAGATGATCTATTTAATGTCAGCTCAGACAAAGCTTTGTAGTGTTATTTTACATCATTTTATGGAACGCTGACATATATTATTATTTTGATCTGATGTAATTGGTGAAATTTTCATTGAGGAGGCTCGGAACATGTAACTACTGTCTCCAGCAGCAATTAACCAGAGTTTTATTTCGCCCTTACCACACATGTATAACATTCACTAACAAGGGGAGTCACACGTGCACTGAAGGAAGAATTATCTGGCTGCTTGTTCCAGTTTTGCTATTATTTGTATTTTATTAAAAAGGTAGTTGGATTTTACATGGGAGTCTGGCTCTCTGTAACTTTTTTTAATGGGAGAAAAGACTCATCAGGTTACTAAGGCTACTTCTCAGGAGAGCTTAAGTAGATCAACAGATCTGAAACCTCAGTGACATGGCAATCAAAATGCACATTAAAATGTTTGCATCTGGAATATGAGCAGGGCTATTACTATGCTTTCAATCACCATCGTTTACTGCTGAGCATTCTTTCAGATACTCAACAAAAATATTCCTTTTATTTAGGGATGGGAATCTGAAAAAGACCAGAATTATGGTATTTTTTCAGTAAGTGAAGAGTTTTTCCTCATAAAACAGCCATTAGTTTTAAAAGGCTTTGCCGCCTGACGCATGGAAGTGAAAAGATACCCTGCAGCCAAGGAAAGTTCTTATTTTTGTTACCAAGATTCTTGTATGGAACTGCCACCAAGTTCAAGTGTAGGTAGATAAAACAATTATACCACTCTGACTAGGGTTACACTGAACAAATGCAGCAGATTTATCTGTCTATTGCTGTAGTGTGACAATTGATTTTTAAGCATGAGTAAAGCAGTTTAACTCCACCTGTACTGGTGCAGGAACTGTACAGTCTTTTAAAATATATCACTTTAGTCGACAGTCCCACTGATAATAGCCAGTCAACTAGTATTAGAGGCACATGAAAAAGTTTGTCACTCAAGAGGGAAAGTAGTCTACTTTCTCTTTCCTAAAATTGCCAAAAAGTATCCAATGCAACAGGGCTATTTTAGTTGGATGCAAAGATGGATTAATCCTTCTGAATGCATCCTCTCATTATTATGCAGAAAAATTGGCCATCAGCAGCTACCTTCTTTAAACAGTGTAAATGTGCTCACTGTCTTCCCAAGGGGAAGAGAAAGCTGGCCAAAGGACCCTGCCTGGATCTCTGCTGGAACAAAGTGTGGCAATATGCACCCCAAGACATGAATCAGTGTGAAAACCAGTTGTTGCATAGTTTAGATACATGCTGAAATAAGAGGAAACAAATGCAAAGCAAGCACAGGATTCTTCCCTTGGAATTCAAATTATTTAGTGACAGCTGTGAGGCTTAGGTAAAAGATATGCATCGAAATCAGAGTCCTGATTAGAGGAGTCTCATGTTTTATACAATGGAGAGGAATTAAATGTGCTTTGGAAGAAAGATTCTTGGATACAATAATATTATTTTACAATGCACTGTAGTAGGCATTGCAGCAGGATCTGGAGAATTAGCTTAAGGCTGGGAGCAAAGCACAGCTCATTTCTAATCCCAGCTCTGCTGCAGTTGCACTGTAGGACACTGGAGAAGGCGCTCCATCTCTGCCCAACTTCCCTTACTTATGAAAAGGAAACAACACCAAAGTTAGTGCATTTGCACAGTGCTTGAAGAATGCAAGATGCTTTGATACAACCCATTTCCACATTCTAGAACTAAAATGAGCATACAATGAAGTGTTTATCTTGTTGTCACATTGTTATCATTCATACTCCAGGCAGGAGCTTCAGCCTAGGAGATGAAAGGGGCATAACAAGATCAAATAATAAGAGCGGTGCTTGAGGATGAGTTATGAAGTTACACAAGCTTTGTGATATAATTTGAACAAAATAATGAAAGAGTTGGGTCACTTAAGTACGTAAAAATCACTTGCTCGGTTAGATCACTTAACATTAACGCTGCAGAACAACATATTTTCTGTTAAGTGCTATTTACATATTGCAGCAGTTTCAGTGCAGGTTACAAATCACTGTCTACACAGTACCTAACAATGCATTTTTCCAAGCTGTCTGGAAAAGCTAAGCACAAGATGGTAATTTAAGGAACAAATGGCATCATTTGGAATAATTTTTTTCAGCCATATAAACCACCCTTATGCATACTGTACTGCTAGAGCTACTTGTTCATTTACATGCACCATAAAATTGTGTTAATATTTCAGAGACAGGCACTCCAAGACCACAAAAATGGCCACATCTGCTCTGATCAGATGTTTGTCCAACACTGACAGACGTATGCTTCGGCCAGAAAAGTGCAAGAAACTCTGTAGTAGACAACTGTGAAATTCTTCCTTGTACCTATACAGAATGCTGGCTTTTGTCCTGATGCACGTGGGTTTATAACCCTTCCAAAACTTTGTCCTTTGGAAGAAGATTCTACTACCACACTGATTCTTAAATTCCCAGGAAGCACAAAATGATTTAACAAAACAGAATCGTGCCAAAGTGGTGAAACACAGACCTCATAATAGGGAATAATACTGAATCTGTTTTACTGATGACCGTAATTTATGTTTCAAAAAGTATCTATATTACAAGTATTCTGTGGTCATGATTTCTATTCTATATATAGTACACATATACGAGAATGTAGGTATTGACATAATACTTATGCATTAAAAATACTGGTTCATCATTTATTTATCTCGCCCTTACTTTAAGGATGTTGTTTTACTGGACTATTTTTGGTAGGGGAAAAAAAACACACCCTTTACCACATCCCTGACAGTTTACATCCTTTCAAAGATTCTTGTCAGCAATCATCAAAAGACACATCTCCATGACTCAAACAGACTTTAACGTGAATTTAAAAAAAAAAAGTGGGCAAGTACCTTGGAAGCATTTAGAGAACAGCTTCAGCTTAAATGCATTTCTAAGCAGTTCATTCAACTCTACAAGAAACAAGGGCTCTAATAGAGGCGCTACTGGTGACAGAAGTGCTTGGTAGACACACTACACTTGCATGCATCATGTAGCTCTGCAATAGTCTTTATTCACATCCCCAACATTGTATTCCTTATCCCCCTTCCCCCGCAGCATTGCTTGTAATAGGGAAGAGGACAAGTCCACAGAAGGCTACACATAATAACAATCACCTTGCTTGTAATAATGGTACAAAACCTTCATTGTTAACGCAGCTATCACCAGGAGGTCTCATAAAGCAGCAATGGGAGGATAACTCATGCAGTGAGGGTTAACTGTCCCTTACATACAACTGATCAAATTGCTCCTTGCTCTAGAGAGCTTGCTTATGCAGGCCAAAATAAATCTTAAATATAAGGTAAAATTAAATGACCCTGGAACAGGAGGAAGGGAGTTTACAGGGAGGTCAGACAGCGGTAGATGGGTATTAGACAGTTATTTACCCTCCAGTTGGATACATGTGACAGATCATTTACCATAATACCTGCTATTACTAAACCAATGAGCAGTACTTAGTCACGGAACGGCTTAAATGGTCTGGGTGGACAAACCCACGAACCAAAAAGAAAACTGTCTGTAAACACACACAACAATTACAGGCATAAGGAAAAAACTGGCAGAAATGTTTCTAGTTACATGTTGGTCAAACATCAACAAAAAGTACAAGCAATAAGCAGCTGAATGTGAAACAAGCCATATATAATTGTAGGGTAAATCACTGGTATGCAATTCTCTGTTAGTGGATATAGTATAGGCTTAGCACAGGTTAGCAGTCAACAGCATGCAGCCGAGAGCCAGGAATCCCTGATTAGTCTTCATTATCATTGGCTCACGGTATGGAGTTGACCAACTCACCACTTGTGCTTTGGATCTTCCCATCTGTAAAATGGGGTAATTCAGAGGTCTGTGTGTCTGGGCATTGTTTTGAAGATGAACATGCATATTATGTTTCCAACTAAAATTGCTGGGAGGAGCAGCAGATGTCCAACCCATGCCCAAGTGTTTCCTTTTGCAGCTTTTTTCCGAATGGTGAGTTCTCAACCAAGGTGCTGGGGCTCAGGATGCCACGAGACTCTTTCAGAGGTGCTGCAGCACAGACACTACCACAACTGGGTGAAACTGCCCTGTGTGATTTGTGCCGAACCTGACTCCTGCCTGTATTAAGTTTATCTGATCAAACTAAAATATACACAAAGTAGTGACCCCTCTTCAAGCCTTACATCCAACTAATTCATCCATTCAACCCACTGGTGTCAAACATATGGCCCACAGGCCATACTTCTGGATCTGATCAGACTCACACGAGGCACAGTATGCATGTCTGTGGCATGGATACACTGCACAAGCGAGATCCATCCTCTTCCGCAGAATAGCCAAGCTGGTGGCTGCTCCAGTTGTTCTGGGACCCCAGCCACGCGTGTGCAAATATTGGAATAGCTGGAACAGCAGCCGCACCGCGTGGCGTGACTGCCCTGGCTGGACTGCACCAGTTGCTCTGGGGAGCATGCCACACAGCGCCCACTCCAGCCAGTCCAGTACCTGAACTGCATGCAGCCCTTGCAGGCACTGCGTACAGCATGGATCCTCAACTGGATGGAGAAGGTGCCGAGTGCAGTGCAATCCTGGAGCTGTCAGGCCAGGCAATACATGCAGCACAGTACGAGAGACATGCTAGGATGGGACAGGCTCCACCTTTCCCC
>NW_017729000.1:2190737-2193273 GCF_001723915.1 Gavialis gangeticus | reverse complement strand
CAGGTCCCTTCCAACCCTAGAAACTATGAAACTACGAAACAGTCTGTCCACTGCATGCAGTGCAGCTGCCATTTTGTCCAAACTGCAACACACACACAGAGCGGCTCTGGGATTTGTGCCACGTGCAGTACGGGTCACAGACCTGATCCAGCGGCTGCTCCTGCTGGTATGCTGAGGGAAAGGGGGGAGGTCTGTGGGCCCGATTCAGCCTGTGGACTGACCACATGCCAGTCATCTGGCTCTTGGGGCCAGCTGAGTTTGACACCCCTGATCTAAACTGTAATCTACATGAAAATGAAGAGTGAAAATGTTTGGAACATCCAGTCCTCAATACACCTCTATTTTTCAGCAGGACCAGCAAAATGGTGGTGTAGGCCAGAGGTGTGCAGCTCATTTGGCTCTGCAGGCCAGGTCCAAATTGTTGGGTTTCTCGCAGGCTGCATGACCCATCTCTGGTGGCAGCTTGTTAGTGTAGCTGCCAGAGCCTCTGTGTCGGCGCAGCTCCAGAAACCACATGGTGAACAGCACTGCTGCCGGCACCCACCCCCACCTTTTTCCCTGCTGCTAGTTTTAGTTGACACTGGTGACCAAAGACTCCAAACTGAATGGTGGCCTAAGGGGTAGTAGTCAAGCTGTGGCAACGTTTAGCACTTGAGTTCAGCAACTGCACCAACAATCCCAGGCAGCTGCCATTTAACCACTCCCAGACTACATCTGTGCCCCTTGCCACCACCCAGGCCACCAGCTGATCCTTGGCCTAGGCTAACCTTGATTTTAAGCATCTTATTCCAAGTTTTATAAGGGGGGAAAATGGTTGACAACATATGATTTTAAAGTTAACAGAAATATTATTAACAGTCTGTTTATCTCTCCAGAAGTCACATGTATTCACTGGATTAGAGATGCTTAGAGCAGTGTATGAATCAAATGCTGCAGAAAGTGAAGCCACTAGCTGTGAAGTCATCAGATTGTGACACAAGCAACGATCCAAACTCAGTGGGTCCAAAGGTTAGCATTTTCCTTCCATCTGACTTATCAATGTGCTCTAAAAGCCTTTGCAAGGGAAACTTCTTAGTCTGTGCATTGAATTACAATGACACTTTAAATATATATGCAGAAGGTTCAGTTCCCCAAAGGATTCCAAACAATTTCCCTCCCAGTTATATACACACATAGACAAAAGAATGATGTCCCCTTTACTTTAATGAAGCCACTTCAGAGGAAAAAAACTGCAACGGTAGTAAAGCAGTACACAGCAACACTTGGCAAACAATTCAGTCTAGAGAAAGTTAAAAATACCACAGCCAATTTTAAGTGGAGTAACAGGCAGATATTTAGTATAACAACTTAAATCGGGATTTAGCAAGTAGGCTGAGCTAACACTCCCATTCCCATGGGGGAAAAAGTATTAAGGGGTCTATAATGACAGGGTTTCTTAGTCGTCTTGCTTTTAGAATTTTTTGTACATAGTATGAAAATCTCATGCAATCTGGTTGAATATAGTATGTGCACAACAAGTGAAAAAGAGGAAATAACCAAGATACACAGAAATTACAAAATACTTCAAGGCCTTCTATACATGATTGGACCATGCTAGGGAGTGCAACCACAAACATATCCAACCCACTCACTCCTGCTCTACCCATGCCAAGTGCCAAGAAACTGCAATGTAGACAATCTCAAGTGCATGTTTGGGACATGCCCAACATTGCTCTCAGGCTTCAGTGTCCTTATCAGAGCAACAGTGAATGTGCCAACTACTGCTCTAAGTGTAGTTACATTATGGATTTTGACCCTAAGTATTGGGGGGTGAATCAGTGGAGCATGCTTTCACAGCACTGCTCCCCAGCATGGTCTGATGTCATGTGGACAGGCCCCTACATTTTTGTTTAAAGGAATTCAGGCCTAAATTTTATATCAAATTAAAAAGACTAAGGCTACATTTCAAAATTTTGCTGGAAGAACCATTCTGGTAAGAGGTCTGATAAGCAGCAACCATCTTGTGACAGCAATAGCAGCAAATGCCCAATAACCACACAACTATATTGGCAACAGTCTGTTTTTGTCAGACTAAGCTGCATCCACATTAGGTGGGTTTTGCCAGTATAGCCGAGTAGCAAAGCTATTGGCTAAGTGTTCCTACTGCAACTGTCCTACGCCTCTGACAACAGACCGCTCAATAAAAATCTGCCAGGGCACTCCTGCTGCAGTGATTCAGAAGGGAGGATGCTACCTGACTCACCTACCTGACTCACCAAGCACCCTGGATGTTCCTAGGAGAAGGAAAAGAGAAGCCTTGCTATTTACATGATGATCAGAAACAACGCCTCTTTGGTGTCAGACAGAGAACAAAAAAAAAATTGGCTCAGTACAGGACAACCACATTCAAATGCTGCTTGATTTAATTTAATTTTAAAAAGTACACACAAATGTCACAGGCTCATGAATCAAAAGGTTTCCATCTGTTCCAGGATTAAGTTACTCAAAAGTTAAAAAAAAAAGATAGTTCACACTGCATCTAAGAAACGTTGTATGC
>NW_017729000.1:2182500-2185737 GCF_001723915.1 Gavialis gangeticus | reverse complement strand
AAAAAAAAAGATAGTTCACACTGCATCTAAGAAACGTTGTATGCAAAAAGTTTAGGGACATTTTTATTCTTTTCCTAAACTTCTTTCTATGAAAACTAGGTACTCTATTTAGAAAATACAGGAACAAAATCAGACATACAAAAAACCTCACACATGAACAAACTAAGCTACAGTATTTGTTTGCTTTGGGCACCAACCTACTCCAAAAAAAACCAACCAGTAGAGGTATAGTATAAAATTATTGCTCAAGTGCAACTGCCCAATAAAACCTAAATTTAAGGATGACAGGATATGTATCATCTTACATAAGCAGAGTAGAAATTGATGGAAAATTGTCTTCTTACAACTGAATTCCTACCTGATCATATCCCTTAACTTTTAACATATTTTTTTCAAAATATCTTCAAAAATTTCAGTAGTTATACTTGCATTTAAATGAAACTGAAGACAATCAGCAGAAAGTTTGTTTATATTTAACACTGGGCTATCAGTGCCACCACACTTAGGTCTCGACCCTGCAATTTGGGATCCCTACACCAAGTTGAAGCCAAAGGCATCTCTGTGTGGACACAGGGGGCCACCAACCTGTAACAAACTGCAGGATCAAGGCCTTAAGACTAGGTGTTTTTGAGAAAGGATGGTGTTTGTGTGCGTCTGAACAGAATACCTAGCACAAGACAATCTCATCTGCATTTGGAGCTCCTAGGTACTACCACAAACAAAACTTTAGCCAGGCCTACACTATTTTTCAATTATAAATAAAATAATGGCACACAAAATATATTTTTCCTTTTATTCTCTCTCTGAAAAGCACTTAGCCCGTAGATTGTGAATCAATTCATTATAATAAGTAGTAGCAGTAACTTAATTGATATGATCAATAAACCAACATTGTGGTTTTTTTAGACACCTGAGTCTTAAAAAAAAAAAAAATCTAGATATGCTGGTTCTCCAACTTGACATCTGATCTAACAAATCAACTTGATTACTTTAACAGAGTCCTAAGCCACACAAGGGCCAAGTGAAGGATATGGGCCTTCTCTATGCAACACAATCCCAGCAATAGAAATAAATGCTTAAATGCAGTTTCCATTTCTTTATCGAGATAGTTTTATGAATTTGCATATGAAGAAAACAAATTTAACAGTTTGCTAGGTTATGGTAGTAAACCAGCAACATCAACTCTGAATTATTTTTTAAAGAAGATGTCATGTTACTTCCACACGTTTAAAACCACCATTAAAACCCCATTCTTTTTCTTTGTTAATCTTGGGGAGGAGGAAGGGGGGTGGAAATCGGTATTGTAATAATGTGCAGCTATTTCTGGATACCTGGGTTGTTGTTTTTTTTAAATAGCATGGAGAACCTACTAAAGTTGCCAAAGTGAATGGATAGGATACTAAAGAGTAGAGACACATGAATTCTATTCCCTCTATTCTCATTTGATGCAAAAACTTGAACAAGTCACAGGAGCTCAGCTCCTCCACAACGAGATCTCCTCATTTTTAAGGCATTTTGGTATCTATGGTTGAAGTGTATCACAAGATATCAATACAAGTCTGTACACACCAAACAATGTAAGCTGGATGGTGATTAGAGACTCTATGAAGTGCTACTGCAATAATTCTACTTCCAGGTCAAGTAATTTCCGAAAAGTGGCTCCCCAATTTACCTAATGTCAATCTCCCAAACAGAGAAGCTTTTAAAAAGTAAACAGTTTAAATAATGAAAAATATGGTACATGACTGCCAGCATTTCACTTTGGTTACAACAATATCATCTGAGAGAGAGAGATGTAGCACAATGATGCTATTGTTTGGGTTAAAAATAAATATTTCCAAGGGAAAGAAAGCACTTGTCTTTTCTTATTTTTTTACAAGCCTAGTGAAAATATTTGTTTGCTAGATTTAGCTGTAAATAAAACTAAGCCTGTGTCTAAACTTCCTTTTAAAACATGGCAGTTGAGCTGGGCCCAGGAATACTGGGCAGAAGGCTGATCAGGGGTGTTACACGCTTTATTTCTAAGATCCATTAAAACTCATCTCGTCCTTCAGCAAGCGTCACGTTCTTGCTATAAAAGGAAACTAGGCCAAGGCAAAGTAAACAACTTCCTCAGAAGTCTTATTCACAGCGGTTTTTAAAAGTCTACTTTGCTTCTTGGCCTAGAGTAATTTCAGTGGGTACTACGGCAGGTAACACCAGGAAGCAAAATGAATCCTCAACCAGCATAAATAAGCATTGGCTGTTTCTAAAGTTTACATAAAGAAGGCTAGTTATAAACTCTTTGAACAAAAACAAAAGTAAATGAAGAGTACTCAGACAATCTTGCATCTTGAGATAGTGCATTCATAGGTTTTTAAAGACAGATTAGATCATACGGTCTGGTCTCCTGTATAAGATATCATCCAGGTACTCCCACACTGAAGCCAGTAACTCATGCAAAGTCGCTGATATTAAATAAACACCAAGTTCTCCAAGGCAAAGGCATTTCCGATTAAATTCTCAGCCTCTTCTCCCCCACCCAACTGAAGGTGGGTAGGGAAACACTCTCCATCCCTCCCATGTCACATTCTTTGGGAGTGACAGATGGTGGTGGTTGCGGCAACAATAGTTACCAAGTCAGCCAAGGCTGCAACAGGAAGAATTACCTTTTTGGGGGATGAGGGGTGCAAACCTGCAAATATCTAAACCATCTGCATTTTTTTATTTCTAGTTTCTTGTGATAACATGTTTTACTTCCTGGTTGCACTCGCACTAGGGCTCAGAGCCTGGAGTCTGGTGCAGTGGCAGCAATAAGGGGAACCCGGGCTTGGGGGATTGAAATGAAAAGAAGGGAGGATTTATTTATGTGGGTAGAGGAGGCTTTCTTCTCAGAGCATTTAACAGGACCTTTAGGGCCAGGATGAGGGTCCTTACCAACAAGAGGGGAGGGGATCAAAAGGGGCAGCTGCCAAACTGAGGAAGCGGGCAACACGGAGCTACCCCAGGACAAGCGAGTGGGGCAGCCTCAGGGACTGGGCAGAGCAGGGGGACGTTCGCTCTGGAGCTGGAAGCAGAAAGGAGATGTGGGTGGGGTTGGGGCACATAAGCCACATGGGGAAGGGAGGAGAGGAAGCCTAGAGGCTCCTATGTCGGGGTGGGGGGCACAGATATACCCTACTGGGGACATGGACCAGGTTGGAGTAGATAAGCCATGCTGTGGGGGGACGCCTATAGGTGAAGGGGGTAGATAAGCCA
>NW_017729000.1:2143785-2177167 GCF_001723915.1 Gavialis gangeticus | reverse complement strand
CCGCTCGCCTCAGCCCGGCCACGGCAACGGCGGCGGCGCCGGAAGCACCACGACGCCGCCGCGGGGCCTGCCGGGACACGTAGTCCGCCCTACCGATTACGGCCGCGGGGCCCGCTTCCGCCGGAAGCTGGTGGCCGCGCGATGCCTTTTGGGAATTGTAGTCCTATGTCGTCCCGAGCGAGGAGAACTGGGAGTTGTAGTTGTCTCTCTGAGGGGCCACCTCCTCACGTCTCCTGAGCCGTGTCGGGGCTGCCCCCGAGGTAAGAAGGGGTTCCAGTCGTGTTCAGAGCCACCCCCTGCTTCACAGGCCTATTTTGGGGCCTGGAGAGGGAGGGTTACAGTATCCAGAGTGTGTCAACCCACACCCAGGCCAGGCCACGGAGGGGGCAGCCACTGCGTTCCTCCAGTTCGCAAGAAACGAGCTTGATGCCTGGGCCAGGGGGCTGCCGGAGTCCATTGGAGAGTGAAGCCTAAAACCGCTACAATGTGCATGACAAAACAAGACTGTGAATGAGGAGGTCCGTGACCAGGAGCAGCCAACAGATACACCCAGGCAGAGCGCCGGCTCCCTGGATGGGGCAGGGGCAAGACCTGAAAAAAGGTCACCTCACATATGAGGCACTTGGAAAGGATCAGGGAGAGGACAAAGAGCCATAAAGCCCTGGAGTCTCCAGGAATTGGAGATAAATCTCCAGGAGAGAAAATGATAGCTCTGAACTCAACACTTAATATTTATTAGTTCCTTACCATAAATATTAAACGTTGAATCCGGTGTATGCAGTCATCCGGTGGGATCTTAAAATGTAATTGTCATGTGCACTCGCCTCCCCGGCGTAAAGGCTACACACCGTGATCCATAACCGATCTACACAAGTAGATCGGGCATTAATGTCATTGCGTCCTAGTTTCATCGATGTTCAGGTCGGAATGGACCTCAGTAGGTCATCGAGTCCGACCCCCTTCCCTGGGCAGGAAAGAGTTGTGTGATGAAACATCCCGGGATAGATTCAAGCAGAATTGGCAACCCTCATGAAGTCAAGGGACTGTCCCAGCATGGCCCGGCTCGGGGACGCTGGGTTTATTTGGGGGAACTGGGCTGATTTAGTTTAAAGAGAAGACCAAGGGGGATTGAATAGCAGCCTTCATCTCCCTGCAGGGAGGCTGCAAAAAGGATGGAGCTGGACTGTTCTCAGTGGGGGCAGATGACAAAACAAGGAGCTGTGGGCTCAAGTTGCAGCAAGGCAAGTTGAGGTTGGATATTAGGAAGAATTTTCTCACCAGGAGGGTAGTAAAGCACTGGGACAGGTTACCCAAGAAGGTGGTGAAGTCTCCATCCTTGGAGATTTTGAAGACCCAGGTGGGCAAAGCCTTGGCTGGGGTGATGTAGTTGGGGCTGGTCCTGCTTGGAGCAGGGGGTTGGATTAGATGTGACCTCCTAAGGTCCCTCACAACCCAAATTTTCTATGATTCTATGAAATACTGCTGCCCGTGCCAGGCAGTTGGTTTTAAACTGTGGGTGGGCCAGGAATCAAAGGGCAAGTGTACCGATGCACCCCCCCAGATCAGCCCTTGGTGCAGCAATTCTCCTCCAGGTGCTCCGAGGTGTTGCAAGATCCTTTCAAGGGGTGCGTGTCCCCTCTCCCCGTATTAGCCTGGCCTTGTTGGACTGGGAGGCACAAGATGAACCCAGTGATTTCACGTGGTATAAAAAACTTTCTGAACTCTCGCAGTCTTTCAGAGTTCTTTGCAACAGAAGAATTGTTCTAATCTTTTTTCTGGCATCCGAGAAACAATTGGAAGCAGAGGCTGCATTTTTCTTGGGGGGTGCATAAATCTAACAAGGGGTTTTTTGAGTCTAAAAAGGTACTGGGATAGCAGTTCTCAAATTTCCATGAAGAAGAGAGAGAGTGGCTATTCTCCAGATACATGTGGTAATAATGGGTTTAAACTCCAGCAGAGGAGATTTAGATAATATCTGCAGAAAAACCTTCCCAATATAAGAACAGGAGGAGAATGGAACAAACTGCCCAGGGAAGTGGTGCAATCTCCTCTGGAGGTTTTCCAGAAGAGGCTGGGCATACATTTGGGATGGTTTGGGAACAGCACATCCTGCATGTGTGTGGAGGCTTGGACTAGATGTTCCATAGAATATGTTCAGATCCTATGATTCTGCAGTAATAAAAGGGCTTTTTCTGTGGCCTGCTTGACTGTTGGCTTATTTAAGAGCATGCAGCAAGTTTGCGTAACATGTATTTGGGATGGGAAGTAAAACAAAAAAACTTTCTCAGTGGATACCCACAAGTATTTATAAATATAAAATAAAGACACAAGAAAACAAGAGGAGAAACAAAAATAAATCAAAGAAAACAAAACAAAGACAGCTTTTATTGCTAAGGAAATAACACTGAAATGGAAAAATATTTTTGCAAGGGAAGCATGGAAAGATATTAGCAGTTTGTTTAAACATTATGGACTGACCCATGGCTGACAGTTAGGTATTGTGCCAGTTTTCCTTAATTATCCCATAGCGGGATCTCACTTTAAAATGCTTCTAACAGTTTGAACACTTTTTAAAATGCTGAGCTGCCACATCATTTCTTCTTTTCATTTGACATTGAAGGTGATCAATATCTTTGAATATCAGCTTCTCAGTGGATCAGGCAGGAACTGAAAAAAATGAAGAAACCCACAATTGGTAAGCTTTTTTGAAAATTTTGGTTTACAAATTACCCTACAGGCCGGTAATATATGCTGGACTATGACCCAGGTAGTCTGCCACCCCAGTCTCATGCTCCAGTCACAACATGGCCTTGCCCTTTCACCCTATTGCCTAACGGACAATATTTAAAGAACACTTCTGTGGTTTAACTGGTAAAGCCAGATAAGAAACAAGGAGACGCGTCTACAGAGATAATCACTGAAACTTCAAAATTGCAAAGAAATAACCTCTGCTGAACTCACCTTGGACTCCATGTTTATGCATTAGACTCTTCTTTCTTAAGAGACATTATATTTCCTTTCTTGTTCCTTTGTTTTTCCTGCAGAAGTAAAAACAAAAAACTTGTTAATACATAGCAATAATCACCTAACCCAGAATTCAAAGAAAACTGGAATTCAGTTAAGGTTAAAATTCTGTCTTTATGATATTTATCAATTGCAAGTGCCAAAAAGACCACCAGCAATATGTGTTTGTTGCAGTTTACAGATTATAATAGTGTCTTTGCTCTCAGGGCTCCATTGGTGTTTAGGGATTGAGACTTAGGTATAAAACAGTCCACCAAAGACTTGACCAACATTCAAAAAAGGAGACCATTATACAGTTAAGGCTGGCTAGGAGCATTTGTACTGGAGGGCAGGCTAAGCTATAGCATCCCTGAGGCAGCACCAGAAGGGGACACAAAGGAAAGAGAATTCCCACAGGTCTCTTGTTTCTCTGGGATGGAGATGACAATCGGAGATGCCCCTCTAAAAGTTGCACCCAGCACTTGCTGGAATGGACTGCCAGGTAAACGGGAGAGAATCTCTGCCTATTCCCCAGTTCAATTCCTCTTTATCGTAGCTGGTGATAACAAGTTAGTATCAGCTCCTGAATACACTTCTGGCAAGCCTTTACTTCCTCCACTCTGGCTTCAAAGAACAGGTGAGATTATGAAGATGGGTCTGAAATGCAGGATTGAATGGAAGGAGAATGATCAGGACAAAGCATGGTTGGACCTAATACAGGTTCTCCTGAGTATGATATGTAGACCCATAAGACTGGTTGGGCCCTCTCAAACCATGCAGAATGATGCATTCAGGGGCTTCATCTGGATTACCCATGAGGAAATCATTTGTAGGAAAGCAGAGGAGAAGGAATCGTATATTATAGCTGTCCTAGGAGAACATTAACTAGCTTAAATTTCTTGCCAACGAAGTGTTGCAAAGTTAATTTTCAGACATTACTCATCTATGCAAGGGTATTGAGCAATCATAATGACTTCCTTGTGATGTAATGAAAATGGGAAAGCATGGACAGTGATTCTATAGTTGCAGGTGTCAGACAATTTCCATATATGTTAGCCTTTTATTTTAATTGCCCATGCAAGTCAAACCAAATGGTATGTGTGAAATCAGTTGCTACCTCACCAAATGCTCAAATCATGACTTGCAAGGCCTTGAAACTTAGTGGCTCTTTGGACTAATCAGGAATGAGAGTAATGGTGAAGGGTGATGACATGGTTGTCATAGCTTTCCATTTCCTGAGATCTACTTAAAGTATTTGTCTGGTTACATCTTGACACGTGCTTTCCTGGCTTTGATCACCCAAACATCTAAGTGAAAGTCCCAAAACAGAGCAGCTGTCTAGATTTTGATTTGAATAGCATAGAAATGATCCATAGTTTAGCGGGACCAGGATCTGTGCTTATTTTGGTAGCGACAATGATATCTTGTGCCAGTGAGTTCCACAGGGTAATTATACCTTGTAATCTACACTTGGCAAGCTGGACAGAGAACCTTGTCTTGCACTATCTGTACTTTATTTGTGGAGCACTTTTCCTGAGTGCTATTTAAAATAAAAATAATACAATATAAACTCTCACAACAACAGCTGGCTGAAACCTAAGGTTTCTGATTCACTGGACTTCTTTTTAATTTGGTTTCAGTCCAAATTGTACCTAAACCAAAATTAAAAAAAAATTCTGGCAAACTGGAAGGTCCCCAGCCCTTGTGGCTGCTCAGGGAAATTTATGTTGCTGTCTGCATCAGTTCCACTGAATAGCTCCAGGGGGTTTCCAGGATCAACAGCTCCAAGACAGACCCATCAGACAGCATTGAACAGAGAAGTTTCAGGCAAAATTCTGGGGGTTCAAATAACCAGAAGACAAAACTTTGGTTCTTCAGAAAAGTTCTGACCAGCTGCATTCAGAATATACTTCATCAAGACAGTGAATAGAGGCAGGGTATTTCACACAGGCAGAGGAATAAGAATGAATATAGAAAGGAGAAAGGAAATAAAGTTGAGATTTAAAAGCAGTTCAGATGAAGGTGCAAGTATTTTTACAGAGTACTTACTGTATCTGAGGCACGGAAAGTTGAGTGGTGCCTATTGTCAATCTTGGGATACTGCAAAAAGGCAGATCCCTATGTATGATTGCATGGTACATGATTGACAGTAATTCAGCAATTGCCATTCTGGCAGCTATAGATAAAATGCATGAACATATGTATAATTTCTGAATGATTTGAAGGCATTATCTTGAGCATAAATAGTGACTTTAAAACGAAGATCAAATCAGTGTGAAATAGAGGGCAATCTGGTTTCAAAGCAGTGCGCCATATCAGCATAGCACATAGCTGCTGTAATGTACCCAATGTAAAAGAATTGTGTTTTATTATAATTCAAGTCCTCACTTAAAGACATGGTGTTTGGGGATACTGAGCTAATTTGACCGCTGCATTGGAGTTTGTACCTGGTTATGTTGTCCTGAGTGGGGGGCTGGACTAGATGACCTCCCAAGGGCCAGTCCTGTTTTTCTATGATTGTATGCCAGCAGTTAATTTGGGAAGCTTGGTGTACAAACTGTTCTTGCATGTTCAGGTCGGATGGAGAGTAATATTGCTGTTCATTTCACCCATATTAGCACATCCCCACAGGCAAGTTCTAGCCAGTGATTAATTACAAATAAAAAAGAATTAGGAATGTCAAGAAAAACATTGTGAAAGATGAAAAATGTATCAGCTCCATAGCTAATGTTGAGACAAGCTTTTAACAACGCAGGAATGAAACAGTTGTTTTTAACCTGTGGATGATTTAATCAAGCCCCCAGATTTTATGCTAACTATTGACCCTAGAAACTATGAAACTATTCCAAGAGCCACTGAACTTTTAAGAATATATTTGTTTTAAGAATTAGTCACTTGGGTAGCAGAAGTGTTGAAATAATGCTCCCTGTTTGAAATTAAGTCAGCAACTGAGCATTTTATAGAATTCCCCCCTAGGAAGTTATAAGCACCAATCTTCTCTATCTCTCTGTCTCTTTAATGCACGCACCCACATACCCGTGCCCTGCATTACAAGTTACAGATTCCTGTATGGAAGATTGAGCCACCATAGTATTTTCTATCTCCCGAAAAGGTAGCTGACAGAGCTATCTGGCTGCTTTCTGTTTCCAGCACTACCTGCCAAGTCTCCTAGGCTCAACATCTGGGCTCACCACAATGCCCTGGAGAGAGAAGGAGAATTAAGGGCTCTATGGTTATCTGCAGGGCAGGGAATACAGGGCCTGGCAGTTTCTTTTGGTAAGAGTGTCAGTGGGGAAAACAGACATAAGGGAGGTCTGGGGGTCATCTATGCCAGTTCTCAGCAGTGTTCTTAGCTGGTGGGCCAGATGACCCAGTTTGAGATGGGCCAGCACCAGGACCCAACTGGTACTGCCACCAATTCTCCCCATCACCCCATTGTGGCACTGGCAAAGTGCCTGGGCATGGCACGGGCTAAGTGCCCTACTGCCTGACTGTGGTGGGCTCAGTGACCCCACTGCTGGATGTCACTGAAGCCCCCCAGCTCTCAGCTGGATCCAGTGGCTCTATGGCCTGGATCTGGCTTGTGGGCTATAGATTGCTGATGCCAGATCCATGCCATCCAATCTATGGCTCTCCCAATACTGTCTTCCCCATTTTCTTCCCTTTTACACATTTCACTTCAGATCTGAGGAACCTTCTGTGGTTCAGCATAAAAAGACTGGTGTTGGCGAACTGCACATGGTTCAGAGTTATCTAAGATGTAGGAATGATAGCACCTATCCACTGGCATAACCTGGTTCCTTGTCAAGTTTGCAAGACAGGGAGTGTGCGAGTATGAGCACAGAAGGATCTCTTATCCCAGGAGCAGAGCCGGCAGCCCTGCTGCTCAGATGACAACTCCTGCTGGTGAAGCATGTGCAGAATTTTGCAGGAAACTCCCTGCTAGGAGGATGTATTGACTACTACCTTTATTCTGTATTTACTGTTAGCTCTCTTTCTTTACGTATACAATCTCCAGTGGGTTAACTGCTCACAGTTAGGAAGAAAAAGTGGGGCTCTTGTTGGGTTTGCCAACTAGTGACACATGTCAAATGTTTCTGCTGGTGAAAGGGATCTTTGTGCTTTATCTTGCTACATTCCTTTGGGACTTTAGAGCCAGATTTTTTAAAGCAAGTTCCTATATAGCACCTGCACACCTGGGGAAACAGGTATTGGTATGCATCACCCATTTTGCATGTACAACCTGTTCTTTGTGCCTTTGCTTACACCTGGTTGCAGCAGCTGCCTTCTGAACACAGGTCCTTAATATATAATAATTAGGTATAATTTTGCTCCCTCAGAATGATAAGAGCCTATTTCTCCTCTTCCTACAGCAGCTTACCTATAGATTCCTTGCTTTTTGACACAGATTTTTGGTTCCAGTATATTGTGAGTCTCCAGAGCTTAGATAGTCATAGCAATCTGGCTGTTATATAGAACTTATTAGAAGTTCTTTCATGCACAGCATCCTTCCAGAATAGCTCTTCCCAGTTTTTAACTATTCAGTCCAAGAACGAGGAAGCAAGTGGGCAAGCCTGCTGACTGCTTTTTGTAACCTTTTAGTTGTCTGACATGTTTTTCTGGATTAGCAGGCAACACTTCACATTCTTCTACTCTGACACAGGCCAGGGATGGAAAACTGCTAGCAGCAGCATATTCTGAAACACAGGGTTGATCCAAAAGCACATGTGAAACTTGTGAGGTTGCAGTTCTTAAGAATGGCCACAACCATGAACACTCCTCTTTGCTATTTTGCATTTTTGCTTTTAGTCTGAGTCACGGAGCATTATTCAAGGTCCCACCCAGAAATGTCTTTTTTTCACACTGCCTTGAATGCCCTCAGCTGTATCACAAGCTGTGGCACTGTGTACAGAGCAGTTGGAAGGGTGTTGGCTGCCTGTGTAGGCATACCCAGAGTTGCATCACTTTATCTGGTTGGAATAACAGTGCAGTGAAAACTGAGCAGTCTGGATTGTACAAGTACACCAGAGACCTTGGATACTTATTCAGGTGACCTCTGTGCTTTTACATTGTTACTCAAGCTATCAAAAGTATTATCCTGGTTATGGCTACACATGCTGTGATCCCATCTCCTGACTGCGGAGAGGACAGAGCCTGCAACAGATTCTCCTATGTGTCCAGTCATTTCTGAACATGCATAGTGTGAGGGGAGAGGAAGGCAGCAATGCAGCTTCATGTGTCTCTCTGAATTTCAGGCCAGCTCTGCAGTGTGGCACTGCTAAATGCACCAGCTGGGAATGCCCTGGTGGGACACTCTACCAACCCAAGATATTCAGAGCACACAGCTCCTTCCTAGCATGTTGCCTACTCCAGGGACTGGAAGAAGTGGTGTAGGCAGTGGCTATACTGGCTCTCTTCCCCCACATCAGAGAATCTGGCCTGTTTCCAATTCTGGCAGGGGAAATACCATGACCACTAAGGTAGTTTTCCTAGTTGCAGGGGAAAACCACTTTCTTGGGAAGGGGTAGTACCCTGACTGAGGTAATGCATAGATAACCTCCTACTTCCACTTCCAGTGGCTATACACTGACTTTATGGAAATGGGAGTCTCCTCCCTAACTTGCTCCTGCGGCCATATGGCTGAAGGCAAGTGAAACTTGGGGGCATCTGAACCTCAAGTCTCTGGGTTTGGGCCTGCATGTAGGATGCCCACCAAAGGATTTGGAAGCATCCGAAGCCCCAGGTGGGGGTGGAGGATGCTTGCCGGTAGCAGGGCCACATCTGGTTCTTGAATTACTCATGGATACGGAATTGATTTGGCTTGGAACATGAAAAATTTTCAAAATTAAAAGAAAAATATCTGGCATATCTCCAATCAGAGGGCAATGGTAAGGGGATACTTAAAATGTCTGTTTTACTTTGCTGCTCCATCACCCGTTTCAATTAGGTAATGGTCTGAAATAAAAGAGCAGGGCAGTGAGAAGTGGTCCTTAAGAAAATAAAGTGAGATGTTTTCCAAAGCTGTTCTTTTCCTGCCTCACCTTTGTCGGGTCATGTAAAAATGCATTTCTTTCTCTCTCTCTCTCCAAGGAAACAACATTGAGCCAAGTGCTCCTTGAGGGCTTCCATCTCTTAGTGTTTCAGGTACCTCTGGGGGGAAAATGGTGCTTTGAGCAGCTTTGAATTCAATGTTCCCTTCAGCCCTCGGCCCTTCTGTTTCAATTGCTTGGGAGTATTATTTTAATCATGATGCTTTGCAGGCTATTGTCTTTAGAGAAGGGTCTTTACAAAAAGCTTATGTGGAAAATGAAACAAAATTAACAAAAAAGGGCTTTATGATTCAAATAGAAAGACAAAGAGTGAAATTAGGAAATTAGCATCAAAGGTGAAACCAACATGAATGTTGTCTTCATCCAGGTTGAGTGAAACCTAAAAATGGAAGG
Organism: Gavialis gangeticus; assembly: GCF_001723915.1. Taxonomy (NCBI): domain Eukaryota; kingdom Metazoa; phylum Chordata; order Crocodylia; family Gavialidae; genus Gavialis; species Gavialis gangeticus. Next base: position 2,167,721 of record NW_017729000.1, on the reverse strand, counting down.
AACAATATAAATTAATAAGATATAGTTCAAACATCAGGGCATAAAGCCAACTTCTAATTTTTGGTTGCAGAGGAAGGACATTTTCCAGGAGGGGACCATGTTAAAGGACACTGGATGAAGCGGGCTAATGGTTTGATTGAGTCTGTCAATTCCGATCTTCTTTGAAGGGCTTTTGGTTGCAGCCATGCTGGTCTAAGGACATAGGCAGGCAAGATTCTTTGGGTAGATGTAATATCTTTTATTAGACCAACTAAGCATTTGGAAAAAAGTTCTTTGCAAACTTTTGGGCACAAACACTCCTCTTCAGGCACAGGGAGTTTCTGCTGCAGTGGCGACTCGTAGGAGGTGCTCGGGGATACATGTATACCCCCTGAGAGCACTGGTGCACCCCCTGACAGGCAGCGTTCCCTGCTTAGGTGATGGGTGGGGGGGCAGGCAGGAGTGCGGGTAACCCCCCTGAGAGTACTGGTCAGGGAGTGGGTGCACCAGGAGAAGCACCACTGGGCCTTCTGGGTGCGCTGCTGGCACTTCTGGTCAGCATGATCAGCCGCGGGGGACCACCCTCCCCACAGTCAATGACTGGCCACTGTGGGGGGGAGGGCAAGTGCCACCCCTGACTTGGGAGGCACCAGTCACTCATGCTCTGCTGTTCTGAGATCTCCAAGGAATGAAAGAAGCTAAAAGTATGGCAGAATGTCAGTAGGAATGTAAATCGGTGGAAATTAGGAAAGCAATGGGTAGAGAAGAGAAGGGAAGGGGAGAAATGATGGGGAAATAATGCCAAAGGTAAGTAAGGAAGACACTACCCTAGTTGAGTTCTCCAAGGTAGGAAAGAGGCAGTCTATGAAAAAGTAAATAGCTGGAACTTAGGAAGACAAAGGGTAGAAAAGGAGGGGAGGGGAAAAAAGTGTAAGTTTCATAGTAGTTTCATAGTAGCTAGGGTCAGGAGGGACCTGAACAGATCATCTAGCCTGACCCCGTGCCACAGGCAGGAATGAATGCTGGGTTCACAAGACCCCAGACAGGTGATCATCCAAGGAGACAGGTGATCATCCAACAAGTGATAAGGTTAGGCAGGTACCTGGTGAGTCAGATGTCAGGCAGATTGTAATGTGTCATAAATCCGAGGTCTATGTTGAGTCCATGAAGTGGAGTTTGTAGGCTTATCTATGGAAAGTGTTTTGTAAGTTCCCTTTGAGGATTAGAACTGAGGGATCGGAGAGGGAGTGGCTGTCCTATGAGAAGTGGGCATCCACTGGTAATTGCATATTTTTGTCTTTGATGGATTTTCGGTGTGCAGTTGGTGTTTGGTTTCACCAGCATATTTTCCATCAGGACATTTGGTGCACTGAATGAGATGTATCACATTTCTGCAGGTGCAGATGTGAGATCCAGGGATGAGGATGGTTCTGTGATGGGATGTGGTTATTGTGGGGGTGGTGGAGATGTGTTGGCAGGTTTTGCATTTCTTGTTCTGGCATGGTCTGGATCCATTGGGTATGCTTTGGGTCACGGGGAGTTTGTTTCCAGCGATGAGGTTAGCAAGGTTTGGTCCTTGTCTAAAGGCTAGGATGGCTGGTTCTTCCTTGAATTGATTCTTGACCTTATTTCATGGCGTCCTGAATTTATTCTGATAGAGTCTATCTAAATGCTTTCTTTGGGCAGTCAACCCCTCCTCCATGAATGCCACATACTCCTGGAGGCTGGGGGGGATGGCAAGCTCCTGCAGGTGGTAGCAGGAGTGTCAGAGGTGGGAGTGTGGCAGCATCAAGCGGTGAGCTCCTGTAGGCAGCTGCAGAGGTGCCAGCCGCGGTGGGGGGTGGGGTGGCGGCAAGCGCTGACTAGCAGTCAGTGACCACCCACAGATGCCACTGGCAGCCTTGGCAGTGGCCAGCAGCAATCAGGAACCACCTGTAGACGCCTTCGGCGGTGTCGGCAGTGAGGGGACAGGGTGGCAAGTGGTGACCGCCAGTAGGCACTTGCCAGCAGTGTCGGCAGTGCTTTTTGCAGGGGGGTGCACCACCAAGCTCAGGGGGGGCATGTGCACCTGTGTGTGCCCCCTACATGTTGCCAGTGCCCTCCTCTGTTTTCTCTTTCTCACCCTCTAGAGTGGTTTTTAGAGCAACATGGTGTCTGTACTGCATCCCTCTGATATGACAGACAGACCGATCCGAAGTTTTGTCTTGCACAAAACATATCCAATAAAGCTCATGGGCCACACAAGATCATCTGTAGTCAGCTCTGCCAACCTCTGTGTTTCCTGTAGTTTTTTTCCTCTCCCACTCTCAAGAGTGGGTTTCATTTACTAGTCCACTCTTCATCATGAGCGTAATGCAAACCTTCAAACACTGGGGAGGAGTGAATCCAGGGAGAGACCGTTAGTAGCTTTTACAGCTGTTTGCTGCAGATTTAGACTGGAAGACTAGGAGGGGAGAAAAAAGGTATAAATGGTGCCTCCCTGAATAAAAGGGCTCTATTATGGGGAGGGGAGGGGGTGGAGAATGAGAAGGAAGATCAAGGTAAGAGCTCTGGAGAGTCAGGAGTTGTCAAAAAGCCTTTCCCATCAAGTAGGCTTCAGAGAACCATAGCAGACGGATTTTCAGTAACAGTCAAATGTAAGAGTGTAGGAAGTTGACATGCCATCCCTTGGAGAGCTGAGGTATTGACAAAAGACATGCAAACTTGAAAAACGTACATTTGTGGAAAAATCCATCATGACAAGTGACTGCGCTTAAGTCACCAAATGGACCTTACCCCTGGGACAGAACTCAATTATAGTTGCACATCCAATGACTCCATCCAGGGATAAAATGAATGGCTAATAAAAGGGAAGCATGTGGTAATCAGATCTTTCAAAAACTATTTAGCTTTTTGCCACTGAGTACCTGCTATAATTGACGTGCACTTCCCTACAAAACTGCTGCGCTCCTCAACTGGTCAGAAGTGCTGAGCCTTTCTGAGCTGTTCTGAAACACAAACACATCTTTCAGGACTCACTTAATCCTCTCGAGCTCCTCTGAGCAGGAGTCTCACTTAGCCTTTCAGTCCCCATTGGTATTAATTGCACATGAAGGATGTTTCAGAATTTTTGAATGTTTGTACGCTATTAGCACTTAGAGCTGTTTAATGGTAAAAAAAAGAATGGTGTACTGAGAGATTGCCAGTGGAGGTCCATTAAGCGTGCAGCTAGCTAGGTTCAAGGTAAGGCAGACCTCTATACTGAGCGAGAACATGTCTGATTCGCAGCTGCTGCTGTGAGTTTAGCTTTCTGTATCAGTCTTCCCCCGATCACACTGTCTTTTACCCAACTTGTGTAGGTTTTTTTTTTATTTGTCATCCTTTCTGTTCCAGTCTGCCTGCAATTAAGATCATGCATAAGTTCTTTTTTGTAAAGAAAAAAATCCCTCTCTTGGGTTTTTCCTTTCTGCCTGGTAAATGAAATACCATTCAAGGCATGTGCTTAAGAATGCACCTGCACACATACTTGTTTTGCAACATAAAACATCTTGGTGAAACTGAAATGTTGGGTATGAGAACTGCAACTACGTTGAGCTAAAAGCAGACAACAGGGGCTGGTAGATAACTTCCTGTAGTATGGAAGCTGGATGCAAGTATATTAGAAATCCAGTTAATCATGATAATAACAGTGGGCAAGTCTTCACATGCACTTTAATGTGCATTAGCCTATTTTAATGTGCATTAAAGCGTCACTGAAAAATGTGCCATTTAGTTAATGTGCATTAAAATAGGTGAATGTGCATTGTGTCATTTAAAAACTGTGCTCTTTAGTTAATGTGCATTAAGACAGACTAATGCACATTTTCCTAGTACCTCACAATGGAGGTACTAGATTTAATGCATATTATCTAAAGTGCATTAATTGAACAGGTAAATGCCCCATATGATCTTAGACCTATTCCTAAGGCCTTTTCTATTTCTCAGGATCTCAGGATTTGGCCCAACCCATTTCTCCATTCGTGATCACAAGCAGCAGTGTCGGTGTTCTGTTGTGGATGCCGGCTGAGTCACATGCTCACTATGAGGGGATAGGTAGGGGATCTTTGTGCGGCCCTCTGTCCATAGCTGTCGGCAGCCCTTGTATATTGAGCAGGACGGGATATCATAGCTAAATGGGCCAGCTGCATCTTGGCTCCCTGCCTGCCTCTCTGAGTGCACACTCATAGGTGTGAGGCTTCATGCCTTACCTTTGCTTGGTGAAAGTCCTCACTTCCCCACCTTCAGCTCTCATTCCTGTGTATCAACCATGCTTACTCAGCAGGTCCAACTAAGTTTTGGCACTGTGGTTTTTTTATCACAGACTTTGGGAGTCTGTGATAAGTGGCACAAGCAGCAGCCAGTGTTCTTAAACCAAAGTATTTAGTTTAAAAGCAAGCAACAGGAGCTTTAAAACAACACCTTATGCTGGTGTCTCTCTTACTCATTAGCTTGTTCTATGCAGGTGGAGCAGGTCCAAATTTTTCAGCCACCCCAGAAATGCCTAACTCTGTCTAAACAATTACCCCCCTTTCTCAAGTAAGATTGTTCAAGTGAAGACACTCTTTTAACTGCCAGACTTCCCATGTTCTGCGTTTGCAGGGCAGGGAGGGGGTTTACCATTGTGGACAAAACTCTTTGCAGGTTGAGTGGGGAGGAACTAAAACTTTCAGATTGATCAGGTCAGGTATTGTCTCTTAACCCTCCAGTGTTTGCAAAGAAGTGCTGAGTTTTGAGCCATTCTTTCTCCTTCCTGCTTGTTTGCTTCTAAAAATGTTATTTAGAAAATGTCTTCCCTGTCCTGCAGAACATTTTACATTTCCAAATTTTGTGGCAATTCAGAATGAAATTTTCTTCTGAAATGTGAAATTCCATTTCCCACACAACATATATAATATGTATTTACACACACACATACAGGCTCCTCACCTACCACAGAAAAAGGAATGTCCTTGGATTTGAAATGAACTGAGCAGTTTGCTTTTCCTTCTTAATTCTCCTCTCTCTGCATTTGTTCCACCTTGGCCTCTGTCCCAGCTTCATCCTCTATATTTTTCTCATCTTTCAGCCACCTTCCATGACTGCCTTTGTGCTTAGAAGTACTTCTTGACTGTCAGGCAACAAGTTCCTGTTTCTTCAAAACCTTCCTTGAAGGACACAGGAATCCTTTAAACCTTTTCGCAATTATATGTGGGAATATTGGCACAGAGAAAAAATACAAAGCTATTTGAAGGCTGTCCTTGGGGAGCTGAAAAATCATCTCATAGCTCACCAATAAGGGCATTTTCTTAAGAACTTCTTATATTCTTTCTAAATACATGCCTGTCCTTCAGCAGGCTCCAAGTAGAACATCTTTGTTTAACACCCTTTGTCCTTTTTTCCTTTGTGAACATATGACTCAGCACACCAAAAGCCTACTCTGTAAGCCCACCATTACACAAATATTTTCCATTGCTTGCAGAATTTCCTGAATGCAGTGGAGAAGTGGTGTGGTATTTGAGACGGGAGGGAGGCATGTGCATGTCATGGACAGTCTAATTAATTATTTGCTAAATGGTCTCCAGAGCTGCCCTAGTTTGGATTAGGATTCTGCCAGTCTTCCTGGGATCACACTGAAGCCATTCAGAGGTGCAAACATTTGTCTGCTTAGTTCTGCATTTCAGTGATAGATGCAGTTAAGAAAACACAGCTGTGTTCTTCACAAAAAAAAATAAATAAATGAAAAGGAAAGAAACTTCTGTGTTTCCAATGGAGCTGCTCAGTCTGATTAGGTCTGGGATCAAATGCTACTCTCACACTATCAGCCATCAGTGACAAGCCAGTTCTGGCCCCTCCATGAAAAATTCAGCGGCATCTTCATCTGAGTCTCTGAAGTTTAAGTGTGTCACAGGGTAAAATAAAGGAGTGTGCAGTAGTCAGGTGGCCCTCTTAAATATGCATGGTATGATCTTTTTGTTTCAGAGCTACAAAGACTACGTGATCCTGCCATCTACCCCCAAAACTTTTGAGCTGCCCCAGCAGGCTAAAGAGGATGGACAGCTGATTTTAATAGGAACAAACTTCAGGGAGCCCTGCAGCAGTCCTGGGCTAGTGAACTGCTGAGAGCACAAATCAGAGCAGCTGGGCTGCTTTAAATTGCAGTTCCTGGATTGGGAGAATCAAAGGATTGCAAAAGGCCTTTTACCTTCCCTGCCTTGCCCATGCCTTGAGGAGCTCTGAGGATTTGGCTCTGATTTGTGCTCTTACAAGGGACTTTGAACCAAAACACTGACATCAAACAACACGAGCACTCTGAGGAGTAGGAGACCTTGGGCCAGTTTTACTAAGCTATTTAGGTATGAAAAAAGCAGGTAGAGAGGATTTACACAATGCACTTAAGTGATCATAGTTCAACAGAAATTAGATGCCCTACTAGTTTAGGCCAGATTAAAGCTCTTTAGGCTCTTACCTGCATCTTTCAGTACCTAAAGACCGTTACAGAACTGGATGCTGATGCATAGAATGAGTATTATACGTGCTTTTATTTACTCTCACTCCGGCACACTGGTCTGTGGTGACCTTGGCTGTTGGTTGGTTCAGTCTGAAGACATTTTATAACATACAAATGACTCAGTGAAGGGAAATCTGCCCCCCCCCGTTCCCCTTGCACTGCAAAATAATAAGGAAAATAAAAACAAAAGTGCCCTGAGGCTGTGACTATCCAGTTTAAAGGACTTCATTTTTCTCTCGCAGAGCAACACTGAAAGCCTCTCCCTACTACATGCGCTAAACCAAGTCCCATCTGAGATGGGAAAGATTTGGCAGCTTTGTGCAGTACAAGAGCTGTGTGGTTCTTCTTTCCTGTTCACGCTGCCTGGTCACATTCCAGCTTTAGAGAGCTTCGCAGAACACCAGCCTTTCCTTCCTCTTGTATCTTGTTGGGTTCAGAATCAAAAAATTAACCCCAAGTCAATCTCCATATACGCACTGATAAACCATGAAAAGGAATGGTTCTTCAGGGCTTCCCTGGGCTTCTGCAGCGAATAAACATGGATAGTTATTTTGTTAAGCCCAGCCTTCAGCCTGTGATCCACTAATGATCAGAGACAGGAAAAGGTTAATTCTGGCTTGATACTGAATTTGAAAATATAATACCAGCTCAGAGATTTTCATAAAATCATAGAAAATGAGGGTTGAAGGCACCTCAGGAGGTCACATTTAGTTCAGGCCCCTGCTCCAAGCAGGACTAGCCCCAACTACATCATCTCAGCCAAGGCTTTGTCTACCCAGTCTTAAAAACCTTTAAGGATGGAGCTTCTCCCACCTCTTTGGGTAACTTGCTCCAGTGTTTTACTACCCTTCTAGTGAGGGAGTTTTCCCAATATCCAGTCTCAACTCCCCTTGCTGCCACTTGAGCCCATTGCTCCTTGTCCTGTCATCTGCCCCCACTGAGAACAGTCCAGCTCCATCTTCTTTGCAGCCCCCCTGTAGGAAGTTGAAGGCTGCTATTCAATCCCCCTCGGTCTTCTCTTCTGCAGACTAAAACAGCCCAGTTCCCTCAGCCTCTTCTCACAAGTCATATCTCCCAGCCCCACAACCATTTTCGTTGTCCTCCACTGGACTGTCTTCAATGTGTCCACATCCTTTCTGTAGTGGGGGGCGCACAGCTGGACACAGGACTCCAGATGTGGCCTCCCCAGTGCTGAATAGAGGGGAAGAATCACTGCCCTCGATTTGCTGGCAACGCTCTTAGCAATGCAGCCCAGGATGCCAGTAGCCTTCTTGCCAACAAGGGCGCACTGCTGGCTCCTGTTCAGCTTCTTGTCCCCTGTCAGCCCAGGTCCTTTTCTGCCCAGATGATGCTTAGCCAGTTCATCCCAAGCCTGCATGGGATTCTTCCATCCTAAGTGTAGGACCTTGTTGAACCTCATGAGATTTCTTTTGTCCCAATCCTCCAATTTTCAAGGAGAATTCATCCCCTCTCTCAGTTTACCTGCAAGAAAGAGCACAAGCCCAGAACATGCTGTTCCAGGGGTATGTGCCTAGCTGAAGTAAGGGATGGGGTTGGATTTAGCTCATCTTAGCAGTCATTGGGAACCCACATCACAGCAGCAGCTGATCCAAAGCAGCTTTCTTACAGAGTGCTTCGGTATGCTGAGGTTTTGCACAGTTAGGATAGTTACCTATCTACACCCACTGCTGATCACCACTGTCCCTCTTCTCCCATAGACTGGGCTCAGTCCTTCCTGGTCCTTGAGAAATACATAGCCGCACATCAAAGATGATGATGGAATGAATATGAAAGAAGCTAGGCAGAACCAGCAGCATGCTGGTTTCCACATAGCTGAGGGCGATTTAGCAGTGCGGTCCCTCCTGTGAAAGGGACACCCTTGCCGGAGGCAATGGCATTTAGCTGCTGGGGGAATACATCATTACTGAAAGAAAAGGGAATGTGGAAGCAGAAGAGTCAACAGCTCTAAAGGAAAGCGGGTGGTTGGTAGTTTTCCTTGTGAATGCATTTAATGCTAATCAAGGTTTTTTGAGAAATGTGATATCTTTTATTAGACCAACTCAATTACTGCTAATAATCAACTGGTGGGGCTTTGAACAACAGCTAGTGCCTGGTGTGGAGCTTACAGATGTTGTCTAAGTTTCCACACAGCCCAGCTTTGCCAGCCAGCTCCATGTTGACCTTGCCATTGCAATCCTGAGATGTTCCTGAAGTGAAATGCCTGTGTCAGTGGACTCTGCCAAATGAGATGGGGATTTCCAGTGGCCAAGCCTGGGAGGGTTGTTTCCCTTGTGACCCAAGGCGAGTTCTCCATCTGAGCAGGCAGCGTCTTTGTACCTTCGTACATCGCTCTTGGGTGGAGAAGAAGAAGATTAATGAAGGTTTGGGGAATTAATGACAATGAGGTTGTTAAACGATGATCAGAGCTGTCAGGGAAATTATTTTTTTCTGTGGAAAAATATTTAGATGAAAGCATTTTTTAAAATCAGAGTTGCTCTTAGCAAAAATAGTTTTTTGATGCGAAATGCAAAAAAACCCCCTAAAGTAATATGTTGAAAGCTGAAATGTGTCGTAAAAGTTCCTGTTTAGACAAAAGGCATTTGTTCATAAAATATCTATCTATCTGTCCATACGTTGGTGATGTGTAGGGGGTGCACGTGCACCCCCTGTGATTGGACGCTGCTGACGGCACCTGTGGGCCATTGGTGCTCGCCACCCCCTCCACCCCCCTGTGCCAACACCGCTATGGCCGCCTGCCAGAGCTCTCCGCTTGCCACTGCCACTATCGTCGCTGCCTGTGGGCAGTTGCTGTGCTGGGGGCACGCGTCATTCATGTATACATAGATATATAGTTGGTCAGAAAATTTCCCACAAACTCTTATAATGGTTCCAGATTTCAGTCCTTCCGAAATAGTTTATTTTCTGCCTTAATTTGTCTTTCTTGGTGGTATGGCACATAGCAATGACAAAGACATTTCTACCCTCTATTTGATCCAAAGCCCACTGAAAACAATAGCAGCCTTTCCAGTGACCCCAGTATGTGACTAATGGGGGCCCTGCTTTTTCACACTGGCACACTAACACAAGCTTATTCAACACTGGTGGTTTTGGAGGGGTTGGTGGGGAGAATGGGACAGTGATGTCCTAGTTTATATCTGCTTGCATTGCAGTATGCTGGGGGACAAGTTTAAAGTCTTACTTTCTATCCTTGGAAGAACTCCTCCGTCACTGAAATAACAATCACAGCCCATTCATGCTCTAACTGGCTTTTGTCTGAGCCTGCTGGCAGGGTAGAGAATAAAACATCACTGCCTCTTAAGGGCTGTATAACATTCCAGCTGAAAATTCCTCTTTAATGCATATTTCAAGTGTTCCATAAATTCTTTCCTTCTTTCCCCAAATCTGCTTAATGGCACAGTAAATTGGGTAATAGGAAGACCAATTCACAGCCATGGAAACGTGCTCAGATACTGACTCCCATGCTTTTTTTTGTTCTTTAATGTAATTTTTGCTATTTTGTTTGGAAAATATCCTTGAAAAGGAGCTTATTTTCCAAGCCAGTCACATCCTGGGATCCTTGTGTGTCAGTGTATGTGCCTGTGTCTAAGTGCAAGAAGTAGGCAGAGTCCTGGTGAAACCTCTGTCTCTCTCTCAGTTCTGTTTGAACTGCACATCACAGCCCACCGACTGACAACTGCAAAGAAGTTAGTTACTGTGCATGGGGGAAAAATCCTGCATTGCTTTTATCTGATCAATATTTTAAAAAGTTGCTTACCTGTAGCTGCAACGAATAGCTTGCTTAGCCAGTATCTTAAAGGAGCCATTGCTGGAGAAGCTGAGAAAGAGTTTAATAATCCTGTTTTTTCCTGCCCTGAAAGCTTCCTTCTGTCCTAAGGGTTGTTTCCCCCTTTGTATGTGGGTATCTCCCTTTTATCAGCTGCACTCAACACTTCTAGAGCACTTCATATTTCTTCAGCACTGCACAAACTTTATCTAGCTTATATTCACAGCCTCTTCTGGCACGGAGTGGGTTTGAGCTCAGCTTTACAGATGGGAACATTGAGGTATGGAGACTAAAACGTCTAGACTCTGTCACCTTTTCATCCAGTTTTTCCATGCAGGTGAGAGGCTTTGAGATCTGCAGGCAGGGCACTGGTCTGGACTAGTGAGATCTGGGATTGTTTCCAAGTTTCCCTTCTCACCTACTGGGGAACTGCTAGTAAGTCACTTTGGTTTTGCTCCCTTTCTCCCTGTGAGTCTATTAGAGCAGTAGATGCCCAGTGAAGAAACTCTTGCTCACTACTTGCTGGCAGCTTGGAGCTTAACTGGGGCCTGTATATTCTATTAAAATGCAAATAGTAAATAAGTAATAACTCAGTGGAAAGGAAACTGCTGGAAGCAGACCCAAAGGCTACATTCACCCGGACAGGGTTGACCTCAGGCCTGTAACCACTAACCCTCCACAGCTGATGTGTCTGGGGCCAATTGAGGGATGATCTTAGCATCAGTGTAATCACACAATTTGCCTTTGTCCCCAAAATGGCGTGCTATCAGGGCCAGAATTAGAATTTGGAAATTCTTGCTCCCAGCCTTGTAGTCCATCACACCATCCAGCTTCTTCCTGCTTAGCACTGTAGCCACTTGAAACAATAAAAATAATACAGGTTGCTCTTGGAGGAATGGGAGTGGGGAAGGGACTAATTAATTCTTGTAGCTGTTGCAGTGTTGGACATTGTGTCTAGATTTAAGCTAATTAAAAATGTGCAGCAATAATGAATAAAGGTTCAGGATAATGGACAAATATGGAGGAAGGACAAATAAGTCTGGTTAAACTAAGAACAGGCTTGGACTTTTGCCTAATCCTTGTGGTATTTCCAACCCAAGAAATACTGGGCAACTGATGACAGCCAAATCTCATGATGCTTCCAACCAGCTTGACAGACTGCAGGCATTGGACTTAGCTTTGAGCTTTGGATTTATAATTGAAAATGTTTGGGGTTTAGATATTAACAGGTGTCTCTGGATGTTTGTGCCAGGACTGTTTTGCACCTATCAGAGCTGTGCAAAGCCAAGAGGTCTACATGGAAGGAGTTCACATTATCCTTTCTTCCAGTCCTGGCTAGTGCCGGGCTTGTTCACCTGCCTTGAGTTTTGCTTTCGAATATTTGTTTGTGAACCTGAAACAGAAATAAAACTTAGAAGCTCCAAGATGAACATAGTGCCCGAGTCCTTGGAATGGGATCAAGGCTCATTCAGAATGGCCATGCGCCTCCAATGGTATTGACACTAAGCAGAGTTTGGTCTGTGTCACAAAACCTCCAGGCCAAGTCAGTTTTGCGTTTTGCTGGGCTCTAGTTCTAAATCAGCTTCCTGCTGGGGGAAAGGGCGCTGAGCAGATGGCCTAAGGTTAAAATAACCCTAGGAACATTAATCCAAGAATTCAAGAATTAATTAAGAGCGGCTCCAAAAATGTGGAGTAGCTCCATTTATTTCAGTAGAATAATACCTTGGGTAGACACCGAAAGCAGAATCTGACTACCCAGCAACCTGAGAAATCATGCCATTATTAGTATACTATTATTATACCCCTGAATCTTCAAAACACAGGGGACCAGACTGCCTTCCCTTGTAGCTGGGCATTTCCATTGTAGCCAGTTGGAAGAAGGCAGAATCCAGTTGCCTGAATGTGCTTTATGACTAAAATAAAAAAGGGCCAAATTCTTTCCTCCTCTGCAGTCCTGTTGGGTTGGAGCTTAGGCTCAGTTATGTCAGTGTAAACCCATAGCAACTCTGTTGACATTAGTGGGATTACTCTGGATGTACAGGGCTGTAACTTAAGGTCAGAATTAGGCCAAATGACTTCACAGGAACTGTATGTAATTCAGTGCAGAATGTGTGCTGTCCGCTTGGTTTTAAAGATGGGATCCATTTTCTTCATAAACCAGCCCCCCAAATTTGTGGCTATGGCAGGCAGAGGCATGATAAATTCCTTTTAAGAAAAAAGGGCTTTAATTTCAGTCCCATTGCACCCTTTTCTTGGTTCTTTACAATGTTATTCTTTTCCACAGAGAAGGTAATTTAAAGCGATACTTGACTATATTCCCACACCTTTCCCCACCTGAGGAGAGATGTAGCTGAATTGATTTGCATATTTATGTTCCTAGGATGGCCACACTGAGATGCCATATCTCATTTACAGTATGTTCCTGCTGGCTCTGAGGCTTGTTAAAGGAAAGAGACTATAAAAAAGAAAAAAACACATTACGTGTGGACTGCAAACATAAAAGTGACTGAAGTAGGAAGAGAAAGAGATAGATTGGCAGCCTGGAGACATAATAAGCCATTAAACCATTTAAGGGAGGCTTACTACGGATTGCCAAGTTTGTTGTTCAATTACTGTTACTGATGAAGAATGTCAATAATTATGATTTTCAGCCCTGTATGACATTTACATTTGTAAAAGTTTCAGAGTCTGAATCCACTAAAAAATCAATGGAACAACTGTTGAGTAGCTGCATATCAGGCACACAGCTTATCTTCTCAAGGAGAGAATGAACTATGCCTCTCCCCAGACTAGAAATGCAACATTCTACAACTCTTGGTTCAGAGATGATTCCTTTTCTTAGACTCTCTCCTTTTATTAGACCCTCTCCCCAGACTAAAATCTTTCCTGCCCTAGACACCATAACCAGCTCAGACTACCAGTAGGCCAAGCCGTAGGGACCCAGCTAGGAATCCAGCTTGTATGGACCCAGACTTATGCCACTTCTCTGCAATTTATGCCAAATTTCCAGTCCCTGTGCCAAAAATATGGAGCTGAACTTAAAGAAAAGGCTGTTGGTATTTGTTAACATGGATAAAACAGCATTATTGTCCCTGTTTTCAGAAACTTCTGAATTGTTTTGGCTGAAAGGTTTTTGGATTTTGTTTCTTTTTTTTCTTTTTCTTTTTTTTGGGGGGGTGGGGTGGGTGGTTTGGGGGTTGGGTTTGTTTTTCTAAAATCAGCCTAAGAAAGAAACCTGGCATGGAAGACTTCAGCCCAAAGGGTTAAAGTTTGGGACACTTATGAGAAACTAAAACCAGAGTTTTATAGTGGCAAATGCCAGGTAACCTTAGTAATAGGCAGAGCTAGTAGTCCTGCCTCTAATATAATCTTTGTGTTGCCCCCCATTGAAAGTGAATTTTCAGCCTTTCTGAGGTTAAGTGAGGCAATCCTATATTTGCAGATCACTACCAAAGAGAGGACAGGATGTCATGCTTGTCCATTTCTCCCCCACAAGGGCGTTTTATTTTCTTCTGCTAGTTTTAGAAAGTTTCTAGGTCAAAAAAAGAAAGAGAAGAGAAACAGTGCAAAATGTTGGTCTTCCCCTTGAAATGCTGGTCATATATGAGGGGCTTTGTTCCCTCCTGACCTGTAGTTAGCTATGCACAGGGTAGTGCTATCTCTTTTCCCAGTGTAGCACTTAAAGGGGCCTTAGCTGTTTGCACAGGAGAAAACGCGATGATAAAAAGTTGTGAGATGTTTCCTGGGGTGGCATCCTCAAATCCCACAGACCAGCTTTTTGACAGCCCTCTTTAGTAGATGAAGATGATGAAGCAATTAAGCTGATCTGAAAAAGAGAAATTAAGATAATCTGAAAATGTAACATGATAATTTATCTGAAGTGTCTCATCATTCTGGTTTCATTTCACTTGCACTGTAATAGCAATGGTCTTTATAAGTGCGTTTGGTATTCGGATGGATATCACAGCCACTTTCTCTAAGTACTGCCTTAGAATTTAGCATAAGTTATTAGAAACTATAAATAAGATCTCCCTCTGATCTTATTCCTTCTGTGACACATCTGAAAAAAATCATAAATTCAGACAAATGTAACTTAGGAGCAAAAGAAATTTCTGCTCTTTGTAATATCAGAGTAGGATTCACTTTCAACAGTAGGGAGATGTTTACTGATTTTCTTTAGTCTTACACTCAAATTCTATATTTCATGAAGGGACAAGGGACCTGATTCTTTTTACACATTCACCAATGAAACTTGGCATTATGCTTGATTTTGTTGGTGCAAATGAGAACAGAAAGCAGACCCCCCATCTCTGAAGGCACCTTTCTCAAGTTGTATAATAATAATAATAATAATAATAATAAAGTTGAAATATTTTTGTAAAATATTCAAAATTGTTTTCAGCTCATCATGTTTGAAACAGTTCCATTTTTATTTTTTATATTTCTCCCAAATTTTCCTTCCCAGATTTTGATCAACAACATCCTCATTTTCTTTTTTGTTTGCCATCTAGTTTTCATTAAATTAAGCATTTTGAAAACATTTTTGCTGAGAAATTTGAAATATTTTTAAAAGACACAAGATTGTTGTATGAACAATATCATCAGTGTTAACATGTCATGGTTTTCAAACAAAAGCTATTTTTGAACCAAAGAATGAAATCATGCCTATAATTAACAATGGTTTGTGTATCTGTTTCAGTATCCTGGTCATGAGCTGATGGAATCTGCGTTTGCATGTACAGAGGAATGGCTTTTCTTTGAAGGGTCATTGACTGAAAAAAATCACTATTCATGGAGATCAAGGTAAGTCTTGTTATCTTAACAGTCTGATGCAAGAGTCAAAGAAGGGCTGGAAGGGACCTCAGGCTATCTAGTCCAGTCCCCTGCAGGATCATCCCTGTTTAAAGCAGCCCAAGAATGTGTCTGTCTAACCTCTTAAAAACTTCCAAGGATGGAGACTCCCCTCTCTAGGAAATCTTTTCCAATGCTTAATCCCCCTCATAGTGAAAGGGTTCTTCCTAACATCCAACCTAAATTTCCCTTGCTGCAATTGAAGGCTGTTCTTTCTTGTCCCATTATCTCTTTCAGCAAGTCTGAGCCTTAAGAGCTGAATTCTGACAGGGTCTCAACTAACTGTCATGGTTGGCCTCCTCTTAGGTAATCAGCTTCAGTTTTTAGGGCAAGGGGGGGGAGACTGTTGTTCCTCTTCCTCAGGGGAACCGTTGACCACCTACATCCCTTTGCCCATAAGCTGTTTGGGGCACACAGTGATGCAACAAGCTCCTTGTCAGTGAAGGGATCAGGACTGGAGCCCATGTTTGTACAGCTTCTAGCACAGCGAGGCCCCAATCCTGACAGAGTCCTCTAGATGCTACTGTAACAGGAAGACTTCACTTGGGTGCTCTCAGACACCACAGGGACAGGTGCGTTGGCCGTGTATGAAAATACAGATTTCCAGAAGAGCTCAGGGCAGATTCCAATGAGCTTCCATGCATGCTGAAACCAGATATTCAGCACGGATCAGCACTGAGCACACGGAGCTCTTGAACATCTGGCCTGCTGTATGAGAAGCATGCACTGTTCCTTGCAGATCTTAGGGGCAGAAACAGCCATCTCTGTGTATGCTCTGTGCATTCACAGTCACTTCTCTTTTAAACATTCTTCCCTTTATCTTGGCTTCTTATGCTCCCAGGGTCACGCCAGCACCGTCTGCTACAAGTGCAATCGGTGCCTCCCCCGGACTGCTGGTGAGAAGAGAGAAATGTGCAAGAGGCATTTCACGCCTGCTAATGTATGAATCATCAAAGCAGGTCATTGGGGGAATTGATTCCCTCCTGGAAATGTGAAGAGTTAAGTAACTGAAGGTGTTTCCTTGCAGCCTATCGGAGGAAGGGTGTAGGGAGAAGTTTCTTTGGGGGGGAATATTCATCTGTGGAGCTCTTCCCTCTAAGAAATATCTTTCTACTGGCTTCTCTCTCACAAGAATCCCTGCCTTGCTGGCAGGCCTCTTTTGCAGGAATTACAGATCCTGAATAGGAACATTTAGGACAAAATAACATCTCAAAGGCTCTCCACAATATGGGGCTGCTTCGTCACTGTACCAATAATACCCCTGCTGGAAAGGAGGCCCCCTGCGTCGGAGGTACTGACTGGCTTTGAGCTGAAGGCTATTACAGACCAACACGTTTTCTGTGTCACCGTGCTGTTCCCTGCTGTTTGAGCTGACAGCTAATGCTGGGGATGGGAGGCATGTCACCTGCGTCTCGTGGAGTTTGGATGTCAGAGGCAGGGGAGATGGGGCAGGCTTGGGCAGCCAGGCATGAGCAGAGAGGAACCGTGAAGAGCCGCCAAAGTGCTCCTTGCTGCAGGTCTTGAAATGTCCATGCGGGCCTGACCTTTAGAATTCAAAGCATTTGTCAGGCATCCAGAAGAAAACCAATCTAACCAGCCTGGGGTTACCTACAGGAAGGAAACCGTGTCTCTGTCTCACTCGCTTTTCACCCATGCGCATACTTGCTCACACATACATATATGCACACACCTGCCCCTGGGGCCTGACTCTCCTACAGCTGCATAGCACAGTCTCTGCTGAAGCCAGCACGTTGCACTGTTACATTGGTAAGAGAATTGGGCCCAAAGACCTTAGGACTTGCTGGGTCCCAAATTCTAGAGTCCCCTATGTCTAATCCAGTGATTCTCAGGGTGCTGGGTACCTTGAGATCCTTTTAAGGGTGCTAGGGGGTGCCACTGTTAGGTATGCAAACATCATTCACAAGATAAACGCAGAGTTTTCAAATAGGAATTTAGTGTTAAAAATATTCCAACCTGTTGTGGTCTTCCTGAGTTCTTTGCAACTGAAAAACTACTTTATTATTTTTCTGCGGTCAGAAAATGAATGAAAACTAAGAGCTGGAATTTTCCTTCAGGTGCCTTAAATCTAACCAGGGTTGCCACAAATCTATTAAGGGGTGCCTCAAGTTTAAAAAGGTTGAGAACCACTGTTCTAATCCCACCACCTTTGTTCCATAGAAAATGTCAGTGATTTCTGTGTTCATTCCAGTTCAGGATGAAAAAAAAATGGAAAATTCCCCAAAAAGCCTAACAGTGCCCTTTTTCCTCAACAAAGCCAATCAGGCATGCTAATCTCTAAACCAGAGTAAGGAGAACAGGGCAGCAAGTATTTCAGGCTGTTTCCATGCTGAAGTTGGCATGCTGTAGTGCTGTGTGCTACTCTACCGATGTGCTGAACCTGTCGATCTCGTCCTGCCACTCTGAGCTCTGCCCTGACATCTAGTGGAACAACCGGACTAAAGCACTGAACAAGCCACCGCGTGGTTTGCTTCCTCAAATGCCAGAGCAGAACAACTCTTTCCACAATACACTCATTTGTTTTATTATACATAATTACAGCCAAAGAACATGCTGTTGGAGAAAGCAAAGGACCTCAGCCTGAACAGTCTTCACGGAGAACGCTTCTGTCCTCCTCTCCTGCAGACTGTATGGAGTTCCTGCTAGGTGAATGGTCTTCTAGCAGGAAAAAACCCTCCTTTTCACAGAGACAGGGTCTTGAGCACCATCAAATAAAACCGAATGCTCCCAAGAGATCTAAAGGGGGAAGTCTGGGCGGCTCTTGCAATAACCTCTGTGGTCAATGTGAAATCACTATGGGGTGCTTTTTCAATGAGGCCTGAGAAGGAGCTGCATGGTTTGAGCTCACCATTGTTCTCATACCCAGAGCCCAAAGGGGCATTTCTTAGATGAGCTGTGTCATGGGAGTGAGGCACTCAGCTGCCCCTGGTCTCTTAGAGGTTTTGCCCCATTTGGGGAAGTGCGTATACATCTTGTGCATCTGAACTGGCAAACAGGAGTCTGCACTCCCATAAGGGGGAACTCGTGACATTTCTGGGTACAGTCCCAGAGGCGTCATGGCATATTTGGCTCTCTGTTAGCCCTGTATGTCTCTCTGATATGAACTACTTGGGGCAAGGTAATGCTGACAACGGGATCAATCATCCCTTTATATATATATATGGTCCAATAAAGCTACGTTCTGGCCATATACTAGGGATGTGAGCCCTAATGAGCCATAAGGGTTTGCACCTTGATGTCTTGGGTTGGTGGAGTCCCAACTCTGACAGAGGACCAGCCCAGTTTCTCGCAACCAGACACCTGTGACTTGGCTATGTTTGCATGCTCACAAACAGGTTGGTTCTGCTGGGCCTGTCCTGATGAAACATTAGACCTGTCTTCTTTGGGAAGCAGCTTGTAGCAGCTGGATTGGAGCTGTTAGATGTACTGAAATATAGAAGAACAACAGGGAACTAAGCCCCACTTTACTGTGGAATGACAGGTTGTTGGCAGTGGGGGTGGATCCAGAGGGGGTGCAGTGGCATGGCTGCACCCCCCTTTCAGACTGGACTGTGTCACGAGAGCTTCTGGGAAGTTCAAGGCCCCAAAGTAGGTGAGAATCCCCCCTCCTTTTCTTTCTGTGCTCAGAGGCACGTCAACTTCCCTCCTCTTCCCCTGTTGCATTGCCCCACTGTAGTAGCAGCAGTAATGAGGAGGGGGGTGCCTCCTCCTCATACATGCTTTTGTGGAGACTGGGCAGGGTGGGGGGGGAAACTTTTCCTCTGCCTACCACTCTCACTGCTCGAGCGCAGTTTCTGCAAGCCCTGCCGCAGCAGGCAGGAGCAACTCTGAAGTTTCCCCTGCTCCTGGACAACCAGAAAAGCTGCAATGATGACTTGGGGAAGGGGGGGGAAGGGGACATGCCTCAGAGCCCAGAGGGGAAGATGGTGGGGTTTGTGCTGGTCTGCAGACTTTAAATGGTCCCTGGAGGCTCCTGTGGCATGGTTTGTCTGGACTGACTGGGAGCAGGGAGGAGGCTGGAAGCTGCAGGGGTGGCTGCTCCTGCACCCTACTTTGCCAGATCCTGGATCCATCCCTGGTTGTCAGCACTATACAGACATGAGATCTTGCTTCTTCTGCAACAAAGGGACTCTGATCTTGGGTCCATTTCAGCAGAACTCACAGGCAAATGAGTAACATAAAGAAGTGAGATGGCTTCTGCCATGCAGAGGAGTTACAGCACATAATAATGGCAAGTTATGGCTATCCAGATGGGGCAGAAAGCTGCACCAGACTTGTATGGACACTAGAGCAGTCCAAGCAAGCCACTGCTGGCTCTGTGACACTGCTGTGGGGTGCTGCATAGTAGGGAGAATCAAAGCATTTGCACTGCTTGAGTGTTTCCGACTGCTAGTGATCTAGAGGAGCTACAAGAAAGACTGGCTGTGAAGGGTGCTAAGCAGGGGAACTGGTGGCAGGGAGCTCCCCTGGAAATAACACAGTAGAACAGGATAGCACTGCAACCCCAGGACCTCTGCTTCTCCTAGCAGATTTATTCAGGATTTTCAGTTTGAACACTCTCCATGAGTCTTAAATAAGGAATTAATTGAGGTTTTAATAAACAGTCACTGCATACTAATTAAGTACCTACTTGATTATTTAAAAATATTATGTGAAGTTTGTGTAATTGTCTACATTGGTATTACATTAGCATATAAAACATACTGCAACTCTCATATGATTTAATGAGGCTGTTACTGTGCATGAATAAAACAGTGATTGATGAATAGAAACCTCTCCTTTGAGCACTGCAATTATTTAATAAAGACAGGTATATTTCCGACTTGTACTGAGCAGAGTAGGAGACACAGGTGATTTTGGTTAAAAATTGGCCCAATTTGTGACGTGTGGACTTTGGAACTGAATCTGCTTCCTTACTACCCTGGATCTCAGCATTGCTTGGGTTTGATATCCTGCTTTGAGCCATCCAAGAAGAGATAGATATGAGCTGTGTTCTGGTTGAGGCCTCTGCATTTTTCATATTAACTGACTATTTATGTGCCAAGCCAGATCTCAGGGTGCAGCTGAGAGTCCAAATCAGAGAGGAGTGCAAAGATGGACTGAAAGATCCTCCATGCATTGCTCTGATCCTAACACTTCTCCAGGCAGCCTGGAGCCCTGTGCTGACAGCAGTCTGATGTGTGGTCAGACTTACGCTGGTTGCAGTAGCAGACAAGCATCAGCATAGTGCAGGGACGTCCCAGCCAAACGTTCTTTCCTCTGGCCATAGCTCCTATCCCCTCCTACGCTCACAGCAGGAAGGAGCAGTGCTGGAGAAGCCTCTCCGAGGGCCACCTGGGGGGCTGGCTTTATGCTATGGTCCTTTTTAAGTGCAGTACTTGGGCTCTGGGGCACAGTGGAGTGCACTCAGGGGATGGAGCAAAGCAGCTGCAGCTTATAGAGCAGCTGAACCAGCTGAGGGGGGCAACGGCGGACATTCAGTTTGGATGTTGTTCTGTGCTGGCTAATCCAGGTCACCAAGATGGCTGGGTTCATAGGCGATTGGAGGAAAGCAAAACAGCCTCCAGGGGTGAGGACTGTTTTAGCATCTGGGGACCCAGAGATTAAAAGAATATAAAGATGGCTTGGAGCCAGCTGGACACAGCCCCTCCCCAGCTGTGTACAATGCAGCTAGGCCATAGAGGAGACCTTGGCCTCTGAGTCATAGGAGCTAATGAGATGCAATATTATGCTCATTATGTAGAAAGCTGCAAGTGATCCAGGCTTCTCTGAGGTCATAGGAAATACTGTCAGCCACATGGAAAGGCTCACTGGTTGCTTTCATAGTTTCTAGGGTCGGAAGGGACCTGAGCAGATCATCAAGTCTGACCCCCTGCCATGGCAGGAAAGAGAACTGGGGTCAAACAACCCCAGCAAGGTGTTCATCAAGCCTCCTCTTAAAGACCCCCAGGGTAGGAGCCAGCACCACTTCTCTTGGCTTTGAGGGCAGTCAATTGCATTTCCTCCCAAGAGCAGAACCACTGTCCTGGGAGAGGGCTGCACTTCACCTCTCTGCTCTCAGTCTAGCCTTTAGGTACAGCATCTAACTCCAGGAAAGAGAGAGCAGCAATCTGTTGAAAAACGCTGGTCTCTGTTAGGTACCTAACAATTTTTAGCCTAGCAAACATTGTACTCTTTCTGAACTGGGAACATATCAGGCTTAAGAGGCATATGCCATCTGTACATCTGAGCATGTGACATGTGAAAGTCATATGGGAAGGCTGGGGAGACAAGATGTGTAGACATGTTGTGTTTCTGTTCACAGAGAAGTCAAGTCAATCTGCCGTGACCACTGAGGCACCTTAGATGCTGTAACAACCCTCCTAGGCTAACTGAGTTGCTTTGTATCATTGGTGATTCTTTGGGCAGACTACCTGGCAGTGCCCATCTCCTCTCCAGGTATGGATGGCCGTTGGCTTGCAGGGAGCTCATCCGCCCTTTGACAGGTCTTGCTTTTAGTTCTGCTGGGTGCCCATATTCACCCTCCTCACCCAGCCTAGTCCAGGTGGGGATGCTGGTATAGTCACCTACAACCCGACCATGGAACTGGCTGTACTGGTTTACTGGTACCAGATGTCAGGCCAGGCCTCTCTTGGTCTGCTAAGGCACAGAGAAATAGGGATCAGATAGGGATCCCTATCAAATAAAGTTTGATCAATTCAGTCAAATATCGGTCAAAAAACTAAAAAAAAAGAAAAAAAAAGTCCAAATAATACACAGAGGAAGAACAAATTTTCCATTAAGAAATATGTCAAACTATAAAAATCATATTTCTCTCAAGAAAAAGTACAAAAAAATGTAGTTTGTTTTTGTAAAATGGGTATAACCTTTGACCAGACAAAAAATATGCAGTCAATTGACTGGCTTGCCAACACTACAGAGAAGTCTTGTGCCAGGTGTAGGGAGGAAGAGAAGAGGAAACTTCTTTGGGGCAGCTTTGTCATTTTCTGCAGCTCTACTTTACTTCTTTATTCTCTGATTCTTTGTTCAGTAGCGGCATACACTGGCACCCAGTATCTTTGTGGAAGCAGATTTCCCAAGGCCCACAGCTGGCCCATAGATGTGTCTTGCGGACAGACTGTTGAGAACACTGATTTCTAACATTCTTTGTAGAGGTTGGATTTCTTATCTGTTTCCAGCTCCGGTTTGCATGTTTATACTTTGCATACTTCTCTGCCCAATAAAATCCCATTTTCTGAGCCAGATGTGTGTACGTGTGTGAGCTCTGCCTACACAAAGCATTTCAAACCTCTCTCATCGGAAAACATACATTTAAATGATGGGTGGCTGAGTTGGTATCATTGATCTGTATAACAGCTGTGCCTCATGATCTAGCCAGCCACCAGCGCTGCATTGCCTGAGCTGCTGTGTGTACACGGAGAGTAGATCTGCATTGCTGTTTTGACCTAGGTCCCTGTTATGAATTCCTGCCCAGCCTTCCACCCCGTATCATCTTTAGGCAAATCTCTGCGCACGTGGATTTTTGTGCTTTGGGCTCATACCCGCTTGTGTTGCTGGGGGATGTGGACCAAAATGCAAGCTGCCCATTACCTGGTGCTGGAATCCACCTGCTTTGCAGTGTAGATGCACACATTTACCTGTAGATCAGTGCCAGAGTGATCTTACGTGCATCTACACTGCAAAGCAGGTGGATTCCTGTGCACACGTTCACCTGTGGCTCAGATGAATTTTCTTGCTTTTGACTGGGACTGAATCCCAGAACACTGCTGTATTGAGGACCATGAGATATGCCTCCAGATGCAGAAGACAGAGTGCAGAATAAGGGAGGGCACTATGGTGGGTGAACAGGACGTTGTTGCAGGAGCACACAGACTTGGGCTAGCGCTCAAACAAGGATTCCAATCCCTGACTAATCATGTAGTGCAATGGAGGAGACAGTTCTTGGCCTAAGGAAACTAGACAAGGCAGGAAGCAGAGGCCTAGAGAGGTGAAGTGACTCACCAAGGTCATGCAGTAGGTCAGCGGCAGAACTAGAATTAGAACCTGGGTCTCTCAACTGCAAACTCAGGCCCCTATGCACCAGGCCACCCTTCTGCAACTATCCTAGCCCTGCCAGAGCTAATATCCAGTTCTGACTATTATTATTTATTCTTGCGCTGAAGAGTAAGTTTTTGGATTTCGCTCCTGCTTGTCTACCCTCCTGGGAAGGCAAATGGAAACGCTGTAGTCTATAAAGATCTCATTCCCCTGACAATGCGCTGGAATCACAAGCATTTACATTAGCTAAATATAGAAATAAGGGACCTGGGGTGGATCAGCGTTTCTCCCATTAATGCTGTAGGTGGAACTGCACTTAATAGGAATTACACTAAATGGATATAGGAGACATGGGGATAATTGACCAGCCTAGTTGTAAATGTGTTTGCGGAGAGAAAAAGCCACAAATTGACAAGCATTCTCCCTGTTAGCCTCTATAGAGAAGTAAGCAACAGGAGCAGTCACAGAGGGCTAGATCATCCGCTGCTGTAAATCATTGCTTGCTGCGACCGTGCTGATCTTCACCAGATACACATGAACAAAAAAGAAGAAAAGCCTGATGGTGGTAGAGGGGGGAGGAAAATACTCCAAACCCTGGAACCACAGCTTTGTTGTCATTAGCCGGAGCTATTTTTTATGAGTATAACTGGCATTGGATAGTAGAAGTAAAGTGAGAATCCCTGTCGGCAAAAGTGGGTACAGCTCTGTGACCTAACCTGAGGGATATGCAATGGAGTGATGCCTGCTTAAGCCAATAATTAT
>NW_017729000.1:2135664-2138785 GCF_001723915.1 Gavialis gangeticus | reverse complement strand
TTAGCCGGAGCTATTTTTTATGAGTATAACTGGCATTGGATAGTAGAAGTAAAGTGAGAATCCCTGTCGGCAAAAGTGGGTACAGCTCTGTGACCTAACCTGAGGGATATGCAATGGAGTGATGCCTGCTTAAGCCAATAATTATTTTAACATTGTATATATTATTCACTCAATATACAACATATGCAAGTTGGAGGGATCCACTTCCAGAGAGGTATTTTTTGTAAAGCCAATCTACCTATCACTATAAAATAGACTCCTCTTTTTGCCCTTTCTTCTCCTTTCCACAAGTCTGAACCTGTTCATTTAAGTGAGAGGGAACCTGATGCTCTTTATAGCTGTGCCTAGTGCTCTGCTACTTGCATTGCACATTGATTCTCTTTATTTCAAAGGGGACAGTGACAGGATTTGTAAATTATGGCCTGCTACTATCCACATCAGTGTGGACACGAAGGGTTTTTTTCACTGTCACCCACTGGGGATTGTCACCTCCTTGTAGTACTTCTGGTCTCTGACCCCCCTCCCTCTCTTTCTCTCCCCTCCGCTGGAATCCATTACAAACATTTCTTTATGCTATCGCATTCATCTCCCTCTGACACGAATATTTCTGAGGTCTTGCAAATACCTTCCTTAAAAGGGGGAGATTGCGGTCAATTGACGCAATGCTTTAAAGCGGCAATTCAGGAAATTCAGAGCAGTAGTCACCTATATGCATCTGCTTCAGATGCAGGGAAGAGAAACTTTAATTTGCATAAAAAATAAGTTTCTACATCTCATAGTTACAATGGAAAAGAGAACCTGAAATGTACCCCATTATTTAAAATTCTCATCTTTCTAAAGACTTGCTCATGATTTTGGAGGCTCCATTGAACTTGCTGGGATTTAAGCCCATGTTTAACACAAAGCCTTTGTTTGAGCATCATCTTGAATAAGGATCGACTTAAGCATGTGCTTAAGTGCTTTTCTGAACTGGGGCCCACTTGTGCTAAAGATGCTTGTTTTGTTTGTAGTGGCAGTCCCTCCATACAGGTTATTGACAGCCAGCTCCTGCTAATGCACTCACCCCTAGGAATGAACACGAACGCCGTGACCCAGACGCAGATAAAAATCAAGCCGTTTATTTTAAAGAGAAGCCGGATTTTCATCTTTTTCAATAAGAGAGGAAACCTGATTAAATTCTTTACACTTGTAAGCGGCCTGCTTTCAAATCAGACCTGACACTAAGTAGGTTAGTGGGAGGGGAGCTTTAACAAATTTCTTTTAACAGAACTTGATGTGATCCTCTGACCTGAATTTTCACAGGCTTAATCTGCTTTAAAGAATATGCCTGAGCCTAAAATGACTGTAAAATTCACAAAGGAGCTAAGCTGTTAATTTAAAGCTGCACAACACAACAACGAAACAAAGCAACCCCCCCACAACCAAATATAAAATCACCAGGTAAATCAATGGGGAATCACCCAGTTACAGTGAGATATATATTTTAGAGGAAGAAATGTTGCTATTCAGAGTGTTAAAGAAGCAAACCTGGGACTAAGCCCAATGCTACTGAAAGGGGCTTTTCATGATGCATCCCCCTGAAAAACTACAACCCTCCCATAAGTCATCAGATATGGTATTGCAAAGGCATTTAAATGTGAGGTCCTGTCAAGGAATGCAAAAGCCCGGTGATGTATGGCCCAGAGGAGTTTATCTTGCTCTGGGAAAAAAAGACCTTGGAACTGACACTTCATATTTTGAAGCCAATAAAAACATCTTAAAATAACGCCCCCTCCCTCCCCCCCTCCCTCAAAGAGCAACTGACAGTGAGAGAGAGCGCAGGGGTGGGAGAGCAGTGATCACAAATGATTCAGTTTCTGGGTCTGAGAACTTTGTTGTGGGCAGCTGAGCTCCAATGATTTATAATTAACTCCAACATGAAGAATAAAATGCCATGCTTTCATAACAGCACTACAAAAATAACCACATTCGCAGTGTTTGCAAAATTGGAAACAAATGTCCCAAGGAAAACAAGAGCTCTTTGCAGCCCTACCCGTGCTTTAGAGAAAGGAAAATCCTGGAATCCAATCATTACCGCAAAGGATGAGCCAATATCATTTGTCATGGGAAATTCAGCTGGGTCAAACGGGATTGCTCCACTACCTTTCCATGACTCGTAACAAATAGCTGTATTGAATTCTCTTAAATTAAAAGCAGTTAAAGACCTTTTCTTTTTCTCTTTGGCAGCTAAGTTTTGTCTTCGCCTGTACCCTGAGGACCTGAAAGTGAATAGCAAATACATTTCAATACATACATACATTTTCTGTACCGCAGTCAGTATTGGAGATAAAACTCTTGCAGCCGGGCTCACCATCCTCGTTTTCTTAGAATGGGCACATAGGGACATCTGATGGCACGAGGGATAGCAAAATTGGGCCTGGTGGAGTTTTGTTTATGTAGTTTAAGTGGAGTCTAATACCCCAATGTGGCAAGGCATTAACGTTAAGCACGAGTAGTTCTATTAAAGTCAATGGGACTTACCCTAAGTTCGGTATATGCTTAAGTATTTTGCGCAGTCGGGGCCTGAATTGGATAGCCTAGAAGCTGGAAAACTCATTGACCCATTGAGTTGTTCTGTAGAGTCCCTCAGGGAGTAACACTGAGGATTCTGCCTCAGCTCACAAGAAAGTCAAAATGAAAAGGTCCTCCAAGAAAATCCAGAACAACTCCTAACAGTAATGCTAGCTTTCAGGATGTTATCATGAGTCTAAAGATACTGGACATTTTTCTTAAAAGATCCAGCTGCCTGAGTCAGGGGATTATATGAAAATCTCAGTTGTCAATAAAAATAGTAGATACAT
The DNA here is from genome assembly GCF_001723915.1 of Gavialis gangeticus. Classification (NCBI taxonomy): domain Eukaryota; kingdom Metazoa; phylum Chordata; order Crocodylia; family Gavialidae; genus Gavialis; species Gavialis gangeticus. Next base: position 2,135,945 of record NW_017729000.1, on the reverse strand, counting down.
GTCTAGTTGTCATTTCATCTCAAAAGGAATCCCATTTTTTTAAATGTTCAGGATTTTTAAACAAGCCTAATGATGAGTCTCACGACTTTCGAGTATTAGAGGTTGGCAACATTGCATAAAGGGAGTAGAAAAACCCAGAACAAAACATTTCATCTTAACATTCTTGCCCTTAACCCTAATAGTTCCTTATGTCCTGGATCCCGAGTTTACATGTGTCTAGCGACACTCACCAGGAATAAGATGACAGGACAGGGAGGAAAGGCGGGGGTGTGGCGCTCTAC
>NW_017729000.1:2097147-2132941 GCF_001723915.1 Gavialis gangeticus | reverse complement strand
CTCAGGTCCCTTCCGACCCGACCAACTGTGAAACTATGAATTTTCCATAGTGGTATCCTCACAAGACCACACCATGTTCACGAATATGTATTGTCTTAAGTACTGTGTCGAATGTTATTGAGCCAGGCAGTGAACAATGTCCCTGTCCAGAAGCTTTTGCAGTATAAAAGACACAAATCAACACAGAACATAACTGTTACTTGACAGAGCTAATATAATGCCACTGCAAAAGAGGAAGGCTGAGCCAGTTCTTAGGAAATGAAGATATCCTCTTGACCTGTATTTTTGCACCCTCCAGTGGTGCAATGGCCATTTTTTAGAGCTGCCTTTTGCTGGTATTACATATAAACTATAGCACACCAGCTTTAAAATTCTTTGGGAATCTTTGGAGGAAAAGTGCTGTGTAATCCCAGCTGTCATCATTTTGGGCCGGATCTTACTTTCCTTCTTTCTTATTTCCCCTCCCCTGCTTTTCTTCCCCTTGTTGAACAGTAGGAACTGTGGTCAAACGCACTCCTTGGAAACAATAAGATAAACCACCTCTGTCATTTACCTTCGATGTAGGAAGTCTTTACAGCGCTCTCTATTCATTAGCATCTCTGCCTTGTGAGCATCCATCCGCAGAGCTGCTGTAAGATTCGGTGCTTCGAAGCCTGCAAAACCTAATTTTGATTCATGAGCTGGAATCTCCATAACACAGCCCTTGTGGAGCTTGAAATCTGGCCTCTCCTTTACCCATCATCATGCACATGTAATCAACCTACTGACCGTATTTGGAAGATTTTGCTGAAGTCATCAGAGCAAACCAGAAATTTTTCCTTGATGGACTCACTTGTCAAAGTGGGTTGACAACAAGTGAATTTTGCAAGAGAGTCTCCAGCACGCTGTTACCATTTGAAGGTCATTGCTTGATTTCTGAAATCCTTATGCTTTTTAGGTTCCGGATTTTCCCGTTACAATTCTTGATGATTAATTTTAAAAAGTCTCAGTTTTTTCCTTCATTTGGCATTTTAGCCAGATGGCTGTGGGTTTTTTTCCATATAAGTGCAATGCTTCAAACTTCCTTATGTTTTGGACACAATAGATATATTCGCAAAGAAGAGGCATCCATTTCCCTGTTCAAAACAAAATATGAAAAATCTTGGCTTTCCAGTAATTGTGTCTTTCATTGCAAATATTTACGTGCACTTCATCCTTCATCCATTACTTCTTTTTAAACTGGAATTACCTTTTTTTAACAGGTGGAAAAGCAATCTTTACCTTGAAGAATGCTTTTAAGTAATAACGGTCCCCGCTTGGCCTTAAAATCTTGGAATGTATGACTAAACATGTTTTCATGGATGCAGCATTGTTGCTGATTAATGGTGATTTGGAAAAGCTTAAGATGTGGCAAAGAGAGCATGCAATTCCAAAAGAAGCCAAGACAAACAACATGAGCCCTAGTTAAAGGACCACTAGACAGAATCAATTCTTGGTGTAACACGATTGACTTCATTCAAGTTTGTTGGGGCACATTTCTAGGTTGATGCTCTGGTCCCGCAACTTGTTTGTTGTTCTATGTCCTTTCATGAGCTTGCTGTATATAGTGCACCACATATACTGGGCATTGTTCTGGTCTGTGCCAGTGGGTTGCTCAACTCCTTCGTTTTTATAAGCATGTCTTTGTCTCACAAGAAGTCGAGCATTAGTGAGGAAATCCAAGCTGATGCTTTATTACTCATCCAAACACAATACAAACTTTCCGTTACAAAACAGGGAAGAGTCCTTGAATCAGAGAGAGAACCAGCCATGGGTGGTGTTTTCATTTACACAAAGATAAACTCATGTCTTGGCAAATATGTCCAGTAGAGCTGATTACAAATTTTCCATTGTCTAAGAGTTTTCCACTGGAAAACACTCATTTGAGTAGATGAAAACATTCTATGGGAATATATTGATTTAATAATTTTTTGTTAGAAATTATTGAAACATCTGTTTTGATAAGGTCTGGATGCTTTTAGGTTGATAAAGTCAGAATATTTTATTTCAAGAAGACTGGAACTCTTAGTGTCATAATATAATATAATATAATATAATATAATATAGAATTGAATCAAGAGATTTTGATCTTATTGAATAAAGACATTCCTATTTTCAGGATATTTCATTTCAAGAATTTTTTTACTTCCCTTCACAATTCAAGATAAAACCCAGTGTTGAAGTCTTGGAATTTCCTGTGAGACAAAAATTTTGTACTTTGACCAACTTCCTTGTTCACCAAGAGTTGAAGGCCAAAAGGTAAAAAAGCTTGACCCATTGACCTCAGTGGGACTAGGGTTGTATCCATCAATCTTTTCTAATTAAGATGATGTGCTCATTAAAATAATATCTTTCTTGCAACATGGTCTAGATCCTCAGCTAAAACAAACTGAAAAAGTCCCATTTTAATCAACACAGTGTAACATATTATCTGGGGATAGAGAAGGAGTTTATAAATGCTGGATACTTAAGATATTCAACACTTTGGGGAGGAAGCTAAGCATTATGATACCCATTTTATAGCCAGGTACCCTGAGGAATAAAGGGGTCACGTATCAGTCCATTAGCTGAGTCTGTATTAGGAGTGCTGGCAGATATACTCTGAGAAACAGTGAATAATTTAATCCAGTGGGAGTCAGCCTTTTTGGCAGGTGTTCCACATAGTGGCCCAGCACTCTCCCTGGTGACCACACTGATCCCTTTCTCCAGTCCAGTCTGCTGCTCTGCTTTCTGCTCCTTGCCCTATCTGCATCTGTGCTGCCTGTCCCCTCCCCAATCTGCTGCATACCACATGCAGAAGCTGCCCTTGCCACAGATTGGCCACCCCTGATTTAATCTGTTCATCAAGTCAATCTCGACTTTACCCATCTCTATAGGACATGGACACTGCATAATTGGATAATACCTGGAATTTTTCCTAATCTTTTGAGTCCTCTGAGACACATGGACACACTTGGAGTCAGACGACCTGTATTTAGCCATGTAACAGGAACACAGGCAGTAGATACAGCTCTAATATGACTTGCTGTGATTCTGGACGGCACATTTCCAGGGTCAAGAGACTTGTGTTATCTCATGGACTTCCATGTATGTCACCAGTCTCTGTGCTGAGACCCAGCCAGAGACACCACACTGGTGTGGGCTTTTGCAGCACGGACACATGGCTACTAGGAATTACTGGGATTTAACAAAACCCCAGACAATCAGTTCTGAATGAAACACGTGCCATGTATTTGGCCCTGCAATGCTAATGTTATCCCTTGTGTAAATAATTTAACTTAGTCTAGCTGATTTCAACAGTTTTTCTTGCCTTCCCAATCTATCTGTATTCAGTTCTCCTGTGCTGAATGAGGAGCCCAAAGAGGCAGCCAAGGAGGAGCTTGGAAGTGAAAGATCCATCCCAAAGATGCCTAATAACTTTCCATTTGTGTGCCAAAAATTGCAGTGCCATTTCCGGACACCACAACATTAAACAAACTTGCAAACCATATGACGCTAATACAGTGCATCTTTATATAATAAACATAAATAATGAGCCTTGTCAGAGAATCCCAGGAATGAATAATACACAGCAATCTCCTTTTGAGGAAAAAAGAGAGAACAAAGGGGGCAGGAGGAAGAAAATGATCTTTTCCTAAATCACTATATCTCAGTGGCCAGAGTGCAATAAAATTCCAGAACGCTGTGAATTTAGGCAGAAAGGGGAGGGAATGGGAAAAAATGTTTGGGAAGACAATGTAACATTGTCTCATAATTTGCAAAACCCTAATGATTTCCAAAGCTGGTATGCAAGATTTACCCTCCTTTTTTGGCATTCAGATTGATGCGGGGTCTTTTTCTTGCCAACTAGAACATTCTTGAGGTGTTTTTTTTTCTTCGCATGAAGTTCGTTGTGATCCCATGCTTGCTATTATCCATAAATTAATTTCTGGCATTGCAATAAATTCTAGGAAAACCAATAAAACCACAAACGTACAGCTAATTCTTTGTCATTTTTCTTTTCTCTTCTTTTTTTTTTCCCTGTAAAGATTCTGTGGGAAAGATGCAAGGGAAAAAAAGGAGAAAAAAGCAGTAAATGTTTACTGAGGTGCTGGATCCACTGCCTGAATTTATGTTTCCAATTGTTCTTTCTAACTTGTCAAAGAGGCTTAATTGTAGTCGACAGTCTTTATTGGTTCTGTTGGGCAGGGCCAGCTGTGGAATGCATCACAGAGCGAGTGTGTGCAATACATGGGAACACATTTTCAGCGCCTGTTAAGACTGGGGCAGTTCCTGGCATCCCGGTGCAGTTTCTACTTCATTGTTACCCAGTGCTTTTCAGTTAGTCTTTGCTCTGGACTTCCGTGGGAGTTTTGTCTGTGTAAGGACAGGGAGTAAAAGCCACCCCTGAGCAAAAGGCCAGCCCAGGTTTATACATCACATAAATCCTGCCGGAGTCCAGGTTGTTCGATCTTTAAATGGCACATTAGCCAGATGCCAGTGCTCTGTGCAGGGATGAATTGCAAAGTTCAGCTCACTGAGCATCCTAAGCCTCTTCAGTGAAAGAGGGGTGTGCGTGTGGATGTGTGCACATGCTGAACCCTTGTGGACACATATCTGTGCATGGTGTCCAGGTTGTGCGTGCTATCCAGGTACATGTGCGTGCACACGTGTGCTTTGACAGCCTTTGTGGCCAGAGGGAGGTGGTTCCTTTTACAGAAGGTTAACACGCTCTGCTGTCGTGGACCAGCCAATAGGAGATAACATCATTAACAACCAAGGGATAGCCTGTCTCTTACAGCTCATTCCCCAAGACAAAGGAAAATGTGTGTCTAGTCCATTAGGCAACTGAGATGTGAAAATAGCTCCATTTTTCTTGGTATGATAATACAGATTTAGAGCCTCATTTCCATTAAAATTACTGGGTTGAAATGTCCACACTGGATCCTTATTATGATTTATCTATATATGGGCAAGTATGTACATACAGTATCTCCAGCTCATCCATCTCTCACTTTTGAGGGAGCGTGGTTCAAGTTCAGATGTGTTTCAGGGTGTGGAAGGTCAGGATTGTGAGGTCTAAAGCAGTGATTTCTCACTTTTGAGACTCTGACCTAGAACTTCATTGGGATTAGACACCTGATTGATTCCATTTGATTTCTCAGCGCCTGAATATCTTGGAGGATCTGTCATATCTGCTTAAATCCTAACCTGGGTAACCTTTGTGTTTCCTAAGTAACCTGGAGTTTCCCTTTGCTTGAAGAAGGGTGTTGGTACCTGAAAGCTTGCAAAGAAGAATTTTTCCAACTATTTTAGTTGGCCTAATAAAAGATATCAGATTTACCTTGTCTGCCTGTGAATAAGCAAGGCATCTGAACCATCGCTCATCTGCAGATCTGGGACATTCATTGTCCCAGACAGGTTTTTCTTTCCTGCACCCTGATCTCATACCATAGGGAGCTTCAGCATGCCCTTGTTCCTTTAAAGGGAAGGACTCTTGATGGTCAGCTCAGGCTTGACGACAAGGACAAACACTGAAGCTGTCCGCAGAGTTGGCTAATAGATAGCCCAAGTCCTTCCTAACTGGAAATAGTCCCAACAAAATAACACTATGCTTTCCCATGAGAGACGACTTGTTTTGGTTTGAACATTGCTGCTATTAGGAAAGTTCATGTAACTTCAAAGGGGGAAGGCTTAGCAGAAAGCCGACAAGTAAAGCTTTTTGCTGATGCCCTCTCCGGATCAGTCACATCAAGACACAGACAGGCCTTCAACTACTGTCAACATACCAGCGTGCCCTATTGCCATGGGGGCCCAGAAGTTTGGCTTCTTGTGACCAGTGTTTTCCTTGGAGCTGTTCCCTTTTGCAGTCCCAGGAAATGGACCATCGGGGTCATGTGCACATGGTCCTAAAGGATTATCCCTGGGCAAATAATTTTGCTTAGAGCATTGGGCTCTTTTCAGATAACTATGATGATAATGATGATAATAATCAATTGATAGAAAGTGTGGTATGAAAAGCTTGGCGAGAACTGTCCAGATGATGGTGATTATAGTTTCCAGAAGGTTGTACTCATTCTATACAGGAACTACTGCGCTATAACTTTGACTACAATATAAACTGGAGAGGGGTTGCATCTCTTTCTAGCCTGCTGGTCCTGCATTCCCAATGAGGTTGATCTCCTCTCATTAGCTCCTTGGTCCTAGGTACTAGGTCAATCCTTTGCCTGGTCTCCCTTATGGGGTAAAGTGCTGAAATTCCCAGGAAAGAGGTAGAATGGGAGAGTCCAGCCCTAGGGGACAGGGGCTGTTAGGGTGGCATGCAGAAAGTGGGCCAGAGGGAAGGTGTGTGGTATCAGCTGGCCATAGACCCAGCTTGTCCCCAAGGACAGGTGGAACTGCTGAAACTTTGTCATTTCTGCAGGGAAATAGAGATGAGCTCCTTCTGGGGTCAATCCTTTCTTTTTGCAGGAGTCCCTTGGTGAGAGCAGGCCAACGCCAGATGGCGTCCATGGCAGGGCTTTGCGTGGTAGACTGCAAAGTAGCAGGAAATGATGGATTTTTCCAGGACACTGCACTCTCTCTTTTATAAAACATATTAGCGTTGTTATAAATCAACGAACGCGGTTTATAATAGCAATGATGCCCTTGAAATCTGTTAATCCTGCAGTCAGCGATGGTTTGCCCATGCGTTTGGTGCCCTTGGCTTCACCTTGGGCTATTAACTAACAAATCGGTTATTAGCCAGTGGTAATGACCAATTTTCTAGGGATGATTGCTTAAATATTGCCCACCTTGAAAAGAGAATTATTGCTCAACTGAAAATGGAACCCTTATTTTCAACTCGACGGAGCTAATGATCTTATCTTATTTCGTTATCTTCCCTCACCTACTCTAAGGTGCTCCAGGATCACATTACTACAGAACTGCTTCCTCATCTGCCTTCTGTGACTTGAATCCAGGAAAAGTTCCATATTTAATATTTATTCCCTAAGCATCGGTGGATGAAGACAGATGGTAATGAAACCAGTGTTGCTGAAAGTGACCACAATGATAATAGATTCTTTATGATGTCCAGGAATTCTGGACTCTCAGTCTCGGCTTAAATGTGCCCGGCGCCAATTCTGTCACCTTAAGCTTAGTATTCCTGTCATCTTTGTGACCTGTCTTTAGACTTGATGAGTGCAGACGATGCTAAAGACATCAATCTGTCTTTCTCCCCCTATACATGTTTTAACACCCCCCCCCCCAGCTGGTCACAGATGACACAGACTGTGAGCGAGGGATTTTGTTAGAGGTGAGGGGGCTGGGAGTGAAATATCCAGAGGGTTAAAAAAAAGAATATATGAATATATTCCCTTTAGAGCTTTGGATGCACATGTTTGTTAAGCAAGTTGTTATCTGCCTACAGTTTATGCTGTCTGTCTGATGTGATCTTTCCCCCACAGCAATCAAGGGCTTCTGGCCAGAAACTGAGCCTTCTTGGAGATGTTGGTTTTCTTGTCTCCCTTTGAGTGCATCTACATTGTGCGAAGCCATATTGTGAAGAGGTGCTCAAATCAGCTGGGGGATTTGAAGCAGTGTTGATAGCACATTGCTCCATAGAGAAGCAGGGTATTTTAGTCCAGGCAGAGTATTAAGTTAATGGGGTTATACTACCCATTATACTGTCACTGTCTACACATGCAATTAATGCCATTTGGCTTTACTACACAGTGAATTTATGTATATCTATGCCTATTTATGCATGTGCAGGTAGTAAATTTACTGTACAGTAGACTAATTTACTGTGTAGTAAGTGCTTGCATATGGAGATGGTGACGCTTTACTGTGCAGTAGATGAGTCTACTGCGCAGTAAAGTGTCTCGTGTGGACATGGCCACAAATACCTGAATTAGCTCATTCAGAATCAGTGGGGGAACCTCCACACACACCCGCAGTGGGCCAGGTAGATGTACTCTTCTTTCTTACTAACTCTGGATGTCATTTGTACAAGGCTAGTGGGGTGGGGAGGAGTAAGACAGGAATGGTGAGGAGCTCAAGTCCTCTCTTTTGCTCAAAGAGCCAGTGGTCATTTGCAATTGGCCTGGACTGGCACCAAGAAGCCAAGCCCAGCTGTGTGTGGAGGTGGTAGAATGAGAGCACTTGAAATCTAGACCCCAAGGGAGGATTTGGGCAAGCCCAGTGTTGGTTTCAATCATGCTGTTAAGGGACCTTTCCCAAGTGTGGGGGTGCGCCTGTGGGGCCACACACTGCCGGAAGGGATTGGTTCGTGGTTTAGGAGCATAGGTTTGGTTTGCCTCTATTTTTTTCTGCTGACAAATTATGATTTTTCCACCAGCCTTGTCTTAGCTTTTATTTTATTTGTTCGACTTATCAGATATCTTCCCATCACCAGGGGTGGGGGGGTGCTATGTGGCAGAGACAACCGGACAGTGGTCCTGTTCTAGACAATGGCAGGCATCCTACTGAATCCCATAGGACCAAGATTTGGCTTAAATAGATGTTGTATGAGACTCTGTAGCTACAGGAGAGTGGGGTTGTGCCCTCAGAGCAGGTGTCCATCCCCTTGGTTATGCAGGAAGGGCACAGTGCCACCAAGATCACGGCATTTATACCATGGCAAGGAGAGTATAACGTGGCTGCAACAAAAGGCACAGGTTTTACTCCTGTGATAAACTGTACAGCATGCAGGGGCAACGGGGGCTCAGGCTCATTGAGCAGAGAATGAATTTGGTGAGATTCAAAGGGATAGACAGATAAATAAATAAATAGTCGTTTTTCTCTGTGCAACCCAGAGCGACGTGCAGCGCTCTTCATCTGGCACAGACAGCGGGAGCAGTCTGTCTTGGGGACCTTGGGGAGCCTCATTCTTGACTCCATTCTCCACTACTCCAGTTCAGGGTCGCTAGCACTGGGTTTTGTGGAGAGTCCCAGTCCAATAGGAGTAAATAATGAATGCCGCACCAGCTGGCTGGGTAGCCTGCAACTTTCTGTTTCTAAGTATAGGATATAAGGGGGGGGGGAGAAAGCCTGATTTTAGCTCTTGTCCCTCCTCCTAATATTGCTCCCCTCAGCTTGACAAAATTCGATTGCCAGGCAGATTGTGTTTTTAAAAGGACTCTCTTGGGTTTTGCTGGGCCCAAGTTAAAACAGGCCATATAAAAGCCTGCACAGTTCCCTCTCTCTAATGAACGTGTCAGTGTTTTTAAAGTTCAGCTGCCTTCTATCCACAAATAACAGTCTAAGAATAAACTGACCCTATAATAGCGAGCCAGCATGCCTAGCCCCATGCTCCTAGACAGCCCTACAAGAACAAGCAAGCGTGCGTAGTCTGGCCCTCATAGGCAGGTCTGCAAGATCCAGCTGGTGTACACATCCAGCAGCCCCACAGTAAGCAGGCTGGTCCTCCCTACAAGAGCAACGTGTGTAAAACCACAGCAGACCCATAAGGAAACAGGTTACAGTTTTACACTAGCAAGTGGAGGAGTGATTTTTTTTCAATCAAAATGTTCCTCCGGGTGGGCTTTTGTAAAGCAGCTGGTGAGGTATAGGGCAGAGCCCAGCCATACATGTACACCCTTCCTGCCAGGATTGGCACAAAGGGTTGCAGCAGCGGTGGCAAAATAGGGCTTCTGTTGCCTGAGGACCTCGAGAGGAAGCCAGCTGCTGGCCACTGGTCTAAGCTCTTCCTGCTCAGCTTCACGCAGCATGCAGCAGGGGAGTGAAAAGCAGGTTTAATGCTGAAAAACAGCCGAGCGTGAGAAACCCAGCTATGTCCTTCCAACCTGCCGTGACTTCCTGGGAGTCTCTGTTCCACGCTGCCAAACCAAACGAAGCAAGCAGCTCCCTCGGAGGGGCTCTAGGGGCCTAAGGAAAGATCAGGAGGGAAAGGGTTAACCCCATTCCTCTGGCTGATGAAGGAGTCCACAGCTGGTCTAGACCCGCACTCAGGGCAGCCAGCTGTGGGGAATTAAGCCAATGCCCCCAGCACATTATAAGAGTTTGGCAGTGAAGCAAGATCCCCAGAAAGTGCTTTCAGGTTGGGGTGGGTTTGTGTCTCTGGAAAGGGCTATCACCTTGGCTAGCATTAGGTTTGAGGCTGTAGGGAGCATCCTGAAAATTTACCTGGTTGTAGGGAGGGTTGAGACTATTTTTCCTGTCCCTGACATTGCTCCTTCTCTCATGGGGTATCACCCTACCTGCCTTTCTAGGGAGAGCTTTGAGCAGGAAGGGCAAGTGTCCACAGGTGGGACAACTGACCAAGGTAGTGGTCAATGCTCTATCAGTGGAAATGTTTAAATCCTAACTGAAAGCTTGTCTAAAAGGCCCTCTTGTCCAGTCACAGCTTTTGGACTTGGTGCTGGTGTGAGTTTGGAAAAACTCTCTGCAGGAGATGAGTAGGTGCTTTATAAGGGTCTATCCTAGTCTAAGCATCTGTGAATCTCTGGGCTCACAAATGCTTGTGATGAGCCTCTGCAGTGGAGCCTGCCTGGCTTGTATTTTCTAAACCCTTCTTGAAAAAATGATCTACTGTTCCCTACAAGGGATGCAGATGCATTTGTAATGCTTCAAGCCAAACATTTTATTCCATGCTGTCTTCCTACTCCCATATTTTTCCTTGTGAGCAAAGCATGCATCTTCCCAGCAAAGTTTTAATTTAAACAGGGTCTGTTTGCCAAGTCACTTTCCTTCTTGGCTATGACAGAGAGAGCTTTTTTTTTTTTGTTCAAGTGAGAAAACAATTGAATAGATTCTCTGGTCCTGACCCTTGGTCTGTGCTGCATACATGCTGGCTATACTGCAGTTCTCACAGTTTACAGGGAGAAGCTGGAGGAGCCCAGAGTTCAAACCTTAGGGCTAGGCTATGTGGGATCATTAGTGTGGAATTAGCAAGGGGGGGAACGGGAAGCATCAGTGAGCTGCGGGGATGATGACTAGAGAGCACAGTCTCTTTCTGAATGGTGTTGCATGGTCTGGGTTAATCTGCTTTGGCAGTGCATTGACCTAGGCCACATAAAGGCACTCAAAATGTGGAATTAATGTCCAGGAGGGGGTGGTAGTGCCAAGTAACTGTTGTGCTTTAAATCCACTGCCTAGCTTATTCCAGACTAACTTTCCCATGGGCATGAACCTTAGCAGTGTGTTACTGAGGTTTGCTTAGGATGTGGCTGGGTTGCATCCATCTCTAGCACTTCAAAGGGTTGACCCATATCTATGTACCCTTGCCTGACAACCAAACCACTCTAATCCCTTTCCCGATCTGCAGCTCAGCTGTCGCTCTCTGCCTGCACTGATGCTCTGCTTTCTGCTCCCTGCCCCAGTCTCCCACAGTGGCTGTTTTTTAGAGGGTAGCTCCACTTCCAAAGGGAGACCATTCAGCTAGTAGCAGGAATGGTCCTCAAGCCTTGATGATGTTTTATAGTAAAAACAAAAAGGTAAAAGTAGAAGGTAACCCTTATTTGTGACATGCTGAGCAGGAAGCCTGGCCTGCTAGTGTGAATGTAAGGGGAAGGCCTGAGCAAGTTCAGTGAGTAGTGTGACTCTGTCCAGAAACTATTCCTGTCCTGTTTGATCTGAACTGAAAGATCAAGTTCAGAAAGACACTGATTTTTTAGAAATCCTGTTGGAAACATGAGGTCCCAGCAGACACTGGGAGATGCAAGAACAGGCTGTGGAAGGCGGTCAGCCTACTTTGACCTTGCTTACCCAAGGGGAAGATGTGAATGAGTCAATACCAGCAGATAAAGGTTGAGGAAGGAAGTTCTGCAGAAGCAGAAACCTTGTCTTCAGTCTCTCTTCTTAGTCCATGGGTTTCTTGGTTTGCTACACAATAAATTCTCCTGCTCTCAGCCCTGGACTCTCGCCTCATTTAAGCTTGGTTCTCCATCCCTGGCCCACCCTGCATGCTTCCAGTCTTCTCCTAATACCTTGTTTTTGACACTCTCTTCCCAAAAGCTTCCCACCATAGACATTACTAATGACCTAGACTAAAAATCTTCAGGCCTTGACAGTGAAAATGGTAACATTTCAAAATGTTCAAAAATCTTCAAAAATGTAAAATCTGGTTGCCATCTCACATCACACAATGCCCCCTGCATTTGTCCATTGCCCGTTTGCAATGTCCTGCTAACAAATGAGAATCCCAGCCAGCATCCTGTTTTCATGAGTCCTGCCTTTGGAAAGGAGAGGAAAGCTTTTGCATCAAGACTTAAATCCATCTAATTCAGGGCCCTGTTACACCTTTATGCCATGAGCCAAACAAATGTTGATTGGCTTAGTGCTAGCCTGGAGTTGGGAGCAGTCGCACCACTTCAACTTGAGTGGCCACAACTTGCATTGTTCCTAATGGGTTCGGATCCGAGATAATCGGATCAGAGATAATCCTGCCCTGGAGCGGTGTATCTTGGAGCCGCATGATGAGTGCTTTAAACCGTTTAAGGTGTTAACATGTGGACAATCCAGGGGTTAAGAGCTCCAGGAGCTGCCCAAAATTACCATGCAACTGTAACAAGACCCACTGAGATCAGGATGAGGGTTCATGTTGGGGCAGATTATCCCACAGCTGCCTCTCACAGGGTGCTTTCATCTTTTGAAGCATCTGTCAGAGGCAGAATCCTGGAGCAGATGGACCTCGGGTCTGATCGGAGATGGCATTTCCTACATTTCCTTCAGACCTGGCTTTAAAGCATGTGACCCTTTCTGGGTACTACGTGAGCAGTAAATAACAAGAATTAAGTATTCTGGCTGGAAATAAACAGGGCCTGAGGACAGGAAGGTCAAGGTCGCCACTTCCTTCTGAGGCCGCACATTTGCATTTGTTTTCACAGAACAAATAATCATCTAAAACATTGCCCCAGCATGCATTAGGCCACAGATCTTGAAGCCTATTCCTATAGCAGTTGAGCCAGCCTGTTCAGATAAAATTATCACTGATGTAAGTAGACAGACAGCTCCTTCGGCTTGGCTGTAAAGATGGTTACTAATATATTATTCTACCTTTTTATTTTCTTGCAATATCTGCCACTTTGCCCAGCACTTGACCCAGTCATGAGCCAACATTTTTTTCAGCTACAGCTTGAAAAATCCTAGCCAACATCTTTGTTTCTTCTTTCTTATGATATTTTGTGGTGGTCCTGGGAAAGGCTGGGAGTTGTAGAGCTGGCACAAGTTACACAGGATGGTCTTGCAGGGTTTCTGATGAAACAAGGAGTCCTACTGTCATGAAGAACACTTGCTCTGGAGAGGTGTCTGCCTCTAGGTGTGTAGACCTAATTTGGTTTGGAGAGAAGCAAACCTGTGAGTGAACATCTGAACTGAACCCCAGTGTGACATGGATTCATCACTACATCTCATTTCACTGGGCTTCTATATCAGTGCTTCTCAACTTGTTAGATGCAAAGCAACCCTCATTAGCCTCAGGGAAATGGCAACTCTTAGCTTTCACTTGTTCCTTGCCTACCGAAAAATAATAGAGCAATTTTTCTGTTGTAAAGTACTGAGAAAGGCCCCAGTAGGTCAGAACGTTGTTGATGCTATGGATTCCTATTTGAAATAAGTGTTTCTTCTATGTGTATGTGTTTGCACAGCTAACAGTGCTAGTATCATGGCACCCTGGTTGAGAATCAGTGCTCTATGACCTGGTTTAGTGGTGTCATGAATTCTCCTGCCCTCAGCTCCTGATTCTTTAACAGGCAGCACCAAGAGGCTTGCTTCATCTTCACTGGGCCACCTCTGTAGCACTGGTGAGGCTGGTTCCTCATGCCAGAGGGGAAGGGATAAGATGTCATGGCCTTATATTCCAACAAGGGAGATTTGGGTTGGATGTCAGGAAAAAACTTGCTACCTGGCAGGATAACTGAGCACTGGAACAGCTGACCTGGGGAGGTGGTGTGCAATCTCCATCACTAGAGGTATTTACAAGCAGGTTACACAAATACGTGTCAGAAATGGGTTAGGTGGAGATGAGCCTGTCTTGGGACTGGTGGGTGGATTTATAGGACCTCTTGAGGTCCCTTCCAGCCCTATTTTCTATGATTTCATGCTGTTACATTTCACGGTGGTGGTGGTGGTTGTAATTTATCATTGGCAGATGGTGTAGAGAGTTCAAGTAGTTTCTTTACTTTTCCTAAAACAGATAAATCAACCAAAAGCAATGCATAATTGAACAGTCACGTTTTGTGGTCTCTGGCAGTCATTTAATAACAGTGCAGTGGCGTGAAAGGCACAGGAGTTCAATTAAGTTAAAGGAATTTGATATTGTTTGGTCATCCAGGGATCCATTTTCAAAGAGGCCTGAGATTGGTATTAGCGACATGACAAGGAGTGTTGAAAATTTAGAGGCAAATACTCAGAAAAAGATTGAAAAATTCTTGGTTCTATTACAAACCTTTTCCTGGAAAAACAAGAGTGCAATCTAGAAGTATGACATTACTTGACATTCCTTTGCAGTCAGCTGGAAAGCTCCATTTTTCAGAATACAATCATACGTGTTCAGTGTAATGCAACCCTACAGTAAGTTACTAGCGCCTTTCATGATTATATCACCATCCCTTTCCGTCAGCTGACAGATCAAACTTGTTTACTCTCACGAGACGCAAGCAGACATGGTTTTTGTCTTTCTGTCTTTTTTCCCCCCTTGTAAGTACCAGATGGATCAATTAGGAGAGATTTTGGAAAAATGGGATGGTGGGGGGAAGAGAGAAAAGCCAAAGCGGACAGTTTTCTATGCGCTACTGGTTTAAATCAGAATGTTTAAATCAGGAAGAAAAAGCTGAGTATTGTTTTGTGCGTTCAGAAATCAACCAGATGACTTGTATATAAACTGCCACTGTCTTGCTTTGCTTGTTGCTGGAGTCGGAAAGGAAAGCCGAGGCTGCACAGCAGCATTTCACAGTTTTTAGAGAAAGGGCCTTCTGTGTGAAAATTAGAAATTGGCTTGGATTTTTGTTGTTGTAACTACACAGCCTGTTAAGCTATTTAAATAGGTGAACATATGATGTGCTTCTGGACTATAATACATCAAAAGTAATGTAATCACGTCTGTTGTGATACCAGCCTATCTTGGTGCTACCTGGCTGCTTTTTACAAGAACAATACATGGAACTAGTTCCACATTTCTTCTTCTGCAGTTAGCATATTAATGCACCAGGCAGATAATGCTAAAAGCCTGGATGCTTGAGCACACACGGTACCTTTTGTCACTGAACTCTGACATTTAGAAGGTCAGAAGGTCTGTATCTGTACACCCTTCCTTATTAGTCAGAAGGTCTGTATCTGTACACCCTTCCTGCCTCTTGCTTCGTCCAAAGAAAAGCCCTGAACTATGTACTGCAGCAGAGACACCCTATACACTTATTTACTTTGTTGGTTCTGGAAACTGTATTACAAAGGCTTAATGTCAGGCTGCACACATGGTTTTAATACATTCTGGAGCGGCAAGTGTCATTTGGGAGGGGCGGTGTATGTTGATACACATATGTGCACAACCAAGTATTCAGGGATACACACCCACATGCACTTCTGGGTTTACGTGGATACCCAGCTGTATTCACAAATGTGTATATTTTGGATGGGCTTTTCAAAGCGGCTTGTTTGAACACCTAGCCCATATGCCAACATTTATGCAAAATAGTCTGTGCATGAAAAGGGACACATGTTTGCATATATGTGCAACACATAGGTATGCAACATGTAATGGGAAGCTCTGTCTAAATTGGAGATTCAGGGCGACCGGTGATAGTTCCAATCTTTGGTCTATCTTGGTAAAACACTAATGAACTTGTAAAAACAGGAAGCAGTGGAAAACAAATGAATTTCAGCTGGTGTTTGAAGAGCTGTCAGATCCTCTCGCTGAAATGTTTCAGAGGAACATCTTTTGATAAAACCTCTGAGAAAAGTGGAGGAGTTTCAGAAGAGTGATTGGAAAAACAGGATGCCGACTGGCAGGCTTTGCTAATGCATTGCATCTGTAAAGACTCCAGTAACTGCACACAGGGCTGGCTATGTGAAAGCCACGGAGCTCGGGAAAGTTATTACGTCTGAGCGTGATGGGAAGAAAGGGGGGAAACAGGCTGTTCCCTTTATGCATCTTGAAGCCTGTAATTTTTTTCGGTCCTTTTACATTTTTCATTCCTTCTGCTTTGCTGTCAGCACGCAGCCCTAATTTTTAACAATAATGAGCAATGCTATGTTGCTGTCTGACATCATCTTTCATCCAGGAGTTGCAAAATATTTTACAAATGTTAAGGAAGTCTCACAGCACCAAGGTGAGGTAGAAAGCTAGCTGAACAGGAAGTTCTGCTTTCCCAGGCTTATTGGCAAATGGGCAAACTGCAGAAATAGGGTTGGCTTTGAATTTCAAAAGGGTCCACTCCTTTTCTGCTCCTCAGTTACTAGGTGTCCAGCCTGAGATGTCTGAGAAGTGGCCCCTCAAAGCAGAGGACATGTTGAAAGCTTAGATCTACATGACTTGACTGAGGTTGTAGAGCAATACAGTGGCAGAATTACTAATCGCTGGAGTCTGAAGTCTCAGTTTTCTGCTTTGACCTTGTGTCACATTTCTTTCCAGCCTTTGAATCTTTTAGTTCTGTTCCTGGTGGATTTATGGGTTTGATCCTGTCCCAGTCAAGTTTTTCCACTGACTGGAACTGAAGCGACGTTAAATCCACAGAGAGCTGCCAGACTCATGAGACTCAGGTTAAAGACAGGCACGGACCAAACTCACAAGACATTAGTATTTATGAATCCTTTTTTTGACTCTGGGCAGTTGCTTCCTGCTCCCTGAAGCTGCTTGCAACCAAGGCAGGACAATCAAAGTGACTTTCTTTAATATGAGACCAGTTTCAGCAAAGCTTTTGAGCATGCAAGGAATCCTGCACAGAGGCATATTCTTAATTTAAACATTCAAACATCCCAACTCTGCTGAGAGATGCTGTGAAGCATGTGCTTAACCTCAATGAAATGGACAGTCCCACCCCTGTTCAGTGAAGCACTTACGCACATGCTTTATTCGCACCAACTCCAGTGGCATTTGTGCACGTGCTTAAAGTGACGCATGCGTCTGCGCGCTTTGCTGAAGCAATAGAGCTGCAGTTTTGGGAGAGTCATTTACAAGGTTGCTGGTACTGTTTATTCCTGAATGGATCATAGTGTCCAAGCCATAGGAACAGAAAGATTATTCAAAACATCCTGATCTAAATGAGACAACTTAACCGTGGGCCCATCAGAGTCAAGGACAAAGCAGCAACTAAAGTCATGTAAACAGGAATACATTCTTCACAAACAAGATGACTAAAAGCATACAAACAAAGCTGTTTTTTGTTAAAAAAAAAATGGTCTTATTGGAGTGCCTTGCTCATCCTTCAGACCCCTGAATCCAGTTTTCTGAAGCTGCCCCTCCGTGGGAGGCAGAATGGTTTACTGGGAAGGTACTGGATGAAGAGCGGGGACGCCAGGATTTCCTTATTGGCCTTGCCACTGACCTTCTCACCCTTGCCAGCTTGTAGCCTCAAATAATTAGTCTAATTTTCAAGCCCTTATGCACATGCTTAACTTCACATACATAAGTAGCATCTCCTGAAATCAAGAGGCCTCTTTTCCTGGGGTAAAGTTAAGTGTTTGTGTTTGCAGGGTGAAAAGTCTTTGGGACAGCAGTTGTTGGTCACTATGTTTGTGCAACGTTGAGTACAAAGGGACTTTGATCTTAGCTGGGACTTCTAGGAACTGTCATAAAAGGAATAATAATTATTGTTGGGAAAATATACTTTTCTGCAATCAAGGAAGATCTTATGTTTACACGACACTTTACAGACAACTCATCAGTGTTTCTGATAGCTTGTGATAAAGGTCATTATCAAGCTATATTAGCCCCATTTCACACAGGGGGAAATTTAGGAGTGAGATGGGCGCTCCCATAAAAATGGCTGTCACCTTTGCTGAAGTTTACAAGTATGTTGCTCAAATAAACGGATCTGTTTTTAAGGGCAATAAAAGCTTTATGAGCTATAGCTTTCCTCTTTCTTGGAAGAAAGTACCAGATATATCTTACTCATTTATTTAGATGAATAATTAACTTCTTTAGATGATTATCTGTATGTTGGCATGTTTTGTCTTTTGCTGACTGTTATGTCTCTGGGGCAGGCACTAGTTTCTATTGTTGTGTATGTGTCACCTCATAAAACATGCCCTCATCTGGGATGGAGCTTTTGTATACTGGATTATATAGTTACTATTATTATTATTGCCATCTCATATGGGAAGAGGTTTTTTAAATCTATTTTCATTCTATTCATGACTGGATTGGGAGTAATTGCTGAGCCTACTTACTTGTTAAAGATTGTCAGAAGCTATCCATAGCTTTGGATGGCCCTTTTTATTACAGAGTGTTAACAGTTGAAAGAAAATGTGATGATGCATATGCCCAAGCTCTGAAAAATACTGCTGGCTACTGTTTGCTTCTGGCCAAGCTGCCCACGATTGGACATTTCTATGGGCAACAAGAATATCCATTGCTATTATAGTATTTAGTGCTAATATATGTCTTGATGGGATTGAAAAGTTTGTTTCATAAGGGTAAACTAACCTTCACTCATTAGAGGTTAGGAGGATACTTAATACGGGGATAAATTATCCTGCATCTGTTTTATATAAAGTTTTTTGCAACTTCCTCTGGGGCATCAAGTGCTGGCCAGTCTTGGAGGCTGGACAGTGCATTAGAGCTGTAATTGGATCTGGCAGTTCCTCTTGGCCTGTCATTCACAAGCATCCTTTGGTTTTGCAGCCAGAAATCCCACTGCAGGTTCTGAGTTCAAGCCAACACGAATCCTGTTGGAAATGGCCCAGCTACATCCAGCTTTGTAACCTCGTGAACCTAGGAGCTGCATATCATTGCAGTAGCAAGTTCTGAGTTCTTCTAGAGTTGATCAAAATGGAAATGAAGTCTTTTGAGAGAAGTCAGGATTGGAAAGACGAACTTTCCAAATGCCTTAATAAACCCTATTCGCTTGTAGGTCCCTTGCTTTTAAAGAGAAGACATTTATTTTTATCTGCTGCTGTAATCTCTTGGTTTCCCTGCCCCTCGCTGCTCCCAAAACTGGTAGCAGCATCCTCTTATATTTTTCTGAATCAAATACCCCTCTCTGAACCTGGGATCCAGATTCAGAACTAAACTTGCGGTTTCTATACGTGGGCTGAATCCAAGTACCCAGTCTGAACTCAGGAATTGATGGGGAAAGTCCCAGTTCAGCTGCAAACCCAACAGGTTCTGGGAACATTTGGATCTGGTGTTTCAGTTCTGTCCAGGGCATCAATAGGAAGTTTGGATCCATGGATTTGGTTTGGGATTCATATCTAAAGTGTGTGTGTGTGTGTGTGTGTGTGTGTGTGTGTGTGTGTGTGTGAGAGAGAGAGAGAGAGAGAGAGAGAGTGATAGCGGGAAAGAGGAATATGAGAACATTAATGACTTGAGAATCCTCTAGTTCCAATGAGGGAAACAGCTTTCTCATAGGTTCCCACATCATCAGTCAGCTCATCACATGCAAACTGTGGCAAGACATTTTTTCCTTGTAATGAATTGAATAATCACATCTGTTTCTCAAGCTTGAGAAAAGTTTAAAAAGTCATTAACATTCTCCCGTTTCCCTCATTTTATTAGCAGCTCTGCAGAGAGATGTTCATGTCAGAAAGCATGCCTCTGCGTGTGTGTGTGACTGTGTGTATTTGTCTGCACAGATACAGCTGTATGTGTGAGTGTGTGTATGTTCACATGCACACTGGTAGATCTGTTTGGTAGTATCTTTGATTGGACCAGCTCTATGCTTGGGAGAGATGTTTAGATAAAATTTGGGGCACAAAAAGCCCCTCTTAGATAGTTGGTGCAATAAAAGATATAATCAAACCTGCTTCTCATATGTTCCCTTGACTATCATGGCTGGCACAAAATTACTGTGCTGCTAAATAGACATTAGGGACATGGGCATGCCTATCTGTCTCTAAATAATATAGGCAGAGATGTATACATCTGGCACAAGAGGGCAGGCTTTCTCACTCATGTCTCGACTCCCATCACTGCTATTGTTATGTTTATGCAAACAGCCTTTGACATAATAGCTTTGAAACAGTTGAAAATTGGATTGTGCCTCCAGGCCAAACATTCAGACCACCACCTTGGCTATATTCATCTGCCACAGTAAATTGGGTTCAGTGTCGGCTCCGCGCACTGTATTTCAGGGGAAGATTACAGCATGGCAATAACTTTTGTACAGGAAAGACAAATGCAAACCCCTAGCAGAAGCACTGGAGCTGCTTAGTTGTGTGAGCCCCCGTTTGGAGGAATATTGATTGTGCAGAGAATTTCTTGAGACATTTGAGGAGCAAATAAAACAAATCCGCAGGCTGGAATCTCCATTTCTTGCTTTTTCAGCTTCTTAACTCAATCTAATTATGGTTTAACCTCCTGAAATAAATACCTAATAAAGAATGAACCTATTAGGAGAGTAAATTTACTGCCCTCTGGTTTGTACAAACCCTCGCCATGCTCCCTCTAAGTGATAATGTCACTGGCATTGAATGTTGTTTGACTGGTTAATGGTCTCGCTGCTGCAAGATGGATTATATAGAAAATAAACGTTGAGGTGAAGCCAGTCACAGCATTAAATTCTATGAACAATATTGCCTCTTATATGAAGTGACGGATTTAAAATAAATGAGACAGGATGGCACCCCTGCCCCCACGAGACCAGCAAAGACCTGGGTGGGGGATTTAAAGGACAGAGAGGCCTATGCTGGAATTATTTTTGTTGATATCTTGGCTGCTGCTTTCTGGGTCTTTCAGTTCTGATGCATAGATATGGAGGGGAGTTCATAGGGCCTGTTCCCACCCAGGATGGTACATTTGGATCTTCACCGCAGCCCACCAGATCGGAAGTGCGCAGAGGATCGTGTGTGCATGCGTTGCCAACAGATTCAGGAGGCATGATTTGGCTTTGTCAGCAGGGATGGGAAGCTGAGGCAGGGTAGGTGAGGTGGTGACGATATCAGGGAAGGTGGCACTGGGTAGCAGCAATTCCTCCTGGCATTTTCCGCCCAATTCAGTAGGTAATAACCCTCCCCACCCACTGCTACTTAAAATCTCCTCCAAAGGGAACTCCAGAGAGACAGCCAGCAAGTGCTTCTTGGCTCGTTAGCTCCTGGAGCCACAGGGCCTCCACCCAAGTGGGGTTATACCTCATGGGATCTCAGGGATCCAGCCTGCTGGGTTAAGGGGATGAGTGCTGCCTTTGTGATGCATGGCGTGGAGAGGGGCATGAAACAACTAGGCATCCTCCAGGAGCTTCCAGCCACCCCTGTGGGGCTGAGTCACTGAGGGATGGGTCAGTATGGCCATCAATAAAAGCCAAGTTTTCTTCCCCAAAACCTCAGGAGGAGCACCATCCCACTCACAGGGGCAAGAATTTTTTCTCCTGAAAGAAACATTTTTTCAGTGGAGAACCTGAGTCGTGGAAGCCCGCTATGGTAGGGTCTGTTCTGCAGCTGGTAGTCTGTTCTGCACCTGGATTTCAAGAGTGGGTTTTCTGAACATACCCAATAATGTTGCTTTCCAGGCCATATGACTCAGAATCAAATCACCCCCCACTCAAGTGCAGTGCAAAGGAGGCCATGCCTATGCTACTGAAAGGAAACAAAGGCTAATGGATCCCGGAGATGTTCTAGGGTGATTTTTTTTTTAAGGTACATATATGGCTGTTCCCTGAGTGGGAATTGGTTTAGACCCCACAGCACCACACCCCTGGAAATCTCCCGTTCAAATACCAACCAGTCTTAACTCTCCTGCGCTCCTGGGGACTGCTTGGATCCCATCCCTGGCTAATGAGACTACAAGATACGACGGCAGACACACAATATGGGGATTCTGCCTGCCTAACAATGTACTATTCGTGTATATAAATGATACAGTTCTTGTACTGGAAATAATGGCTGGTGTTTAAATAAGAAATAAAAAAGACTGAAAAAGAGAAATTCGACTAGCAGTGTTGAATCCATTGATCGCAAAGGACCAAATTCCCATCCAAAAAGTTGGGCAATATTTTTACTTCAGAGCCCTTGCCTGACTTTCTTGGGTGCTAAACAATATGTAATTCTTAGTAGTGTCAATAGGTGGCATTTGCCTGTGATTTGTGTGAGGAAACTCTAGTCATGACAAGTGCAGTAGAGAAGTCAATAATATCTATGCTGCAATATAGAAGTGTCAGAGTCGATCCATTTGACATCTGTCTTTATTTTTCTAACCTGCTCAATCAGACACCGCAGTCTTAAGTCACTGGTTTTGCCTGGGGGTAAAATATTTGGTACTAAACCTTGCCAGCAAACAAATGTCTCAAGCTTGAACCTGATAGGAAACAGCACTTAATGGGAAAAACATATATTTCCATCATGCTATGAAAAAGTTTGCTTCTGGGTAAAAAATGGTTGTTTTTACAAAAATAATTTCTCTCTCTCCTCTCTCTCTCTTTTTTTTTTTTTTCCAGTCTAGCTGTTCTACAAAAATCTCTCTCAATGCCTTCAGCGTGAATTTTTTCCCCATCTTTTAAGTTGCTCACGGTGAACGGAACGGCATTTTTGTAGGCAAGACAGAGTGCACTGCCTGGATTTTGCTGTAACAGGCTCTGAAGTGGTGAGATTCTTTGTCATATATCACAGTCAGAAATCATTTATCCTGCTTCTTTCCCAAAAGTAGGATTGCTCTGAAGGACCAGTTATGTCAGAGCAAAATACCCCAGTTCTGTCTTTTCTCTTTCCTCAAATGTGTGCTGTGGGATTTGGTAGAAGCCCTTATTGCTGGTATTACGGTAGAATCCAGACACCCCGCTTGAGATTGGGGCTCCATTGTGGTGAACGATGGCAAAACTCCTATTCATTAGAGTCCGGAGAGATTATTTTGCCTAGTTTTAAATGCATTTGGGCCGGGGGGTCAGACGGCTCCATTCGAAGTCTCACACCAGCGTTGTCAACTCTCGTGACATTATCGAAGTCTCATGCCATTTGGGACTCCTGCCAGCGCGCAAGCCCACAAAAATCTTGGCTTTCACTAACAGGGCAATGCTAGAGCATGCTTCTAGCCCTCCAGAATACAGTGAAAAACTTGAATGCTTGACCTGAGAGCACCTGAAATATTCAGAAAGTGGATGGCAGACCAAAGGAACCCCTCACATTTGGTATTAGAAAAAACAAACCCAAATCTCGTGCTTTTTAGGTCAATCTTATGATTTTTGATCCCTGGCTCAGGACTTTTGGATGATGGGTGCACACAGTCCAGTCAATTAAGACAAAAAATTGGGTGGTGAGAAGGGCAGCATTGGCTCTTCCCCTCCTACCTTTGTGACTTGCTTAACTGTCTGGTTTCGCCTCATTGCTCCTTTTCCTACCCAATCCCTCTATTTTTGCTTTTGGTTTGATTTGGAAAACTCCAAATTTGGAAAGTCCCCATGAAAAGGAGGGGAGCCTTGGCTCTGCGGTAGGTCTCAGCAGGCTACGCCGAGCCCACGGATGCAGGAAAGCACGCGTTGCCCCTGCCATGGGGAATCTGTGTAGCAAGCTGCTGGGAAGTCACGAATGTTGAAAGCCCTGAGGTTCCTGACTCCCAGCAGGCTGGAAAACACAACTTTTACGTTAAGGATAATTGAGATCCTCTGAAATCCATTTTTGGCCTGAATTAGAAGGTCGCCCTGCCTCTCCAGCCACATCAAGGCATCCCAGGGAAATGGGACCTGCTCAGTTCTGAGTTTGAGCCTTGCTGCCCTGACTTCTGTCACTCTGCTCCCATGAGCAAGGCTTTCAGCATGGGGTCCTTTGCCTCCGCTCCTGAAAGCCTGCAGTAGGAATGGTTAGTCCTGTCCTTTCTGGGCAGGTTCATTCTTTCCCCTCTCCCTCTCTCTCTTTCTTTCTCCCCCTTACAATTAATTAGCTAATAATTTTGCAACCGATCCATTCCTCATTAAAAAGCCGAATCCCTTTCGTTACATCTGGTCCGAACAAAGGTGGGAGAATTTATGTCTTAATTTTAGTTCATTATGGCAGAGAGCATCCTATCCCATCACTCTACCCTCCCCCCGTCCAGCCCCTCCTTCTTCCTTTAGAGGATCAGTTATCACCGTGCCCCTAAACTCCTCACACTCTGCAGAGACATTGGAGGAGCTATCACTGCCCTTTATCTTCCGCTGCCTCATTAAGAGAAATGAACCTGAGTCTGAGAGAAATGACACAAGGGAAATAAAAATGTAATCCCTCGGTGCCACCTATAATGAATTGTTATGAAAACCATGAAAATATCTGTCTGCGGATATTGTTCTTTGATTTGAAGTCAGTGTTGTAAGCGGTAATTTTTGTCATTAAAGCTGTTAATCTGCTCAGCGTTCCTCATAAGTTTTTATGAAGAAAAACAGCCCTGCTGCCTACATGCTCGTGTGGGGAGCTTCTGAGCAACGCTACATGAGCAGAGTGCTTTCGAATAATTAGCTTTAATTACGGCTGAGGTTGCTGTCTGTCTTGGCGATGGGGATGTTGTAGCACATTGTCCAGCAGAGCTGTGTCTTAGACCGACTGACCCATCCCAGCCCCATCAGTGAGCTGTCCTGACTGCCAGATGTGCGCAGCTGGCCATGGGTTCACGGATGTAATAGGCCGGAGGATGTCTAGTTCCTTATGCCCTTCCTCTAACTTTATAACCTTGTCATTATAACCTTAGAAGCTTATAACCTTGTCACCCTTCCTCCAAAGTGTCTGCTGTATGTTGGGGACAGGACCTTGCACCACATGGGCCTTTGTTCTGACCCCATGTAGCCATTCTCCTGTTTTTATGGGATGCATTGAGCCCCGCCAAATGTTTCCAGAGGTGAAGAACCGGGGCTTGCATTTGGGGCGAGATGGCTACTCCGTGAGTGACGGAGGTGTCGTGAGCAACATGGGAGCAGGCCACAGACTGAGAGCAAACTGAGGGCTACCAGAGATGGGACTTGTTCCATGCTTCCTCCCAGCTGCTGGTGGTCTGTCCAAGGAATAAAGCACAGAGGTCCCTTCAGAGTCCATCAAAGTCTTTCTTTAACTGGACCTGAGGCTAAGCACGGTGCCTCCTCAGTTTTCCCAAAGCCGTTCTAGCCCTGGATGCTAGAGACCAGGCCCAAGAAGCGACTGCAGGTCTCTGAATGGCAGTGTAGAATACTAATTACGAGGCCATCAGATAAGAGCAGTTTTTAATTGCTCCTTCTTTTCTCTGAACATCAGAGAAGCTGAAAGAGCAGGAGATGAGGGAGTCTCTATTGACTTTAATTAAGCACTCCCAAGGCTTGCGAGCTTCTTTTCCAATCAGCTTTTCCCAGGTTGCCAGTCTCAGCGTTCCTAGTTTGCTGGGATTGTTACCTGGTTTCAGGGTGGGCTACACTTGGCCCCTGCTCTCAGCAGCACACACTCCAAAATCAGCACATGAGTGCAGCTGTGGGAGAAAGCACTGTGCATGGCAGTGGGGCAGCCAGCAGCAGCCAGCCCCCTGAACTAGCATCTACAGCCCCACAAGCACTTGTCTCCACTATGAACAAAGCCATCGATCGTGGGTACAGGGATTTCCCCTTGGCAATTCACAGCTTCATGAGAGGTGCATCTCGTGTCACCTGCATGGTTATATGCTATGAAAATTTGCACATGACTGGGGGGCTTTCCCCAAGCAGGAAATGGCTGAGAAAGGAACCTATGCAGCACTTTCCAAACCAGAAGCCATCCTTGTTAACACAGATGATCCAGCTGAAATCAGTAGGCATGAATGGGGCCTGGAGGCAGAAGACATGCAGTTGCATGGAGGGGGCATATTCTTTGTTCCTTCGGTCTCCTTGTATAAATGGAATGAGAATGATCCAAAAACCTTGACAAACTCTCTCAGGAAGAAGAGACAGCAATGGTGGGCTTGTTTCCCTTAGAAAGGAGAGGATAGGGGTAAAATAAAAGTAAACAGTGTATCGGATGGTCTGGAGAGGGGGGCTTGAGAGCTTTTCTTCTCTGTCTGAAAGGGGCAAACCCAAAGTATCCACATGATGCATCTGATCACCAGTCTCTTTGTTTCAGGGTGCATCTAAGGATAACGGGAGTAGCCAGGGCTATTGCAGTGGACCATAACTGGAAGGGTGTTGAAGCTCATGCTTTGGGAGCTAGGTCAGTCTGGAAGCCTTAGAGTTGGAGGAGACATGGGGTAGAGAACGGATCACCTCATCCACCTAATGGTAGGGTTTTCACACCTTCCTCAGGCGGCTGGACTGTGGGTTCGACCCTGTCAGGAAATCCCTACCACTCAGATCTTCTGCTTTGGCACAGCAAGGCTGATTTACATCAGCTAAAGATCTGGCTTGGACTCCTTTAGCCCTCACGGGACCACATCAGCTCACACATTGAAGAAATGTTGAGACTCCTGCCTGGAAAAGAAATGGGAATCAGGAATGATCTGCTTGGACGGGCATCTTTTGGCCAAAAGGCCACTGTGAAGTGCCTAGAAATAGAAACAAAATTAGAAACTACGAAAGAGAAAAGGACAAATTAAGAGAGTGAGCTAATTAATCTACTGAAAGCCGCCGTGTGACTGGTGTAATGAAAGTAGCTAGAAAGAATTAACAGCATTTCTGCCCCTAAGCCTGGCCTTTTCAAGGGAGTCTCTACCTCTGTCCTGCCTGTTTTAAAAGAGAAGGGATAGAAATGCATCATGCATCAGGGCTTAAGGTAGAAATCAACAGAGCTAGAAGGATTTTTTTCTTATAATTGTCCACCCTGCAGGTTCTGGGCTCTTCATCTGCAGGGCTTAGGTGCACCACCTGCAAATCCTGTTGGCATTCACGTCACCGATGCAAGAGGCAAAAGAGCAGTGTTAGCAGCAGCTCCTCTTCAGCTGCAGTCTGGGGTGTCTGGCTGCCCGAGAAGAGGTGCCTTCAGTGCTCTCCATCAGGGTAAAGGATGCCAAAATGGAGGTTTCCCATCATACACCTCGCCCCCATACAAAGCAGCAATCCACGCAGACTTTTCTCTACTGCTCCTCACTTCCCATGGCCTGGGAAGTATCTTTTAGTGTTTCTTTGGATGTAAGAACAGGAGAATCAGGGGAGGGGGTTCTGCGGGCACCATTAACATGGTAGGCTGAGCCTGCTGACAATAAGTCAATGATTCTTTCTGACATGACTCTTAAGAGCAGCTAAAGGACATCTGCGGGATGACTCATGTTAATGGAAGCGAGGTAGGTACGGTTTGAGCTTTGAGGACAGATGTCGGGTGCAGAGAAGTGTGGTGTAAGGATCATTTTTATTGGCATAGTCGCAGGAGACAACTTGTCAGACTGATGTTGACTCCTCTTGGGGTTTTTTTCATTGTTTTGGCAGGTCCTGTGGGGGAAGGGAGCAGGAAGACTGGGTGCCATCTCCACCCCAGTGGAGAAGGCCTCTTCTCCTGGCCGTGCAGTCCATACACGATGTTGGTGCTTCAGCTAATCTGTGCCAGGAAAGCAGCCACCTTCCCAAACAGGGAGGGGAGAACACTTATCTTTTCTGAACTCTCTGGAGCTGGGATGCCCAGAGGCTGCACCTCTTTCACTAAGGGTGACTCAAACTGGTTTGGTTAAACCAGTGCAAATCTCTGTGTGGACATGCAGCCATGGGGAAAGCTGGTGTTACTGGAGTGGCTTAGCTTCCACCCTGCCCTCTCAACACAAGTAAAAGCAGTAGGAGCCCCTCTTATTCCCCCTAAAAGTGACTGGGCTGGGTCTTGGAGCAGCTAATCTGAGTCAGGCTCATTCCACAGCCATGGGGCAGTGCCTTTCCTGGAATAGCAGTGCTCTCAGCACCATGCTCACCTGTGCATTTGCAGCTGTCTGGGGTTTCAGATCATGCCCATTGTCCAGGGGAACTGTAAGGTGTGAATATGATCCTTTCTCTGCTCCTTATGGGGCATTGCATCTATGCCAGGTACTATGACATTGTGCTGGATAGTAATGGGTGTGCATGTGCAGCCAAGAGCTCCAAACTCTCCCCCCGCTGCTACCTCCTGCCCACATCACACTGATGCTACCTTCAGAAATACATCCTCCATTTGTATTAGCAATAGTCACTTTGCAATCAGCCACAGACTGTCCTGGGGCCATCGCCAGGCTCTTAGACACCAACCAGGGGCCCCTCTTTTGTTACTAGCTCTAGCTCTCAGGGGCAATAGGATCCAGGCTTACCAGGGTCCCAGCTGTCCTCTGGGCTTGTGCTGCATCCCAGAGCCAGTGCTCTGCTGTCTGTGTCCTTACCTCAGTCACCCACTACCCAGAACTCTCCTTGCAGCCACCTGATCCTTCTTGCAAGAGAGCATGCAGCTGGGCATTGGGATGGAGCTTTCTGCCAAGGCGGGTGCTCCCTTCCACCGTGCCCAGGGTCAGGGGCCTGGTGGAAGAGCCTGGTGCTCTGTGGAGTGGGACATCACACCTCCATGTAGTAGTTTGTACTTGTTTCTACTCCCCCTGTGACTGGGTTGGATTTAGGGCCCAAGTAATTATGGGCAGAGTCAGCTAGTTAGGTGGCTAAATGCCAGATTTATAGCTGCAGAGCTTCAGGTCCTTTTTTAGTCGCAGCACTTTTACTGATGCCACTGTATAGAGTGCGATCCTGATTCATGACAAAGCCCCATAGGGGCTACTGAGACGCACACAAATAAGACTAATAATCTTGGAAACCTGGGCTGATTCATAAACCTCCTCAGTGCTGCAGCAAAGGAAGCAGGGCTGCCGGCTCCATTGCTCCCAGTGTATAAAGAGAGGCACCAAGGCAGAGGGAACATGTCAGAGTTGCTGGGTCATAACAGGAGGGGGTGTCAGGACTCAGATGAGATCTTGGGCTCCCCTGGGATCTTTGTCCTTATTTCATGTGTCCTTATAAGAGCCCTGGGAAAAGCACTGTTTGCTCCATCGGGTTGCATAGCCAATGTCAGCCAAATAGGTAACGCATTCTTGCATTTTGGCTGTGGTTAGGGATGTGCCGCGGTTTCTGCCGACATGCTCAACTCAGCTTTTCCTAAGGTAGGTTGAGGCAGCGGACATGGGAGATGATGTAGAACCTCTCCATAGGGCCTTATCTGTACAGGACATCCTTACCTGGTGTGATGAGGATGATTACATTAAAGATGCTAGGTGAATGGAGATAGCCATCCTGAGTCACCCCTAGGCCTCTCCCTTTTGTTTCACATCTATTTTCCATCTCCAGCAATTCCAACACCCAGGGACGACAAGCTGCAGGGAGCTCCTGCTGAACCGGCCTCCCATGCTTTCACAGTGAGAGTCAGGCTGAGAGCTGTGGCCAGCACAGTCTGGCTCGGAAGCGTGGGAAACTGGAGGGAAAGACAAAATCTCCTCTATCAAGGCCTGTTTTCCTGGGGCTGCATTTTCTGATGCATCCAGCACATTTTTTTGGGCAATCTGTGCTCCTGGAGTGACATTTGAACGAGTGGAAAGAGAAGGATTTTATCTCTGAAAAACAATTCTTCCAACAAACCGAGTGGGTCACAGCAGTCACTAACAAACTCAAGCAAATCAAGCTTTTCTGCATGCAGGCAACCACCTTTAGCAGGACCCATTAACCCTTTGAGTGCATAAGGCTGAAAGGGGTTTTCCTCTTGACTCTTTTCAAAATAGGGCCCCTCTTTTAAAGGACAGTGTATCCACACCAGTAAGCGACAGGCACATTGCTGGCATGTTTTCCACATTGCAAGGGGCATTTATTGTTGCGGCTTCTAGTCTGCCTAATACCACGAAAGAGGTCAAAAGTGGCTGTAAAGGGCTTAGAGGAACACATCACTCCTAAGCCCCTGTTTGGTCTCTAATACTAGGGTCCTATTCTTGATTTTTCCTTCTGATTTCCTGTGTTACCTTAGTCAGGTCACTTCACTTGTGTTCACCTCTCTCCCTACACTGAATGGTGCCTTATGCCATGAGGATGTTTCGCACTATCTGTTTGTGCTGTGCTCAGTGTGATGGGCTTTGTATCTTGGCCTGGTATCCTGGGTGCTATTTAAAAAGCTGTCACTCATTTCTCCCAGTTCTCTTTCCATTTATCCTGCTGCAATTGATGTAATAAACTGGATCAAAACTGAGGCAGGTTGGATCAATATGAACCCCCCCCCACCCCCATTTGTGACTAGGGCCTGGACTGGGTCTAAGAGAAATGTTTATTGAGAGGATGCTGTATTTTTTTTAGGCTGTCTCCATTCAGTGACACCAGGTCTCGGCCTCATCATAACATCTCTCATGAAAAAGCCAACCAAATAAGCCATTGAGTTCTTTAGGATTCACTTAGAACACAGCGAGTCGCTCGGTAGCTCCATCATTCGGAGCGGCAAGTGTTTTATGATCACGCTAACCCAGTGATGTCACTTGGACATCAGCAGTGAGGTGTGGGGTTAGCAGCATGCTGTCTCCTAGGAAACTGCAAAGCCGCACGGGGGACAAGAATGCATGTCCCAGAAGCCAGCAGCAGGAATCTGGGAAACAGAAACCTCCCAGGAGCTCTCAAGCCAGTATTTTGGTAGCCCATAGAAGAACCTGACAACGGCTTGTAACTCAGCTCGTCAGACTTTTAACCTGGCCTGCATTTAACCCTGACTCTTCAAAGCAAATGTACGAATGTTCCTCTTACCTGCCACGAGCTATGACTTTATAGCCTACCAATACACGGGGAGGTATCAACAGAAGTGCCCAAAAAAGCCACGTGCTGCTCAGTGAGTTGTCAACAATCACCCAGCACAAACCGCATATATAAATGAAATCGCAATTAAGACATCAGCTTTTCCATCTAGGGACTTCTTTCAAAGGTATCCTGTTCCCAGAGGTATGTATAATTAAAGACTCTGAGCTTGCAGCTAAGGAGCTCCTCAGCTTTGCAATGCATTTAATACCAATGCAAGAGTCTCATGCCAGTGATCAGCTTCTAATTCCCTTCAAATTATGACAACTGCTTAATGTTCTGGGGAAAGGGACTTGGTACCTACTTTGAAAAGTACCATGTGAGTTGCCACAGGGTCCCAGGTAGATTTGTCGTAATTGCAATGCTGTTAGGTATTAACAAAAGACTGTTCTTCTATTTACATGACAATACCACCTCGGTAGCCCAGGCAAGGACCAAAACTCTGTTGTGCTGGATGCTACACAGGCATTTGCGGATGAAAGAGTGACCATATGTAAGCCTAACAAGGGGTAGGTGTTGGCTGGGAGGAAACCACGATGGTGAAAGAAACAGCTTAGCAGAAATGCCAGCTCATCGTGTGACCAAGAAGCAGTGATAGGAATCGTTTGCAGGCATCACGGCACAGGTAGATTTCTAGAGAGGATCTACCAGAGGATGAAGTGACGGTTTTAGAAATGTGACGAGGAGATCATGCACGGGGTGAAATGTGGGAGAGAGGACGGAGGTGCTTGAGGGAGAACCAGTTGACCAGGATCTCCCATTGGCATCCTTGGCAGCCCAACAGCAGGGAGCTCCCTTACCCCCTCACAGCTGAAAATGGGCTCTTTCCAAGAATGGAAGATTGCAACCATCTATTTTTCACAGAAAAGTTTTCTTTTTTCTATATTCCCAAGGGAAATTTTTGTGACCAAAAATCACAGGCAAATCCAGAAAAAAGCAAATCCTTAAACCATTACATTGGGAGAGGTTTCCAGTTTTTGTTTAAAAATCTTTTTTTCGAGAAACAAATACTTGAGAAAAAATACATATATCTTAACAATATCTTTTACTGACTTTTTGCTAAAAAGTTTCCACTTTCCATCTTTCAGGAATAAAGGAGAATGTTTTCACCAAATTTGAACATTTTCTGCTGAAGTCTTTGACAAATACTTATTTGTCATTGTGCAGAAAGTTTCGATGGAAAAGTTTCCATCAGCTCCACTGCAAATAAAGGATGTTCAAATCACAGTTGCCAAAGGCAAGTAAAGGGGGCAAATGCCAATATGTCCAAATGCAGTTCCATTCCCGAAAAGTTTTCAGTCTTAAAAGAGATGAGACAAAGAGTGGGAAAGGAAGAGACAGAAAGAGGCCTTCCAGTGATGCTAGTGGGTCTCTCATATGTGGACAAGGAGAAAGCATGCGGTCCAAATGGTAGAGAAGTTTTTCCCAGAAGACAGCATGCTCTCACAACAAGATGGATGTGCAACATTTTAAAGATAGTTCCAGGAAGGAAAGAGTTTGCTGCCCTGACAAAGACAGACCTGCGAAGAAAAATGATGCTCTTTGTTTAGAGGAATTTTGGGATGGGAGAAGAACCGGCGGCGTGAACTGTCCAGGAGGGCCACGCTGAAAGGGAGAGCGCCTGAGAGATTTCTGCTGGAAATGGTGAAATCTTGTTCTTTTCTTTCTTTGCCCAGTGCAGTTAAACAGTAATAGCAATGCGTAGCACAGTTTATGAGGCAATAATCTGGTTCCCGAATGGCTAAACCAGGAGGCTGATGGCCAAATCATTTATCCTGCTGAGGGAAAGGGATTATGGCTCAGGAAGCCAGCAGGATGGCATTGTTAAAACATTCCCACTATCTGGATCTATCGGTTCAAGAACCTAGGTACAATAATCTCTCTATCACACCAGTGTCTGCCTCCCTTCCTTACCCTGAATAGCTCTTTGTGAGAGTCCCACTGCAGTTAACAGGTCTACTTGCCGAGTGAGGAACAGCTCATTACGGAGGACCTGGGTTTCAGATCTGCAATGAAACATGGTAGCTAACAAAGCCCATGCAGTTTTGGCCAACATATGCAAAGACATAACATTATGGAGCAGGAATGTAACGGCTCTCATGTGACTTTACTTGGGCCACTGTGCTTAGCTGTGAGCACCTCGTTAACAGAAGCATGTCAACAAACTGGAGGGGATCCAAAGAAGAGCAAGTCACTCCAAGTTAAATTACCAATGGAGAGGGGCTTGAGAGGCCAAAGTCTTATTTGCACATGAAAATGCCGTCTTGCTTTTGCAGGGGCTTATGGGCTCAGGGTTTCTGTGGGGACCCGGTCCTAACTCCATTCAAGTAATGGAAAGAATTTCATTTGTTCCAATGAATTGGGACCCACATGAAGCATGAGCAAAAGAGCACTATATATATATATAGGGTAATTAATGTGTATGCACATATATAGGGTAAGGCATGGATAAGGGGGGAATGCGATATCAGCACAAAAGTACCGGAGGGGCTTGACTATGATGGCTGACTCTGTGGAGAAGTAAACCTGGGGAAATCCAGAACTGAAAGCCTGGATTCCTGTTGTTTGAGCTACTGCGCCCAGCTCTGAAGCCAGCAGCTATAACAGACCCGTATCCTCTGTGGACTGGGTGTGGAGAGACCTATGAAGCACACACTGACTAGTGAGGAATTATTTAGGATGCGTTGACAGGGGTATAATTGAGGAATAAAGGGCTGAATTGAAGCAAAGGAATATGTAGACTGTGAATGGGCAGAAATTTAATCTCTTGAATAAGTCTCTGGAGGAAAGTGGTGGAAGGTATTTAAAACTAAACCGGGCAACAAGAAAATATATTATAAGAGGATCATTGTCAAGGAAGGTGATTGGGTGAGAGAAAAGGTCTTTGCCATCTCTAACTTCTCCGACCCACTTCCTAGGGGAAATAGTACAATTCAGGTGAAGAAGAGGAAGTCACAGGCAGTGACCTGGTTCCCCGCAGGCAGCTGGGAACCCCCATGATGGGAAGTTAGACACCTGGAGAATAATGTCTCACAGTCGAAGCCCAGGAAACCAGGATGGTATTGTTAGTGAAGTGAGACTGACTTTGCAGCCAGCCTTAATGCCCCTGGATCCTATTTTGTCCATACAAGTTTATCTACCTGAACAATTGAAGCTGTAACCCTTTGCAAAGACCGGGTGTATGATGGGGTGCCCAGTTATCGAACTGGTGGTTGCCAGGAAGTATTGGAGAGTTGGTGCAAACCTGTCGGGTTTTTTTTCTCCTTGCTGTCAGTAAGTCCCAAACCGTGTAGCCAGCTCTGGCAGCCTGCCCTTCAGCATCCAATCCTATTGCTCAACCACTTCCAAGCAGGCCTGTCTCTTGCATAATCAGACAACTTAACTATCTGCTTGCTTGTCCTTCCAGCCCCTCTCCCTGAGCAGCCCACACCCTCTGCGTGGCAGCACCACTTTAAAAGCCCTCAGGAAGGAATACAAAGGGCATCAGCTTTCATTTCCGAGGATCCTATTCATCCTGGCAGAGGAAATTTGCAAAGAACGACTCTCTTGTGGTTCTCCAAGCTCTCCACTTTGTGACACTGTGGAATCAGCTGCTAATGCCTGCTGGATTGTAATACTTGGGTTTAATTTAGTGCTTTGCATTCCCCAATGTGTTCTTTAGTCATTACCTAATAAATCAGTCTCTGCAGTACCCCTGCAGGATAGGAAGGTGTTTCTAGCCCACTTTGCAGATGGGGAAATTGATACAAAGAGAGGATAATGTGATACAATGAGTCACTAGAGTTGGGATTAGATTTGAGGGTTACCCTGCTCCAATCTGCAAGAGCGAGACTACACTCCTTCCTTTACCTCATGCCATGAGCATAATCCCTTGCATGGATGAGAGAGTCACTTAGGCTGGCAAGGGAAGAATAATGAATATACTTAAAGCAAGTTTGAGGGCTGCATACATGTGCCAAACCCTTGCTGTTGTTGTTAGTCATTCAATTTTTTCGGCTTTTTATATCAGTGAACCTCCTCTTCCCACCAGTGCAAAGGCAACCTGTCCTTTGATCATCAACACATGCACTCTGTGTTGCATTAGTTAAGAGGCGATAAGAGACTGAGAACATTGGGAAAATATATAACAGTGGGTGGTCACGTAGGTTGTGTTTCGTATGACACTGAAAGAAGCAAGCACTCCAGGCCTCAAATGGGGAAGATATAAGGAAACCAGGTCTTCTGGAGAATGAACCATAAAAGCAATTAAAAAAATCAAATGCATATCAAAACATTGCATAATGGCATTTAAGGATCCTTTTGGAATTTAGATCCCAGCCGTTCCCAAAGCACCAAAAAGTTTGAAGCGGCGTAGATTAAAAGCCCCATTGTTTCAAAATCCACACGCATGCTGACTGCTTTGTTCCTTTTGCTTGGCTTGAAAGCAGAGAGATAACATGATGCTGATATCTTGAGTCCTGCTTACACATGGCTGCTAACATCTGTCTGTTTTATATTGTGAATGCTGCCTGCAACGTAAAATCATCCCCCAAACAAAGACATCTCTCTTCAAATGAGGGAACAATAAATGCTGCAAAGGATGAAAAAAACTGAGATCAAATGCGGCTGAACTTTGTGTAACTGATACCGCTGCTAATGTCCATTGTAAAGCCGCTGGCTCCAGCCACTGGGTGTTGTGATTGAATTTGCTTAGTTCTGTGTAAACAGTGGGATCAGACTGGGGGACTTTTCTGATTAGTATTTTTTTAAGTACAAATGTGATACTGGAAAGTCCCATTGGATGCTGTTTCGTGCTGGGGACATAAGATGGGGCTAAAATCTCTCCAAACTTATTCCTGTAGGTGCCTTTACTGACTAATATCACAGCAGGGAACAGCAACGTCACATCTGGAACATTATAAAATTGGCAACGCTGAAAAGGCATTAGTAAACATTATTAAGAATTCCTTGCAGGCAATTAGACTCCAACAATATCTTTGGAGAGTTTTTTCCTCTGTTTTTTCCCCCCCTCTTCCCTTTTTTTTTTTTTTTTTTTCTTTTTTTTTTTTTTTTTTTTATTG
>NW_017729000.1:2053792-2092147 GCF_001723915.1 Gavialis gangeticus | reverse complement strand
TTTTTTTTTTTTTTTTGCATCTTTATTTCTATCTTGCTAATGAGAGACTAATGAGCCACAGACTTGTTACCTAGGAGGAATATCTCAGCAAAGCTCTAGTGAACTTAAAAACAGTATTTACAAACTGATTATTGTTTGCATTCATTATACATTTTAAATGAGGAGGGACTGGAATGAAGGAAGCGAGGAAACAAGTTGTTCCTTGCTAAGAGCTTTCTGAAATCCTAAATGTTGAAAGACTAAGTTTCCTCCAACGGAGCTAGGGTCTTCCAGCTTTGCCACTGCACAAAACAGTTTGGATATGTGTTTGAGTTGTATGCATTTCTATGTTTTTCGTTTGGTTTTTATTTAAATGATAGGAATGTTGTTGGGATTTTGGGGTTTTTTTTAAAAGCTTTTCTAACACCGGACAGAAGCTATCATTGTTTTCTCTATAGACAACAGTAACCCTCCGTGTTCTGAATGAATCTGCTGTGGGCTGACTTGTGAGTTATACTTGCTGGTCGCTAGGCAGGAAGGATGCGTTTGAAGACGTGGTACTGGGCTGGCACTCAGCAGATCTGGGCTTGTCCCCTGGCTCTGCACAAACTCCTTGTGTGTAACCATGAGCAGTTTGTCAAAACCCCTCATCTCCCATGCTTACATAAAATGCAATATGGACAGATATGCAAGAGATCTCTGCTGACTGGTTGAGAATCTGGGCATGTGGCATGATGAATGGTACCTGTGCCCTGCTGGTGTTTCCTGAACATGTGCCAATCGGGTCCTGGGCTCTTGTGAAAATTTGACTTTTCATCCCTCTGTGGCTTCATTCATTCCCCTCTACATAAGATGATGACTATTAGTTTTCTCCAACCCTTCGTGTGCCCTGTTTATGTAGGCTGTTAACTCTTTGAGGCAGGTAGTGGTTTTCACTAAGTATTTGTACGGTGCCTAGTGCAATTACAGTTCAGTCTTGATTAGGCTTTCTTAGCACCACTGTAAGATGGCATTCGTGGCCATACCAAGCTGCATGCATGACTGGATGCAGTAGACGGTCATCGTCTATTGGGTATAACAGAGGGTGTGAGGAAGTGTGTACTGTTCCTTTAAACGTGTAAGAAGTGTTGGCCCAGGCTGGTAAATACAGCTCCTGCCTTTCACCTCTACTAAAGAAAGGTCAGTCTGTGCTGTACAACCAAGGCTGCTCGGAAGAATTGTGGTGTTGCAGGGGGCAGACACCTCTATTGCAGTGCAGTGACTGGGGCTGGGCTGTTCTCAGTGGGGGCAGATGACAGAGCAAGGAGCAATGGGCTCCAGTTGCAGCAAGGGGGGTTTACTTTGGATTTAGGAAAAACTTTCTCAGTAGGAGGGTGGTGAAGCACTGGAAGAGGTTACTCAGCAAGGTGGTGCACTCTCCATCCTTGGAGGTTTTCGAGACCCAGCTCGACAAAGCCTTGTCTGGGATTATGTAGACGGGGCTGGTCCTGCTTTGAGCAGGGGGTTGGACTAGATGTGACCTCATTTTCCGTGATTCAATGATTCTCTGACCTATCTACAAGTCCTGGCCAAAGGCAACTTTACTCCAACAGCCTCCTCTCCTGGAGGAGAGAGTTGGCACCTAGGTTTGTGATCCTGAGCTTTCATGTTGTAAAAATGGATGCATCGGCAATGTGTCGGCTCAAGAAGATTTTGTTTTTATTCCAGCGTGGAACAGAAACCGATGCCGGGACCTCGAAAGCTGCCGTTAAATGGCCCCAGCCTTCCCCCAGCCGGCAAGATTTGTTTCCTTTCAGCTTTCTTACTTTATTGTTCTCTAGGGAGGCCAGGTAAACTTGCCTGAATAGCACGTTCCTCCAGCACCTTGGATCTTTCACCTTGAGCCGCTCCCCTGCGGCCTCCCTTGCAATCTGTCCCACACATGCTTTTTTGTTTTATTTTGTCCATGACAGAAGCCATTGTGCTCACTGGAAGCCGCAACCAGTTGACATCCGGGACTTGGCATACATTACACGGCTAACAATAGACCATAATCCCGGCTTTTGAACCATTCATCCCCCCAGCTCTGCATCAGCTGTGCTGGGATATAAACCTATGATTATCCAGCACAGGGCAAGCAGCCCACCTGTTCCATCATTTCCCTACCTTATGTGGGCTCAGTGTGAGGACTGTAAGCAATTACGCTGGTAGGGACTAAATGCAGCCCGCAGCACATGGTAGTGTAAAATTATGGAATTTGGGGTTTTTAATGATCTCAGGTGCGATACATAAGAACTTTTTTTCTGTCCATAAAATTATATGGCTCAGGATCAGGGCTTTATACAACCAGGACAAAGCTATGTTATTTAAAGGGGGGAAAAAATTATAACAACAACAACACCCTGGCCCAACGCAATTATATGCAGATTTGTTCATAAATTGGAGGCTGGAGCAGATGTGCAGCACATGTTGGAAAACCAGAGCATGTTGCTGGAACTTGAAACATAAACATGAACCTGTTTCCAAAGAAGAAAATCTGCTCGCAGTGAGGAGGTGACCCTGTGCTTTAAACAAAGCTCATGTCCCTTCTGCCTATTGTGCCTCTGCCTTGTGTTCATGTGCGGTGCCTACGGCACCTTCAGGAACAGCCAGGAGAAAAGCAGCAATTTATCCCAGTCACCAAAACACCGGTGGCACCGGGAGCAGAAGCAAACATTAGCTAGGAAGCGACCCAGCTGCCCAGCTATCCAAGGTCCCATTAGACTGTGGCATTGGGATCATGCTGGGTATCTCCTCTGTACTTTTAGAGGTTTGAAGCCTTTTGCTCTGTAGCTAAATCTTGTATGAAGACATAACTGCACTTCACAGCAGGCAGAGACTCTAAGAACAAGGCCACCTTAAACACAAATGTGCCCAGCATAAGGAGCTGGAAGCTCAGTCTCTGAACCCGGGGAATGATTAGTGTCCCTTGGAAGCTGGAAGGGCAGCTCCTGGGCAGTTTTGTACTCTAAGAGTCACCACTTTTAAGGCTTCCAAAGTGCAGGACCAGCAGCCCTGGGTGCCCAGGGTTTGGGTCTCCAGACCTCAGCGGGTTCTCCTGCATGTACTCTGCGATGCGCTGCATTGCAATTCCTTTGTCAAAAGTGGGGTACGGGCTGGGAAGCTCAGGGAACATGGAAAATGCAGAATGCTTTCCTCCCAACCCTTGGAAAAATTAGCCCTCCAGGTAAGGTTGAAGGTCATTTGCTGCTTAATACGGGGCTGCTTATATTACACCTGCTCCCACCAGGTCTGTAGAAGAAAGGAGTTAATTTACTCGACTAATGATGCCATGACCTACATGAACACAGATGTTCCCACCCCCTTTCTTCTTCTGGAGGGAAGGCAGTGGTGGAGGTGTTAGTCTGCAGTGGGGCTGTTACTGGGAATTGGGAACCTGCTGTCCATGCTCAAACCCATTGGGTTTAGACTGGTTGTGCACGATGACCAGGGCTGTAGCATGGCCTCAAAGATTTGTCTACCTCCCTGTTCATGTCAGTGCTGGCAAGCACAGATCATCATGGGTTTAAAAGGATGGTCCAGTGAACTGGGCCCTGGACTGGGATTCAGGATTAGCCACTGGCTTGCTGTGTTATTATTTAGAGGCCACTTCATTTACCATTGGCCTTAATTTCCCCTCGGTAAAATTGGGGGCATGGTATTTTCCTACCTCGTGGAGGATTAACTGCACCCAGGATAGTGGGCTGCTCATATCTGGTGGAACCACAGTCAAATAATTATCAAGGTAGCTAATTGAAAAATAGGCTTTCATTTGAGGAACGCTGAGATAACCAGCTCCATTAGCTAATCGAGTTTCCAAACGGATTTTACAGCTTTGAAACTGAAATGATGGCTCTAGAGAGCACGTAACCCAGGCACTGATCCACCGGCCACGCTAAAAGGGCTGTCAGCACTCACATGTTTTCCTTAAACTGGAAAAATTTAAATGTTCCCAGTGGCCTGACTATTTGTCCTTCCACCTGACTACCACTCCATCCATTGCCCGCAATAGGCTAAGAGAAAAAAAAAGTGATGCATTATTATTAATAAATGAATGGAGCTATTTGCTATTTATTATTTAAGCCCTCAATACTGGCAGGCTTGAGTGATACATGAAATATAGGCAAGTAATTTATTTATTAGGGAAAATAATGATTTTTTCCCCCCTCGTACTGTAGCCCTCTCTGACCCACACCAGTGGGGGGTTTATCAGATACAAATATGATGACTTGTAATTTTAGAGTCTTTCAGAGCACGCTAACTGACAACCTTTTTAACATAAGTACATTGAGCAAATAATTTATAGAAGTATTCTGGGAATATTTTAGGGTGTTTTATTACCACTTCTGAAAGCTATGGCATGTTATTGATTTTGGTGTATTAATATAACCTAAAAGTAAGGGCACATGCTGGGCTCCTAATCCAAATCAGCTTTGATGGCATCCCATATATTTTACTGAAGGGAGCCTTGAACTATATGGCAGAGGTTAACAATTACACATCGCAGCCAAAAGTTTAAGATAATGAATTTTGCTCCCAACTCCAGTGACTGGAAACTTTCTTCTTTTCCTCCTCAGCGTTTCCTCCAAATTCCTCCAGTAACTGTTTGTTAGTATTTTGAAGCCTTATTTCTTGTATTTATATCACAAAATTTACATTGTAATCCTGAAAGCTTCAACCCAAGGAAGGTGCAATCATCATTATCCCTTTTGGTGTGCGAGAAAGATAGTGTTTCTCTTAAAATGGGATTGCTTGCTTGACTTTTAAAAAAGAAAAGTGAATGGTTTTTCCATGTGCGCATTTTAGCATTTTTTTTACCCACCTTCTATGTGACACGGGGTTTCTGAGAGGTGCCAGATAGAGCATCACCATCCAGCTCTGCCTTTTTGAATCTATGCAAAGGGCTTCATTAGCCTCCGTGCTGCGTATCAAGAAGAAGGACAGCTGTCTTGGCTGTGGTGTTTCCCTGCCCTGGACAACCATCCACCAAGTACTGCTGCCCCACAGCACGTCTTACCGTGGCTGCAGAAAGCTGTCAAATGGGATCAACTTCTGCTCATCGCCATTTTGGTTGCAACTCCGGGCAGCTCGTCTAGCCATGTCGTTTCCAAATGCCATGCCCATAACCATGCTCCCTGCCTATCCCTCTTCTGCAGTTGCTCCTCCACGACTCTCCTCCCCGTGCCAGCTCCACCCTTAATGTCCAGTGGGTTGGGCTAAGCATCTCTTGAAACTACCTGTGGCTCTTTCCTGATTTTTGTTCTTCAGTAAACCCCTGGAAATGTATATTCACATACAAAGTGAGTGCCAGGAGCTTCCAGACAAATCCACCTGCTGCCTCGTTTTGTTCTTTTCCTTCTGACAGACAGGGCTGGGGTTTCAATAGATTTTCTTTAAGGTGAGGAAAAATCTGAGGGTGAAGCCACCACGTGTGGGGCTTACCCCGCCACAGGTAGAACAAAGCCTTCATCCACCTGGCAGCCCCCCGCCAAAGGGCAGACAAGGGCAGTTGCCTCTCCTGTCTCCTCCCTAGACCCACCATTTCTCCTCTTGTGTGTGTAGTTCTTCGTGCCGCAACTCCATCCAAGGTCTCTTCTGCATGGGAATATTTCTCGAGTGAAATACCTGTGAGAAATGAGGGCAGGGTAGTACCTTTGCAGTGTTTTTTTATAAAGAAACTCTTGGTGTGAAATACAGAGATGGGGGGAAGAATTGAGAGGAAGTTGGGGGCTGTGGGAGAGAAAACTCTCCCAGTGGATCCTGCCCAGCATCCAAAATTATGTTTCCCTGTGGAAAAAGCTGTGGGCTGTGGCCTCCATATGCACCAGATAATGGGGAATTGGAGGAAGACCAGGGTTCTGCACTGACTCTAGCCCTGTGTAGCCATCCAGATCTTTTCCAACATGGTTGCAATAATGCATGATGCAGTTGGCTGTCCCTGGTCTTGCTGCTGTTGGGATTTTGACTTGAGGGCATGGGGGTGCTCATTGGAAAAGTCAGCACAGCCTGGGGCTAGGTTTCACGTGGTACGGGAAGTGGCCTTGTGCGCTCTTCCACCTCTATCCCACCCAGAGGAGCTCATGTGACAGCTTGTGCCCGAGGCGGGTGGTT
Source organism: Gavialis gangeticus (assembly GCF_001723915.1). NCBI lineage: Eukaryota > Metazoa > Chordata > Crocodylia > Gavialidae > Gavialis > Gavialis gangeticus. Next base: position 2,086,039 of record NW_017729000.1, on the reverse strand, counting down.
GACCTGTGTATTATGACAACATAAAACATGTAATTCTTATTTTGGGAAATAATTCAATAAAAATAAGATTGGGAGGAGGGGGGAATACCAAGCAGAACTTGAGGAGGAAGGAGAAGGCCATCTGGCTCAACACCCTGCCCTTTAAAATGTGCCTTAATCCCCGTTTCCTGCTCTAGAGCCATATGCATGTGTGTGCATGCGTGTGTGTGAGGAGCAGAGGGAAATGTATCGCCCTTACAAGAGGACTTGTGTTCCTCATCATCTAAAAAGTCAGTTCCTAATTAAATGCAAAAGAGGCATTTTATATTCATCATCGTTTATTCACCCACCTCTCTATCTCCCAATAAAGCTCTTCTGCTTCTCTTGTACTGGTGGCACAACTGATATCATTTCCTACCCAGGTTGTCTCTGCATGGTAAGCTTTTACTTTTTAATATTTTTTTTTTGCTCTCCTGAGCTTTTCAAATGTATTTTCCTATGATTTCTAAACTTGAGTGTTATTGACAGAAGAGAATGTGTACAGTTAATAGGTTTCTTCTCAGAGGAGGGAAATGCAGATAGGATTAGCATTCAAATAAAATAAATGGTATACCATTTACTTTATTACACTTATTTCCCTTGCAATGGACAATCAATGGCTTAGAAATAATAATAATAATAGCATGGCAAACTAAATGAGCCTTTTCAGTGCACTGCTAAGATGGAGCGTATACAAACACAAAATAGCCTGAGCGAACAATCCTTCCTGTGGTCAAAATGTTAAACAAAGGGGTGTCTCTAAGGCTTTTTTGGTCAAAGGTTTTGGAAGCTACTGACCTGGAGCTTGGGGTTTGTGAGCACATACTGATCTGCAGTTTCTAGGACTGTGCCCTTAGGTTGTTCTTCAATTCCAGGTGAAGCTAAGGGACTTAGCGAGAGCTGATTCAGGCTTTTAGGAAGGCCTAGTCATTTCAGGGCTTATTTCTTATTTTGGTGCAAAGTGAAGTCATGCCAGTGGGTCAAGCCAAAGGGATGCAAGGCTCCTCACAGCTACTTCAATTCAAAGGGAGTTTGGCTCCTCATTTTGGGGCTTTGAAAACCTCTTCTATTAGTCCTGCTATCCACATCCTGCTTACCAGGTCCATATCTTCTGCCCACCTTTCACAGCCACTTCATAGACATTTCATAGACATTCAGGCTGGAAGGGACCTCGGAAGATCATCAAGTCTAGCCCCCTGCATCAGGGGCAGAAAGCCAGCTTGGGTCAAAGGATCCCAGCAAGATAAATGTCCAAGTGTATCTTAAAGGAGTCCAAAGTAGGTGCTTGCACCACCTCCGGCAGCAGTCTGTTCCAGGCCTTGGCGGCTTGGACAGTAAAGAAGCTTTTCCTTATGTCCAGCCTGAAATGGTCTTGGAGGAGTTTGTGACTGTTTGGCCTTGTCATCCCTTGGGGTGCTCTGGTGAACAGGCGTTCCCCCAGTTCCTGATGTACACCCCTTATATACTTACAGGCAGCCACCAGGTCCCCCCTGATCCTGAGCTTTTCCAGGCTGAAGAGACCTGTAGCTCTCAGCCTTTCATCATAAGGCCTGTTTTCCTGCCCTCTGATCACATGCGTGACTCTCCTCTGCACCCTCTCAAGCTTCTCCACATCCTTTTAAAATTGTGAAGCCCAGAACTGGATGCAGTACTCCAGCTGCGGCCTCACCAAGGCCGAGTACAGCGGGAGGATGACATCCTAGGATTTGCTTGAGAAGCATCTATGGATGCAAGCCAGAGTTTTACTCGCTTTACCAGCTGCAACACTGCATTGGTGGCTCATGTTCATCTTGTGGTCAAACGTGACCCCCAAGTCCCTTTTGGCTGTGGTGCTAGCAAGCATAGCACTGCCAAGCCTATAAGGATGCTGCAGGTTTTTTTCCCCAAGGTGGAGTACTTTGCATTTTTCGGTGTTGAACACCATCAGGTTTTCATCCACCCATTTTCTGAGCCTGTTTAGGTTGGCCTGGATCACCATTCTGTCCCCACGTGTGGACGCTTTACCCCAAAGTTTGGTGTCATCACCGAACTTGGCCAGTTCGCTTCTGATACCAGTGTCCACATCATTAATGAAGATGTTGAACAATATAGGCCCAAGGACAGAGCCTTGGGGGACCCCATTGGTTACAGCGCACCACGATGATTTACTTCCATTGACTACCACTCTCTGGGTCTGATCTCAGAGCCAGTTCCCCAGCCAGCAGACTGTGATGCAGCTGAGGCTGCAGTTTGCCAGTTTTTCCATGAGATGATCATGGGACACCAGATCAAAGGCTTTTTTAAAAATCAAAATATGCAACGTCAATCTCTTCTCCCTTGTCCAGGTGATAGGTCACCTGGTCATAGAAGGAGATTATAGTTTCATAGTTTCATAGTTTCTAAGGTCGGAAGGGACCTGAGCAGATCATCAAGTCCGACCCCCTGCCATGGCAGGAAAGAGTACAGGGGTCAAACGACCCCAGCAAGGTGTACATCTAGCCTCCTCTTAAAGACCCCCAGGGTAGGAGCCAGCACCACTTCTCTTGGAAGTTGTTTCCAGATCCTAGCTGCCCTGACGGTGAAGTCGCGCCTCCTGATATCTAGCCTAAATCTACCCTCTGCCAGCTTGTGACCGTTATTCCTGGTCACTGCTGGTAGTGCACGGGTGAACAGGGACTTCCCCAATGCCTGCTGGTCCCCTCTGACTAGTACTAGGTCTTGCCTGGTTAGATTGGTCAGGCAAGACCTACCTCCAACAAACCCATGCTGGCTATCCCTCAGGGTGTTGCCATCAGCCAGTTTGCCAAGAATCGTCTCTTTGATAATTTTTTCCAAGACCTTCCCCGGGATAGAGGTCAGACTGATGGGCCTGTAGTTCCCCAGATCTACTTTCCTTCCTTTATTGAGGATCGGCATCACATTGGCCTTCTTCCAATCTTCAGGTACTTCGCCCGAGCACCATGAGTTCTCGAAGATCCGTGCCAGTGGCTGAGCTATGATGCTAGCCAGCTCCTTAAGTACCCTGGGATGTAAACTGTCTGGGCCGGCTGACTTGAAGGTGTCCAACCTCTCAAGGTGTTCCTTCACATGGTCAGCATTGATGAAGGGTAACAATTCTCCCTCTCCCTGGCCATCCCATACCATATTGAGCAGGTCTGTCCCTTGGGGCTGGTGAAAAACCAACTCAAAATACCTATTAAGCAGGTTGGCTTTTTCCTGGGTGTCGGTTGTCAGTTGTCCCATCTGGTTTAGCAGGGGTCCAATGTTGCCCTTGCTTTTCCTCCGGCTCCCCACATATCTAAAAAATGACTTTTTATTGTCTTTGATATGTATAGCCACTTAGAGTTCAGTCGCAGCCTTGGCTTTCCTGGTTCACTCACTACTGGTCTGGATCAGTGCAGAGTACTCCTCCTGTGAGGTGGATCCAGTCCTCCATCCTTTGTAGGTCTTTCTTTTTAGACACAGGAGGTCCACTAGTTCCCTGCAGAGCCAGGGGGCCACTGTGCCCTTTTGCTGCCTTTCCTCTGAGATGGGATAGACGTTGCTTGTGCTTCTAGGATTGCTCCCTTGAGGAGCAACCACTCATCCTGAATGCCCCTCCCCTTCCAGTCATGGTCCCTTAGGGCCTCGCCAACAAGCCTCCTGAGCTTGTCAAAGTGAGCTTTCCTGAAGTCAAGGACTTCTGCATTGCTGACTGACTTGCCAGCTTTACAGTGCATGGTGAAGGTGATCAGCTCATGGTCACTGTCTCCCATCTTCCCTTCGATCATTAGGTCGCTTATTAGATCATCCCACATTGCCAGTACCAAGTCGAGCCGTGCTTTGCCCCTTGTCAGTCCGTAGACTTCTTGAGTCAGATAGAGGTCATCCACGCACATGAGGAAGCTTTGCGACCGTTTGGATTTGGCCGAGTGCTCTTCCCGCAAGATGTCTGAGTAGTTGAAGTCTCCCATGACAACTGTGCACCAGGAGCGTGCAGCCTCCGCCAGTTCCTTGGTGAATTCCTGGTCGAGCTCTTGATCCTGGTTAGGAGGTTTGTAGTAGACTCCTACCGTTGTGTCCCCTGTGCCACGTTCCCCATGGATTTTAACCCAGAGCGTCTCCAGTAGTCCACCCTGGGCACCAATGTCGGCTTGCAGGGATGTGTAACTTTCTTGGACATAGAGATAGGGGACACCCCTGCCCCTTTTGTCCACATGATCTCTCCTGTACAAGGTATAGCAGTCTATACCTGTGGCCCAGCCATAGGTGGAGTCCCACCAGGTCTCCATTATCCCTATGAGATCGTAGTCATTCTTGTTTGTTCCCCAAGCTCCTGGCATTGGTGTATGGGCACGTAAGTGTCCCATTGGAGGTCCTAGTCTTCCCTACACATCATTCCAGGGCTGGGGTAAGGGTGAGTTCCCTTGAGTGCCTTGGCCTGCTGGATTTGCAAAAATTGTCCAGTGGGCTTGCAGTGGTGGTAGTCCCCCCCATCCCCTGGTGGGCTTAGTTTAAAGCCTGGTTGAGCAGGTCAACCAGTCTGGCTGAGAAGAGCCCTGTCCCCAGTGCAGTGAGGTGGAGGCCGTCTCTTCCCAGCAGCTCACTGCCTCTCTCACCAAAGGCGAGACTGATCGTGGAAGCCGAAGCCTTCACGATGGCACCAGTGCTACAGTCTTTGGTTAACTACCTCAATCCTCCTCTCCCTCCTCAGCCCATAGCCCAAAACTGGGAGGATCAAGGAAAACACCACCTGTGTCCCCAACCCCCTAACCCCTGCTCCCAGAGCCCTGTAGACTCTCATGACCTGGCTGGGATTGCTCCGAGCCATGTCATTCGTGCCCACATGGATAAGGAGCATAGGGTAGTGGTCAGTGGGCCGGATGAGCTTTGGGATCCTCCCTATGAGCTTTGGGATCCTCAGATGAGCTTTGGGATTTCACTTTAGATACAAGTGAAAGGCTCTGTGGCCCCCTTTTTATTTTATTTTATTTTTTGCAAAACACCTAGAAGTTTGGGGATTCTCTTTCAAATTGGCCACGACTTCCCTCTCCCATGTCCTTTGCATTGCTCAGCCTGTTCAGCACCCAGCTGCTGCGGTACACATCCCCTGCCACCTTCAGCAACTTCCGCAGTGACTCCAAAAACTGCCTTTTGCTCCTCAGCATTCAGCTCAGCGCACCAGTCACAACGGGTTTGTGTTCCTCACTGGTTTCTGCCAGTCAGGCTTTATTTAGGCTTGATAATGAATGGAACAGGCAGGTGTAAGATTTTAGGTCTCCGCTTAGATGGATTGTGCACTGTACGCACCAAGCAGCCAGCGTGTTTACAACGTCCTGTGACAGAGCATGTTACTCGTCGTTCCTTGAGCTTGGAGGCCTGGCTGTAGAAATATAGCAGGTTGCACGCCATTTGTTTCTGCGGCTAGCCCAAAGGCAGGTTATTAGTGTTCTCTATCAGATTGACCCACTGATGTGTAACCCAATCGGAGAGAAGCAGCACCTGTTTATTACCCCGTGAGACTTTCTGTCGCACTGGAGCCCGGGATAGAATCGTGTCCTGTGCATTCAGTCACTGTGACGGACGTCAGGAGGAGCCCATCAGTATGGGAGCTCTGATCAGGTTACACAAGTGTGGCTTGGCAGTAGATAAAAAAGTAACTGAGAATTGTGTAGAGTCCCACAGTCTCTGCTTTGCATCCTAAAGGCTACTGATCCTCGCTTCATCCACTTCCCTTCTGATTCAATAGCTCTATGAATGTTCAGTTCTTACCTTCTCCATTGATATTGTCAATGGCACTGCCAACTCGCATCACCTGTGTTAACATTTGTGGAGCTAGGGACAACTGTCCAGTAGGAAGTGGAAGGGATCAACACACTTATTTACCATATACATACATAAATATCCGACACAGGACGTTGATAATTACTCACAAATTACTGACCTCAATCTGATTCTCACCTGTGATCAAATAGCTATATGACTCCAAGTCTCATTGCTAGGGACCTACCTAAATCATGGCAAGACAAAGGGTTTTTTGTGGCCAGTCAATTTTGTGGGCATGTTGTGGTGGCCCCGCCCCTTGTTTCTGATTGGCATAGAGGCCTCACCCCTTAGTGCTGATTGGCAGAGAGGTCTGGGAGGGAGGAGGGACGAGGGTGCAGCTGCCATCTTGTCTGCTGTCCTTCGTGTCACCCCACCAACCAGCACCTTCCCCTCCCAGCAGCCAGGACTGTTGGCTCCCACTGGGGAGCCAGCATCTTCTTTTTAATAAGGCTTTTTTGTTGTTGTTGATTTCATGGATTTTGTGGACAAACTCAGATTTCACGGTTTCTGTGAAATCCACAAAACCATGAATTAACTAGGTCTCTACTCATTTTCAAGGGGGAAAATTGCTGACCAACTCAATTGCCCATCCCTTGGGTTAATCAGACCTGGCAATAATAAAAGCGTTCCAGTATAGGAGAAAGAGAACTAATGTAGTAATTAGCCTGTTTTTACATAATAATGACAATGCCTATGCCTGCATTATAGCTTTTATGTAATTGGAGGGTTATCACCTGGTTATTTGTGACTTTTAAAATAATCCAGTGGTTCTGGGGGCTTGGGGATTTGTTTTGTTGTTGGCTATTTTTTCATTATGCACTAGCAAAGTTTTGTTCTTGTGCACTCGCATGAAGCTCTACTGAAATGACTGAAGCTGCACATGTGACTAAGAGCTGAATTTGGCCCTACACAATACACTTCAGAAGAAGGTAGAAGTTAACAGTGGATAATGCACAATGACCAATACTAAACTCTATTTTCCCAATGGAAAGTGTCTTTTTTTGGATTAAATCAGATAAGAGTCACTCAAAACTGGTACAGGGGGAACGGTCCATTGCCCAGCAAACTATATCCTGTCATGTTAAGCCCTGATTCAACCAAAAACGTAGCTCGTAAGGACGCGTTTAGTTTTGACTGAATTCTCACGGTGCACTGAACTCGGTGGAGCTATTAGCATGCAAAAGTGATGTGCTGAATTGGGCCCCTGGTTTCTGAAGAACGTTGCTTTGTTACACCCACCAGGATTTTGCATTTTTACAATCCAGGAATTGACGAACCCATAATTACCTGAAATATGCATAGGTGGGACCCTACTCTAATTTCCCTACTACTTTCCCTCTAAAATACAACTTTCTATTTCTTCCAAGTGATTTTGCTCTTTATTTATTTATTTTTTTACATTTAACATGATTCTCCTGCTACAAATCTGCTTCCCACAGTCCCTTGGATTCCTGTTTTTTTCCCCTCCGAATTGGTAATTTAATATTTTTTTTAACCAGTACACATATAAACATTGCTATTTTAATTAGAGGGATAGCAAACAGAAGTAAAAGGCTATAAGGCAGCAGAAGTATGCCTGCTGCTCACACATTTTAATTATTTATCAGAGTAAATAAAATTAAATATTTTCATACCAATCCAGAACAGGATCTGAAGTAATTACTCTGTCAAATTCATCAAAAATTCTCTCATCAAAATAAAAACCTTGATGTCACTGAATAATTTATAATACAAATACATAGAAATTGTAAAGTATTATAAATAGAAAACTGCAGGGTAAGTGAACATGAATTAGTTAGGGGTTATGTTTCTGAAAGAGGCTGTCATAAGCACTATAAATTTTTAATAAGTATTTTTGAGGACTAATTTTAGTGTACAGTATATACCAACAACTTCGAAAAACAACCAAAAATGGTGATTTAGGAACGCATCTGTTTATGATACAAGCCAGATTGTATGAGAGAGAGGACTTCAGGGAGAGGAGCCACGTTTCGAACAAACGATGTTTGCTGCTGACTATGGCTTGACATGAATCATTTGCCTAAACAACAAATACATTAACTAACCTCATCTCCATTATTAACAATGAATCCTAAATGCTGGGACAATCACGGGGCTATTAAAAACCCAACTGTTCTGTGAAGCATCCATATTCTAATGGCTTTAACCCAATCTGCCTATTCTCTGGGCTCCATCCAGTTGGGAATCTCTTTGTTTTGTCTCCTGGGAGCTGGGCTGGGTCCTTTGCCTTCACTGGCCTAAAGGAGCCACCTCCTTCCCCAAACTGCTGAGTGCCTTTTCACTCCCACACGCTTTAAAAAAGGAGGCATAGAGGTTCTGCGCCTTGCAAGATGGCACCTTCCAAGTATTTTTGCTCCACTGATGTCAATGGGAGTTTCGCCACTGATTTCAGTGGGAGCTTCCTCAGACTCCTAGATCATGATGTGAGCTACTGAAGGAGCAAGATACATTTATGATGCAGTATAAATGATTAATCTTCAGAGACGAGGCTGAGCCAAACCGCAGCTCTCACTGTCCCATGAATTCTTGGTTGCTTTGCTCTTTTCAAAATTCTGGGAGAAAAGGCCCATCTCCCTTAGATCTCATTAAGCAGTTTTAGTAATGGATCTACTTCCCTTATTGAATCCGAAGGGCAATATTCCCTGTCATTTCAGTGGGTGCATGTTTAAGACTATCCTTACCACCACCACCAACTTCCATAATTAGAATAAGAATAATACCACTTAATAACAATAGTGATAATAACACATTATAGCAATAACAATGACAATTATGATAATGGTGGTGATTGATGATGATGATGTTAGATATGGAAAGTGAAGAAAGCCCTAAATTCACTAGGTCCAGTTTGGACCTGGCCCAAGTCCAGACATGTAAATCATGTGTAACTGCATTGATTTCAACAGCGTGTTTCTGAATTAATTCTGTATTAGCCCAGCTCAGAATCTGGCTTTATGTCTTGGGGCACCTGTTCAGTCCCAGGCTTTAAAAGATCACTAAGCAGTCATGGTCCTACTCTTAAAATGAGTCCTAAGAATGGAAAAAGCAAACTTAGGGACTTGATGCTACATAGTGCCTCTTGTGTTTTCAGAGGGATTGTTCCAGTTGGTAAGTCTCTTTGCTTTCTTGTAGCACACCATCATTTTGGTAGACATGTCACTTCAGATTGTATTTGGCCAAACCTTTATTTTGCAAGAGCCTATAAGAAGCATGCACTTCTGTTTTTTGGATCCTTACATGCTACAGAAATATCCACAGGTAATGATTTTCAGACAGCTAAATCAAGGAAGCATTATCAGATGTAGACTATGCTATCTCATTTCAGGCATGCATCTCTCTCTGCCATGTTTTTTTTCTATTTATGGGACTGAAAAGGGACTCAGCAGAGGAGTTATGCTTGTAAAGCTCTGTCGTACCAAAACAGTCAATAGACAAGGAGCAGAGCAGGCCTAGGATGGTGGGGTGTGGGACCAGGGCTGGAAGAAGCTAAAAGGCACAGTCCCTCCCTGCATTTATCCTGGAAAATGATAAGACATCTACAGACCTCATGAAGATGGTCAGAAGTTATTGGGGCAGCTTTGGAAATCTTTGATTTAAGTAGGTTTCACTGGGAGTGAAGAAGTAAATGTTGCACTGGCTTTCTTCCCCGGGGGAACTGCACCCTTCTTGAATCCATCACCAGACAAACCTATTGTCTACAAAGCTGGCATGAGAACTTGCTGTCCTGCTATTTCTAATCCAGTTCAGTATCTCGTTTTTCCTTAACTAGCTTCATTTAGCGCCAGTCATTTTTGCAAAGGGTTTGCTACGACTCAGGGGGTCTCATTCTCAAATTTAATTACCATCAAACTAATATGCTCCCCATTCAAAGCAGTGTGGGGAGCCTTACCGTGTAGCTTTAAATATCACATTGCTCTAGGATGGATTTGCAGAAACCGCATTTTTAATGAGGGTTTGATTGGGGGTGAGAAAAAGGGTCATTTTTCCTGGCTGGATGTATCTAATAATACCTCCTCTTTAGCTAAATGTAGCCCACCAAAGAGCGTATTGTGTGTAGAAGTGAAGGCTGCCATGAATTGTTGCTCACCCTGCAGGTCCTTCCTTTCTCACTATTCAATGACTGATAGACGTACATCTCCCCTGCTCCTACTTCAATGGCAGTCCATGGCGTGTCACCCACTACCATCCTCAGGAGACCCCTTGCTAGGATGCTCAAATTTAGGAATTAAGTTTTGATAAAGAGGACTCAAGCCTATTGATAGAAGGAGGAGATGGACGCTTAACATGTTGATTGCTAATCATTACCAACCCACTGTAAAATGCTCGTTTGGGAAACCACTTAATTTCCTTCAGCACGTTTGGGCCCCACTTGCTGTAAAAGACGTGCTCTTGGCTTGATTTTTCTCTTTGGGTTTGGCGTCTTTAAAATTTCATCCTCTGTTGCGTGTGGCTCCATTGTAACATTATTCTCATCGCTTTTCCTCTTCCATCTATTGAGCTTTCTACTCCGCCAGGATATTGTAGTTTTTTTGGACGTCAGATGGAACGACAAAGGGAAAAAATCCCCACAATTCTTTTTTCAGACTATGAATAGTTTTTTTTTTTAAAGTTCTGGTTCATCTGTAGCCAAGTTTATTGGAAAAGACAGCTCAAAAGTTCAGTGAGTGAGTGAAGTACCTAGAGATCAGAAGCCCTCTGCTGTTTCTACTGTTTCCCCTGTTTTAAGCCCTCAATACAAGGGCACCTTTTGGAAGTTTCAAGGTCAGCTGTAGGTCTATTATTATGTTGAATGGGAAGGAAATTATTTTGTACTTGTATCCAACTTCTTGTCATCTTTCTCCTTAACCTACTTGGCTTCTTTGTAGTATGTGAAGGCCTTGCCTCCATCTCTTCTGGCCATTGTGAGTGGTTTGATTGGTGTTGGTTGTGTTATCCTTTCTATCATTGCTCTTTACAAAAGCTGTGATCATGCCCTGCTGAAGAGACCATCCTTGCCATCAAATAACCCACCTTAATTTTCACCCCGTCTCAAATTTTTCCATTCCTCATCAACGTTTCAGACAGATAACAGCGCTGCCTTTCAGTAGCTGCAGCCTCCTTTAAGGAGCCGTGCCGGTTTCAATCGGCGGTGAGGCTAGGTCACAGCACAGAGACGGCTTTGGATAAAGAATGCAATGGCCTCCTCCTTTTGTTCCTTCCTCCTTGCTGCTTCTGGCTCCGCTCACAGCCCTTGCTCAAACCACATGTCGCGTAGGCAGAGGCAGGAATCCACACAAAAGGCTTGATAACAAGCCATCACTCCTTCCTTGCAGCACTAAACTAGGCCACAAGATTTTGGGCACTGCTCCCTTGGGCCTAGCTCTTTGTTTGCCAATGAACCACCAAAATGCCATGCAGGGATTAAGGATTTGCAGTGTTCCCATCCATTTTTTTCATAGCTCCAGCTCTTCTCAGATGTATCCCTCTCCAGCTTCTCCATCAGCCCCTTCCGCTCCTGCTCCCATGAGCCAGCTGCGACTGCTAAATGCACACCGCTTGAGCAAGCTGCTCCTCTCCCTACCTTTTGCCTGCACTTCTGTGACAAGGATAAATGGCCCCCAGAGGCTATGGGAAGTTCATAGAAATCATAGAAAATGAGGGTTGGAAGGGGCCCCAGGAGGTCACATCTAGTCCAAGCCCCTGCTCCAAGCAGGACCAGCCCCAACTACATCATCCCAGCCAAGGCTTTGTCTAGCCAGGTCTTAAACACCTCTGAGGATGGAGAGTCTACCACCTCCCTGGGTAACCTATCCCAGTGCTTCACCAACCTCCTAGTGCGAGCGGTTACCTACTGTCCAACCTAAACCTTCCTTGCTGCAACTTGAGCCCATTGTTCCTCGTCCATCATCTGCCCCCAACGGAGACCAGTCCAGCTCGATCCTTTTTGCAGCCCCTCTGCAGGAAGGTGAAGGCTGCTATTCAATCCCCCTCCATCTTCTCTTCTGCAGACTCAATCAGCCCAGTTCCCTCAGCTTCTTCTCACCAGTCATAACCCCCAGCCCCCCAACCATTTCTGTTGCCCTCGGCTGGACTCTCTCCAATGTGTCCACATCTTTTCTGCAGTGGGGAGCCTAAAACTGGACACAGGATTCCAGATGTGGTCTCCCCAGTGCTGAATAGAGGGGAAGAATCACTGCCCTCGATCTATGGCACTGCTCCTACCCATGCAGCCCAGGATGCTGTTACCCTTCTTGGCAACAAGGGTGCACTGCTGGCTCCTGTTCTGCTTATTGTCCGCCGTTTTAGAAAATGATTCATACTTATGACACAAGCCGGTGTGAGTCCAGGACCCCAGAGCTGAGAAGCAAGTGCTGTAACCCCACGGTGTGGCTGGGCACCTGCAGTGATCGAGCCATTCTTTCTGGTGCCTCCTTAATTGATGTACCTTGCGCCTGGTGACTGTGTAGCTAGGTGTGACCTTTTATCTGGAATCACTGAGCCTGGCTCTGATCCATGCAATGCAGCTTGGTTGACATTAGAGGATCTGCCCCTGATTTATACAGTTTAAATGAGATCACCACTGGGCCCGATGTTCCCCACGTCCTGGCATTATGGGTTTAACCCTAAAGGAATCCGTCTTCCCTTTAGGTTCTTCAGGGTATGTATGGCAATTTCTCTTCTGCTGTGTGATAAGTGTGGTGGTTTGATGTCTCTGTAGACATAGATTAAAGACAAGCATCGAGTCAACAGGGCTCTTATTGCAATTTTGAGGAAGCAACATAGGAACCGAAGAACAGGGCAGAGCATGGGTGGCTCACATGGTGACAGCAGCCTTGAGCCACATGGAACATGAGGAAGGGCCATCCTGAAACAGCATCATCTCTTACAGCTATGCAGGACAGGCCCCACTGTGCTTCAGTCAAAGTCCTGGGTCTCAGTGTCCCCAACAATGGAGGGCAGGAAGGATGCCTGGTATTAGCCAAGTGCCTGAGCCAGGGAGTGGTTTTGGGCACCTTGGGAATGGAGGGATGGAATATGACCTGGATCCACTCCCTAGCTGACACAAGCAGCATGGTCAGTAGGGGCAGCTGGCACACTTAACTAGTGCAACCGTCATTAAGAATGAAGTGAGCTAATAGGAGAGCATTTTTGAGGAGGGAGCCCTGTCTCCTGCTTGCATGTCTCCCTTTGGTCCACTACAGCCCAGATCTAATGCAATTCAGGGTCTTGTGTTTTTCCCAAGCTGTGTTTGGGGTGGGAGGAGGTGATCCTAGAGGGATACAGGGTTTTGAGGCATGAGCGCTGCCTCCGACTTGGATGTTGTGAGCAGCTGGAAGGTTGTTAATAGATGCTGCGCACGAAGCAAAATAAACAGCAATTATTCTGGGTGACCAAATTCATAGCTCAGAGCAGGCCCAAATTCTCCAAGGCTGGGGCACACTTGGAAGGTCGGGCTCAAGTTTTCATGAGGTGGAGTCTTTTCAGGGCCTGCCCCCATCTTTGCTTTGTTTTCTCTGCACTGTGCCAGAGAGAGCCAGACCTGGCAGACCGTGGCTGTGTTTGCCTTTCCCCAGGTCTCTGCAGAGATCTGGGCAAGCAAAGACCCATTGTACATCTCTTCAACATGAAACAACACCAGAAGCAAAAATGAATCATTTGCCTCCCTCCCCTGGGTCGAGATTCCCAAATGTGATTGGGGATTTTGGGTGCTTGGCTTGAAATGACTTAAAGAAGACTGAGGTCCGGTAACGGCTGAGCACTGGCCCTCTGACGGTGTCCTGAAGAAGAGCCCAATAATCTGAAGCGCCCAAACCTGGATCGAACATCTGGACTTTTAGGCCCGGCTGTATTAATACCTCTCCATCCATATGAGGTACTTGCCTGCTGCAGTATCTCAATCTGTGATGTCTTTAAAAGCACAAATAGCTGATTGATGTGATGCATCATATATTCTTCAGACTCATATTAGTGATTTCACTTCCTGAAAGATGCAGGCTCCTCTCACCATTCGCTGGGGTTTCCTCTCAAGCTGCCCTCACAGAATGCAATCTGAAGGCTGAGAAACAGCCCTGCAAAAATGCTGTGGAAAAGCTCCCTTTCTCCCACCTTTCCACATGGCAACGTTTAGCGCTGCCACCATGGCACGGCCTTGGCTCTCATAACCAATTCCACCACCCTCGCCATGATTAAGTAGTGCTGTTATAAACCAGGTACCTCTCAGGCTAATAACAGCATTTGTTAACCAACAAATTGGTCATTAACCAAGGGTAGAGAGGGATTTCACCAGGATTACAGCTCTGTGGGTCTTTTACAAAGGCACTATCAACAAAATGTTTTTTCCCCCCTAACAGTCTAAAAGTGATTTTCTTTTATTATTGAGTTTCTTAAAGTGGCATTTGGGCCATACACAGTGGTATTATATAAAAGTAGTGTAGAAAGATACTTAAAGGGAACATCTACTTTACTATTTTGCAGAATAAAGAGCTCCTTCTCTATGACATCTTTCAGTGGATTCCTAAACAAATCACCCAAACTCTGCAATAAACACACTGCTGTCATGTAATAGACCCTATACTTTATAATACCTACAGGGAATCACTTTTTAAAGTCTATAACATACAGTAGTCTTTTTATACGAGTGGCTGAGTTGTATAAAAATAAAAATTGATAAAAAATAGTAATAAATCTGGATTTTTATATTGTGCACGGAGCAAAGTCTAAATTAAACTACTGTATTAAACCTTCTATGTTGTAGACCCAATTAATTAAAAACACCAGGGTTAAGCAATTTGCCCATCAATCTCTTAACTTAAGTGGGAGACGAAGTGCATATGGGATATTCCTGAAGGAAAAGTAAGAAAGATCTGTGCACTCGCTCAGTTCGATGCATGAGGCTATATTCCAGTGAGATTTCACCTATGGTTCCTGCAGCAAGATGACTTTTCTGGAGCCCTCTGCATGCTGTTGTAAGCAGACAGGCTTTTGCTGTCTGGGAACCCAACTGGAATAAAACACTTTGGAAAGAGCCTTGTAGCACCCGAGCTCTGCTCCTCGGTGTGGTCACTGCATGGGTTGCTGAATGGAGTCCACCAAGGGTCCCTTGCAGATAAAGAAAGCTGTGGCTCTTCTTTTATCCTGCAAGAGAAAACATAGCCAGGCTCTGGATTTCTTTGGAGTACACCTCCGTCAGACATGGAGGAGCAAGACGATAAGGTAATCACAGGCACTGGCTGCTACAGAGGGACCTGCCGCAGAAAGGCAATGGCTGGGCTGGCTTTGATAGCCAAGTACGTAGGGTATATGCCAGGGAACCAGAAAGGCCTCCCTTGTAAACAGCCATACATTTTACATTTCAGAGCTTTCCCACAGGAAATCACTTCTTGGCAAAACTGGAAGCTTTGTGGAAAAGTTTGTTTTTTCTTCACATGTTTCCAGGTTTTCATCTGAATGCTGGAAAGCCAGATGAAATGGCTTTCAGACCTTTCAGAAATCTGGAGGGTTTTTCCACTCCTCCCTCCCCAAATATAAATTCGGAATGAAGTAGTATTCAGTCATGGGAAGGCAAAATAGCCATTTTAATAAAAAATAGATAAGAAATAAAATAATAAATAGTCATGGTAACAAATAAAATAAAAAATTCACGGTAACAAAAATTCTTCATTAACCATCTCTGTTATTTTCTGCACCAACCCATGGTAGTAGCCAATGCCGTGGACAAGGACAAACAGCTTCAGACTTCTCTTGAGCGGTGGGAGTGGGTGAACGATGGCCTTCATTATGGAAAAAGCTTGCAAAAGCTGTCCAGGGCTGGGCAGAGTTTGGGTGGGTCTTTCACTCCACAGGGGAACAAGGCTGTATCCCTTAGTAAGATCATCACGTGAATGTGTCTTTCCCATATCGAATCCCTCAAAATCTGGAAACCCCCCTGTCCTGTAAGTAAGGGAAGATGGATTCATACCTGCCCTGAAGTAGTTGTGACTCCCCAGGGGAGAATCCAAAGCCTGCAGCTTTGCACGGGGATGGCGATAAATTTAAATAACACAGAAATGCTGCCGCCAAAAAAAAAGGGTGAAGGTTGACACGTGGTGGTGGCTGATGACGTGGCTCCATGCACCACTGCCAGGCACTTGCAAGGCACGGCACTTGGGTGCTCTGTCCAAACCCAAACAGAATAAAATGGTCCAGCCACCACGTCACGTCCAGTCTTCAGATTAATCCCTGGGGTATCTCTGCTGGCTGGAGCATCTCTTATCCTTTTGTATCCCTCTTAAACCCCTTGTTTAAAGTAATTGTCTAATGTTGGCTGGAAATTCAGGCAATCTCCTCATACAAAAAACCCCCTAAGAAGCAGCGAAGATTTAACGCACCAAGCCACTGAAGTTAAGCTTATTTACAGACTGTTTAGCCAACAAATGGATTGGCGGATGGCAACACACTTAAAAAGTTCAAGTGGCATTTGGAGCACTCTGCATAATGTGAAGCATACTTGAAGCTAAGCTAGTGCACACAGCCAGCAGCTGGGATTCCTGAGCTTTGCAGAAGTAGGCCCAAAACTAGAGGCCCTCCATTCATGGTTTATTAATCCCTATTCAGGCAACCCTTTTCAGGCAAGGGGAGCTTGCCTGTGTTAGAAATGAATAAGGACCATGGGGCTTGGCCTGGTATCTCAGCTAATGACTTGTCACAGCTTTGGATGGATTCCCAGATGGTGAACTCAGAAGTTCACCTGAAGGGATCCTCTGTGGACCTCTCCTTTCACAAATATTTCCTTGTCCCCGAGGGCTGCCACGCTGCTGGCCTCCTAAAATCAACAGCCATAAAAGGGGCCCGGTGCTTGGGAATTTAAATGTGATATAAAATGTGATATTAAGAGTCGCGATGAACCTGTGATGTGGACCCGTGTCCGAGCCAGTGCGAGTATCAAATTTGTAAAGCCAATTCAGCACAAGAGTCCTTTTTCTGAGTGTCTGGAAAAAGTGTGTGAAACCTTCCTTTTCATGTTACATAACTTCACTGCAGGCAGATGCTGGTAAATAAAGAATAAAAGCGTTACCACATTGTTTTTTTGGTTTGAGTTTTTTTTTTGCATTCATAATCTGTGAAGCCTGCAGACAGTGATCACCAGACCATGTTAAAAATATACTTTTAAAAAGCCCACAGAGGGTATTTTTCTTAAAGCCAGTAACAGAGGGTAGTTTTGACATGACTGGTGTGGACACGAAGAAATTATTTTAAAAGGCAGCAATAAATTCCGATTTTTACACCAAGCATTGAGCATTAAGTCAAAATGAAATTGCCACACTTGAATCTTCTGCAGCTTAGAGCTAATTAGACCCGCGTCTGGGACCGGCGCAAGCCTCGTGCTGTGTGGCAATTGTTACAATAATTATATTTTCATTTTCTGTTGGGCTGTGAGTTATGCATCCTTGCCTATAAATGCTAATGGAAGTTATGCGCGTGAATCCCCTCTGCAATGAGGTGAGATTATACCCTTCTGTGTTTTAAGTGCCATGTAAGTGTAGCAATCGGCATGGCAACTCCTCGTGACTGGAAAATGCAGGGCTGTGCAATCTGTCACCGGCCCTGGGTAAGTATCTGTGCAGGCAGGCTGTTGACTTGTGCAGAATGGCGAGGGTGACCTGGGAACCAGGAATCACTGATGCTCAACAGTTGCAACTCATTTTTGTGCTGTGGATTTCCCCTCTCGTCCCGTGCGTGGGAATGGGACCATGCGCTGCTGTGGCTGGGTAATGTCTCATAGGTAATAAAGGCTGGAACATACAAGGGGATCGCTCTTTATTTCTAGTTTGCCTCTGATGTGCAAAGGTTACGGAGAATTATACCCCTGCTATCTAATTTGCTGACTCCATCCACTGCGTCCCATATACAGAAAATTAATATGAACCTACCAATGGAGAGCCCTGGGATGGAGGATCTGGCCGAGGAGCTGAAGAGCAGTCTGCTTCGTGGGCACCTGGCCATAACTGCTGCCTGAACAGCAGGGCTTTTCTGATTGCAAGGTCACTCCTTCTCTAAATGCTGGATCTGCTACCTGCAACCTGAACAATACGGCCTGTTATGTGCTTCGCTAGCCATCTGTGAGCATAAACACCTGAGTTGCATGTGCAAATATGTGATTGGCATGCACTGTGGCCTGAGTACGTTCTGAAAATCAGGTCCCTAAGTATCCAGATGTGTGTTAGCAGGACTTTGAAAGGATGCAGAGCTGATTCCAAGCTATTTGGCCTTGGCTCAGAAGAACAGGTCATGGGCTGGTGTAGATCAGGGTGGCTCCATCATGCTCCATTTATACGCACTCCTCGGTGTCCCAAACAAACCAAGGAGACTTGCAGCCTTTGGGTTTTATTGAAGAAAGGGGGCAAAATGTATGCTGGTGCACTCAGTCCATTTATTCTTTCTCTTACCCAGTCCATAAGGGTCATGACTGTGGAGTTACCAATGGTCAGGCCAATTCTAGTAAGTATCCTGAGAGCAAAAACTCTAGCAGGGAAGAAGTGCCTCACCATGACATGGGTAAAAACCCACAATGCTGAGGAGAGCTGGCAAATGTTTAAACAGTGTGTCTCCCCTTCCTTTTTGGGTTCACCTTCTGCAAATATGAAATGAATGAAGTTCTAGGAAGTTACAGTAAAGGACCAGCTCTGTGGGAAGGTCCTCCAGTGGTGAAGAAGTTCACAGTACTATTGCAAGTCAACTGAAGGAGTACCACTGTTATAGGGGGCATTATGGGGACATTGCAGGGGTGTGCATGGGGTTCTTGAACTTCCACTGGGGAAGATCTGGGCCCCTGACAGTCCCATGATGGGGGAGTAGGGAAGTGGCGTGACACTGCCGTTATGACCCTTGAGCTGAGGAGCAGACCTCAGCCTCCACTCATTGATATTAGTTTAGTTAATTATTACAAGTCCCTTGATGACAGTGAAGTTAATTTTGACTTATGGTGGTGTGAATCCATGGTGAGTCAGGCCTGTGTACCTGCTAAACCAGTAAATGGTCCACCCCCTCCCCACCCAAAAATAAATCACAGATATGGCTGTTTTCCAAAAGGGACAAGTCGTTGACGCTCCGAGACTCACAAACTCATTAAACTTGTGACTGAACCTAGATTGGAAAGGATGACTTCGTTAGCTGTTTTTCTTTGGAAAAAGCATTCCTCGGTACAAGAAAATAAGCCTCGCAAAAGCCTTAAGCAGCCACTGAGCAGCAATCTCGCCTGTTCTTCAACCTCCTTGGCCGCACTAGGTTCTTATTATAAGTATTTATTTACAGGTTACGAGAAAAAGCCCATGACCTCACAGGACCCCCAGCAGGTGCTCCATGAACTGGGCGAACTCCTGGAACAACCCCGGTATTCTCTCCCTGCCTTATTATGGTCATTTCTTTAATGTGGGAATGCAGAGTTCAGACCTGTTGGAATATTTGGAGGGTTAGAAAGATATAAATAAGCCAGCTGGGGCTTCCACCCACCAGCTCGGCAACATTATATCGTGCTAGTCTTTGTTTTCACTGTATCACCTATTTTTTCGGGCCAGTGGAATAACCAAGCTGTAAACTGCACACCTTACAAATCAGTCTATCCTGACATTGCTGCAGCATTCATTACAAGCTGTAAAAAAACACGAGCGAGGAAGGTTTCAGTTCTACAGCCCAATTTTCCATTGCAATAACCCAATTAACTGGTGTGTGTTTGTTTTACAAAGCTCTAAGCTACAATAAACCATGCAGATACACAGGCTGCAGAAAGCTTCGTAATTAGGACAAGGTGTACAAATTAAACCACTCTTTTTAAACTTCAAACCAGCTAACTTCTGACATACTGTACTGCTGGGGCTTCTGGGACTAAACCCAATTAACATCTTAGTATTTTATAAGCATCGTTTTAATTGCATTTGTATGCAATCTTCTCTCCAAGAGCCTTGCAAGGTGCTAGCCCTTGTTCAGATTTTATTACTTTAGTGATTTAAATCGACTCTATCTGTGCTTCCCGTTAATAATGACTAGTGCTACTTCAAAATCTGGTCCGACATAAAACTGAGCTCTCCAAAGAATTATACTTTAAAACAGTTATATTTAACTTTATTATTACATTTTTAATTCCCCCCCCCCGTTTGAACATTACGCCTTCAGCCGTTTTATCAAGCTGTCAGCTGCGTAAGTGCTGGAAGAGTGAGTGTTTCACTTTTCAGAGCTTCATTATGGCTCAGCCTCTTGGCCAACGGGCGACACGTTTTGTACCATGCGACATCGTCTTGGAGCGAGAGCTTTTACAATGGCAGCTTGAAGATTTGTGTGTCCGCAAATTCCCTAGTTTCAAGGCGAGCTGGGGGAAGGGTTAGGGGAAGTTTAACTCTTCCAAGGATGGCAAAGGAGAGTGATTTTACCAGGACTGAGATAAACCTGACTTTTGCCCTGAATGGACAAGCTTTTTGGCTTGATCCAAACAAGGCCCTCTTACTTGTGTGAGTAATTCTTTCCGGGAACAGTGGAAAATCTGATGCACTCAAAAGAATGTGAATTCCCATCACTTTAATTTCTCTCCCTGTACATTTCTCCTACGTGCTGTGTTTTTCCTTATGCATCTAATGTTTTGGAAAATTACCCCCCATTTCACGGGCCAGGTGAGATTTTGAGAGAGAAGAAACGGTATTAAGAAGTGCAATGGGAACACCGGCACCCAAGATCCATTTAATGAAATGATGCCTAAAGTGTGTTATCAGCCCCTTTCCCCAGTGTGATATTTATATCCTTTCTTGCATCCTTTCATGGAAGGATAAAAAAAACATAGGAATGTGTTGGACTTTATTGAAATGATAGAATGACTCAAATGTTTATTTTAAAATGCTGGCAGTTAAACTCAAAATATTTGTCCTCTTTGCAAAATGCAACTTAGGGTGAGTGTGTACGAATGTTACCCTCATGTAGGGTCCCTGCTATCCGGATACAAATATTGGGTCTTAAAAATGCAGAAGGTTCCTCCTGGAATATTTTGAACCTTTTCACTTGATTGAGTGTCTTGTCAAACAAAACTGGCAGCAGCTCTCTTAGAACTGCCTGAATCTATGCAGATATGATTTCTATCATGCCTTTATTATGTGTAGTCCATAATAAGGATGAGCATGTATAAATCATCGCTGGCTGGCACTTAGGATGAAATACTCAAAGGAGAAAGACATTTCTGTCTCCAAATGTCTAGCAATTTCCAATATTATACAGTAAGTCTCCCCAGAACCATACAAGCCTCAATTCCATGCAGTCCTCCTGTGAAAGAATGAGACTTTCATATCTTTTTTTGCAAGAGTCACCAGTGAGATAAGAATTGTGCAGCTAAGATGTGTGCTGCATGTCAGCCAGAGTGAGTATATTGAAGTTGCATTTGCAAAACCTTCTCTAATAAATTTACACAGAGATGAAGGGTTTTGTCCCTGTGGTTCCCATATAAAATTATATGTGTGTGTGTGTGTGTGTGTGTGTGTGTATGTGTTTGTTTAAATGTATACATATGAATCCCCCCCTCCATGGTATATTCACCTATGTTTTAAAACATACACAACAATGTAGACAAACATGCACATTATATATGACATGTAATTTTTGGGCAGCAATAATCTAGCCAAACCTCAATCTTATAAAATCGAATGATACATGAAATGGTAACTGATAGGAGAGGTCCTAACAAATTGTGTCACTCTTGGCTCTGCAGTATATAAAGTGAACTGATCAAAAATAAAAAAAATATTTTGAGAAAAATCTATAGATTTAAATTGTTTCCATTTGTGAAGGGTTAGACATTTTCTCTTTCTTTTGAATTTTTTTAATAGATATATATTTTTCAGAAACATTTAAGAAATTATTTTCTCAGGGTTGTTTTTCAGGAGAAAAGGTGGGTTTTAGTAAACAATCTGACAGATTTACATATGATTAGGATAATGCTTTTAATAAAAATATCAGTAAGAAGTGTCATGGAAATGGAGTAGGTTGGTAACATCAGCTCTTTTTTTTTTCCTGAAAAGTTTTGTTATTGAAAACAAAAGCCATTTTAGATGAAGAAAAAAATTGTACAAAAAGATTCAAGCCGCCTACATAGATAAAGAGCTGGTTGCATTATCATCCTGTGTATAGATAGATAACTGTATTTCTTTAGGATGCTACTGTATTGATATGTGCATAAATGTATATGTAGGATGATAGCACATGCCTGTCTTGGAATTAGGATTTGTCAGAGAAGAGACTGGCAGTGTGTAATATGAAAGACAGAGGTCATTTAAGACCGCGTATCACCAAAGCTGAAGTCAGGAAGCTGTCATCCTTGACACCCCAAACTTTTAGGTGACAAAAAGATGTCTATTATCATGAAGGGTGTTATAAAGAGCATGAATGCCTCAGGAGACACGGCACTGGGGCCAGGAGGCTGGCAGCACTGGAGTGCTCGTTGCAGAGAAACCTTCGAGTGAGGACAGAGCACAAAATTCCCCTTTCACAGTGACGAGCAATTTGTAAAATACAGCCAGGCACACTGGAGTGTATTATTTCCCACTGTATCAGAAGAAAGCAAACATAACAAGTGTCACTATGAGTTATCACTCTTTGTGACCACTAATGCAACTGTTAAGTGTACAATTGCCTGCCAGGTTACACAGGCTGAACAATGGCATACATCACTTTATTAACTATGTTTGCACAGAGCCTACACCTGGCTTTACCCGGCAAAGGCTGCTTATTTATAGTAAAAGCAGCATGGTTATTTGGCAAAGGTAGGCTGTTAGTGGCTATGCTTTCTGCTCGTTCAAGAAAATGGCACCCCAAAGGAGTTGGCTTTGTGAAAGATCGAAGCCTTTACGAAAGAGACCCTGTCCTACAAACCCGCTCGCTATATATAATCAGCATCTCATTAATTAGGAGACAGATCCAAAGGCAAGTCACTCTGAGCTGGGCTCCTGGGCTTGTGACAGAGGCAGTGTAGACTCGCTTATGTCCTTAGACCGACACAGCTACAACCTACACCTTGATGATCCAATACTCATATTGAAAGGCATCAGGGAACCACCGAGGTGTCCGGTCCTTGTGTGTGCGACTCATTCCCAACCTGTATAGTCCAACACAACTCAGCTGCAGGCGTAACAACCAGGCCCTGTGATCCAGAGTTTTATTGGCCTTTAAAAGAAAGAGCATTCATCACATTACGTGAGAAGAGATCCTTTTCCAACTGCATGTTGTGTATATATGATAGCTATCACCTTAGTATCCAAAGTGCCAGACAACATCATCGGAAGCATAAATTCAGAGCGCCTGGTGTTTTCGCTCTCATTTCCCCTGGAATTATGGGCGGGCATAAATTTATGCTCTTATACAGAATTGTTCGTTAATAGATAGAGTGCCTGAAGAAAGGCACTTTGATCAGGACCCAGCCAAACTTGGGCTCAGTTGAGTTTTTTTCCTGCCAATGGGGTTCCCGTGGTCGAATCCCATCAGCAAAAATGTTCTGCCCTTCTTTGACGCCCAGGGCCAGAGACTCTGAGTCTCATCAGCCCCCTTTCCTGACAGAGCACAGACCTCTAGAGAACAAGAAGACTGAGCAGATGCAACTTGTGCGTGTGCTGTTAGAGGTGTTACTGTACCATGATTGGCCTCAGCCAACACTGGGGCTTGGTCATGTACTGGGCACTGCACAGACGTCCACGTATATGTGAGCTCTCTAGGGCAGGGACTCTTCACTGGGTAAGGCAGGAAACAGGTTGGAGAGGAAACAAAGGCATAAAGGGAGGAAGTAGCTTGATAAAATGAACCCAGGAGGTCACTGGATGAGCCAGGGAATAGAACCCAGGTCCTCTGAGATGCGGCCAGGTGTGTGAACCAGCGGATAACGTTTCTTTTTCAGAAGCCCTGCCTAAGCCCATTCCTAGTTCATGTATTGAAGTCTTTGCTTCTGCACATGCTACACCCATGTCTTTAATGGTAATTTATTGGTTAAGTTACAGACATACACCTGGCTACTGCTGGGTAAAAAGTGGTGGGGCTTTACTGACCATCATCTGCTCTGCAGGATCTGCCTGCGTGCGCTCCTGTGCCGTGGAAGTGAAACAATGCGAGCTTGTTCCCTTTTCACTGTGCTGAACCACTACAGCTTTGGTTCAGCCACATACCCTGCAGTGAGACAAAGGCTGCTCCTCTGAACTTTGCACATTTAAGAGAGACAGAGGCTGAGATCCTCAAAGGCATGTAGGTGCCTACTTCCCATTGATGGCAGCTGGGAGGTAGGCGTCAAAAAGCCTTGAAGGGTTTGGGCTAAGGGACCTACCAGTGGGAATTCTGCTTCTCAGCTGGGAACTGAACTTGTGTCTCCCAGGTCTCTGGGTATCCTATCCTCCTAAGCACAAGGCAGTATTTCCCAGCTGAAGGATCACCGTGCACTGGCTTGTCTTGTTCTAGTTGATCCTTTCTATAAAAATGCACCAGTGATTTGCGTCTGTGCAGATCTTGGGCTCTGGGCAATGCTCTGTGAAATCACAGGTCAGCCATACGACAGGTCGGACAGTGAAAACATTCGAGGCTCTCTTCAAAGCTCACAAAGCCTGGGCTGTTTAGCGAGACCTGTGCTGGGCAGCGTCGGGGCCATCATTCTTGATGAATAATTTACTTAGTGTATTTTCCTTATTTGTTTGTGATCCCATTAGCAAATGGCTTGAAAAAGTGACGCACTCAAATGATTTTGTTTGGCTCCCGATTGGATTCAATGTAAAGGCTCCTGCTGACTTCCATGAAAAATTGATCGGGCCCTATTTGAAATGACTCACATGCTTGCTCGTCATTTTATCCATAGCATCACCCAGGGCATCACCACAGCATCATTCAGCCTCTAACTGATGGGAATTAAGGAGTGAGCTTTAAGGATGGGTTTTGCCTAAAACAGGGTTTCTTGCACCTCCTGGAACGGCCAATGCTAGGCACTATCAGGGAGAGGACAGTAGACCAGATGGACCTATCAGGCCATTTCTGTCTTCCTATATCTGTACATTTGCTCTAGAAACGAAGACGCTGGATCACATATAAAATGTGCCATCGCTGGTGTTGTTGATACATGCAGCTAATGTCAGCTTCCAGCCAAATGCAAGTGTAGTTTAGCATCCTACTTGAAAACTTGCTTTCTGCAAACAAGTGAGCATTCACCCCCAGCGTGAGCTGTGTGCACGCATTGGTCTTTGCAAAGCTACCAGAGTTAAATGAGGATTTCTTTAATTTTTTTATATTCACCCGGCATGTGATAATTATGAGCTTCTGAAAGCAAATCTCTGGGGTCGCACGCAGGGGAGGATCCAACCCTGCTTTGAAGTCCGAACAACTGCTCTTCGGAAAGCTTCGCACTCTGCTAACCCTCCCCAGTGCTCTGCAAGATTTCGGATGCGCAGTTGTTTTACCGGCTAGATGGCGCTGTCATCAAACGAAACCCGGCTCCCGGCTACCTGGCCTTCACATGCCAGGCTGCATTAGCACTGGTCTTCTGAGAAATAGAAATAACTGGAGCTTAGAACAGATTGCAGAAATAATAATACTAATAATAACACAACCCCCCTCAACCCTTTCTCCTATTATTTTTAAGGCTTTTATTCAATGCGCCTGTGAATCACGTATAACTTTTAATAGATTGTGCCACACATCTGAAGTTGCAGGGTTTGATATAAACCTACTACCAGGTAGTAATTATGAGTCTGAAAGACAGTGGGGGAAAGCACTTTGCAGACTTGCCAAGACTAACAGCTTACAAATAAGGACCCGTTCCTTTTCTGGTCTAAACCTGCACCCTGAAGAATTTGCACATGCATTGGAAATGAAACAAGTGCTGTATCTCCATGTTTACCGGGGAAAAAAAGAAAAGAAAAAGAAAAACTGACTTCTCTTGGCCCTCCTATAAATACATTGCGCGCTGGCAAGTGTGCAATCAGACACAGGGTGCTGGGTGTTTCATGCAAAATAATGCTAGAAGTTTAACCAGAACGTTAGCTGCGAGGGATTAATTGGTGTCTTATTTCCATGGCTGACACTGCTATTTGTAAGTGAGGGCCACACGACCAGTCCCGCAGTCTGCATCACAAATTAGGACTGTGAACTGTGGCTTCAACTGTATTACACCCACATAGAGGATGGAAAGCTGCAAGCAGGGAGAGAGCACGAGGGAGAGATGGGAGTAAGAGGACACCAAGGGAGAAAAACCACCAGAGAGGATGTCAGGAAGAGGGATCTTATATGCGGGGAAGCTAAGAGGAGAGAAGAGACAACAGAGGGAAAACTGGAGAAGAGGAGGAAAGCAAAGAGAGGATGGAGCAATGAGAAAAGGAGGCGGTGGAGAGATGAGAGGGGTCAGAAAGCAGAGAGCGATGAGAGGAAGGCAGCTGGGAGGAAACGACCCAGAGGGAGCATCGCTGAAGCTTGGGAGGGCAGGAAGGGCAGAGGAATCAGGGAATGGAGAGCTATAGGGAGCAAGCCCATGCACAGGGTGCAAGGTGCAGGCGGAGACGGGAGCACTGATAAAGCCTCCCCTGTGGGGGAACGCTCTCTGGTTGCATCCTGTTGGCTCTCAGGGGTACTAGGAGTCTCTCTGGGGAGGTGCTGTCTTCAGAAATGATACCAAAGTGCACGGGCCTTGACACCATCCAGGGGAGATGACCCCAATGGTCCCAGTAAAGGGATCTGATTCCTTGCTGTGGTCCGATCAAGGTCTTCAAACAACTCTGAGGTGGGGGTGCGGTTTCTTGGGCTTTGACAGCAAGCAACTCGTGGACCCCCCACGTTTTAGCCTAGAGCCAGCAGCTGTAGTGAGGAGCCTTTGCAAGGGGTGAGCTCAGGCACCCTGAGGATTGATGCACCCATGGTCTTGGAGGGCCTGCACCACAGCACCCTAGCGTCTAGTCGGTCGTCTCTCCTCGGGGCTTCCTGTGCCGGCTGCTGCTTTGAGACTACTGGGGTACGAGCGCCGAGGTAGAGGTGCAGAGTGAAAGTCACCCTGGTGCAGAGAGCGAACCCAAGGACTTTGAACCATATGCATCCTACTGAAGCCTTATTTTGGGGGCTTAATTGCATTTCATCCCAAATGCATTAACCCTTCCAGGAAAAGTATATGGCCTTGCTCTTCTCTAGCCCTGCCTGCATTTAAATGAGATTATGGCCCCTTTGAAAGTCACCAGAGCTTTGTGTCTGGGTGCGCATGCCTGTGTATGTGTGTGTCTGTACACACCTGCACCCCACGACCATGCTAAATGTAAGGGTAGCTGCTTATTGCAACATGAGTCCATGACTGCTTCCAAATTATCCAGCTTTTGCTTCCTGACAGATTAAACTGTTTTTTCCCAATAGGAAATGAAGGATTGCTCAGAGCCTGGAGCTGATCTGCAGATTTCTAATCCTCCCTGCCATGGTCCCATTTCTTCCCACACTTTCTGCTGTTGGGAAAGAAGAAAGTAAAAAGAGAAATTGAGAGTTGGATGGGCTGAGCAGAGAGCAGGAGCTGAGATTTGTTTTTCCTGGCTGACACACTGGGTGCTGTTGGTGTGCTCGCCACTTCCTTGAAAGGCCAGTGCAGGGGGGGAGAAAAGAGATTAAGGTCATCAAGATAATAGAAAGAATATTCAGACTGGAAGCAGAGGGGAAATATTGAAGGCCTGTTTTTCCAGTGGTAAGTAATCAGAGTGCAGGAGGATGTAATTTGCAGATTAGGAAAATGAACAAAGACTATAAAATTAACTTTATGACAGAGAGGAGAACAGCCTGTTTGAAGGGGGGAAAAAACCCTGGCCCTCCATAAAGCTTTATGGCTGATACCATCAGAACGTTGATTTAAACTAAATAGGAAATATCAGCAAATAAGAAACAGCGGGGGGCAGCTTCAGCTCTCTGTTGTGTTATAATCTGGATTGAATGCAACGTGCAACGCAAGGCTCGGCATTTCCAGGAAGGCAAAACCCTCTAGGGTTCCTCATTCCCACTCAACGGCCGCGCTTGGGCTTGGGGACTAAGGAGGGATGGCTAAGCCATGCCCAACCCGCTGCCGGGTGCCTGCCACTCACGCTGCATACGAGAGCCCAGTCTGGGAAGGGTCCTGCCTGCATCCTCTGAGTAAAACTGCCGGCTTTGGGGAGCAGCCCAGTGGGAGGGATGCTCTCGGTGAATAAACTGATTTACAGAGCACACAGGGAACCCCACGCTGCAGGATAGCATGAATAGGATGCAGCTTCTGGCACTACAAACTCTGCTGTCTCCCATGCCAAGGTTTTACCTCCGTCATTGAGGAGCTTTTTGGTTTTTCCTCCTTGCAACAAGCCACACTTGGCTCTCGATCTGGCCTAAGTGAATGACATGGGTCTTTACAAGGAGCAGAGAGAGGTTTTCTTAAGCTATCATGTTTTATTGGCAAGGAATATTTTTTTCTTTCTCTTTTGAGGTGGAGGAGAGGGGGGAGGAGTAGCTCGCACTCAGCGGACTCTATTCCTCACATTCTTCACACCTGTGATAATGTTTACAGTAGCCCAGGAGCCTCGGGCGAGTTTTATAGACCCCAGTGCGGCCCTGCGAAGAGCAGGAGCTGTGGAGTCGTGCTAGCTGCAGGACAGACCATCTCTTTGTGTCACTTGGCTTCCCTGGTTGTTTTGCAGCAGCGGGAACACATCCAGAAAAGGCCACCAGACAGCAATGGGCCCAATTCTTTGGTTGTGAGGGCTGGGATTCATCAAGAGTCAACCCAACGGTATCAGATTTACAACTGATTGGAGCCCAGACCAAGCAGCGTCCATCAGAAAGGGAGGAGGATGATGCCAGGTCCTAGAATAATATATTCAGGGTTAAACAGCTGCTGCCCCAGCTGTAAATCAAGTGCTTGCAAAGTGGTCACACCTTCCCTGCACCCTGCCCATTCTCCTTGGAAAAAGGAGAAGAGGAGAAAAACCAGTGAAATTAGGGATGGGTGAAACAGTCCTAATAAAATATAAATAGATCCAGCTCTTTGATCATACACCTGCTGACTGCGAAACGCACAGCACGTCCCGTCCTCAGGGCTACCTTGGAGGACTGGAAAAGATCACTTAATAAAGGCTTAAAAGATTTCTTAATATTGATGTTTTGGGGTGCTTTACATTTTACAAGCCATATTTCTAATGTTCGCTAAAAGCACCAGGCGCTGGAGATTTTGTATGAGCTCCTGTTCTCTTGACAGTGTCATTTTGGACTTTGCAAAGCATTTGGCTTCAAAACTGGAAGTCACAGAAGTTGAGTTGGTCAAAATACAATAATATTTTCCATCAGCAAAGCTTGACTAGTTATTTTCCATGAAAATAATTAATTGTGATATTTTAGAGTTTCCTATACATTTTGAACTGCTGACAGAAATCCTCAAAAAATTATAAACATTTTTAGTTTTTGAGACAAAAATCAAATTAAAAAAATTAAAAAATCCATCTGCTTTTTCAATAGTTTTTGGTGCTCTGTAAAACTGTTGACATCAGAAGAAATGTGCTTTGAGATGGGGACACAAGTTTTTGCCCTATTCCAACACAAGTGAAATCTGCAGAGCTGCATTTGTGGGGGGAAATGTTGAGTTTTGATCTAGGCTGGGTGGGTGCTGCTCTCTGATTATAGCAGCCGCGTGGTAGTCCACCCCGTCCCATTAATATCTGAGCCTGTTGTAGGTGCGCGGGAAGGGGCAGCAGTATAGTTTATTTCTCAGTGGGATCATTCTGATTTCTGACCTGGAAAACAATGACTGTCTCCTTCATCTCCCAGGCACATGACAAGTTAAACACTTCGGCGGTTGCACAATCTAGGAGCTAACTTTTTATCAATCCTTATTTTGTAATTAATTTTTCTAATCCTGTCACAGGCTCTGTGTTAGCTGGACTTCCAGCAGAACACCTGCAGAGAGGGATACAACCCTGAACCTTGCCTTGGTGAGTTTTTTGTGCCTCATTTGTTGCTGCGATGAGGCTGGCCTGTTTAAGTGAAATAACAAACCTTCTTTTCCTGCCTAATTTAGCCTCTGTTCAATCTGCATTTAGAGCAGTGGCTCAACTAACACAGACTCACCTGATCAATCTTCCCTTGGAAGACTTGTTTTAGAAGGAGGCACGGGGAGGAGGGTGACTGCTGAAGTCACTTATGCCATCCTGGATGACTGGATCTTGCATACAGATACTCCACACGTGATAGAGCAGCGATGACCGTGGCTGAATCCACATAGCCGCTTGCTGCGGGGCAGCCTTTACTGTCTCTACCTCAAATGTCAACTCTGCCTATGGAGGGGACACCCTCGAAGGACCAGGGAGGGCAGCTTGAGTCCATCCATGCTTTGACTCTGCAATGGCCCGGGCCCGGGTGCTGCCGCTCTATTTGTACTTGCATGATATATGCAAAGGCAGTCTGGGGGCCAGCTCTGGTTTGTCAATTGTTAAGAGCTCTGGCAAAGCAGACCGTGATTGCCTGTCCGCGTCCATGGTGTCGGTGTTCAATCTGAGCACTTTTTTATCCTTACAGTGATTGGCTTGAAAAGAAGCAGGTGCTGCTGCTACTGCTCTTATTTGTTACTTGTGTAGGATGCAGGCAGCAAGCTCGCGCTAGAAGGGGGGAAGATGAGTTGTTACTATCTGCCTGGAGCCCAGCCAGCCAGTGCTCACTGCAGCATGCAATACGGCAATTCATAAAATGTGACATTCATGTTGGTGGTACACCGCTGTGAGCCTATTTTACTCTGTGATAAAGACTACATCTGTCAGGGTTCATCTCCTCATAGTCAGGTCTGTCGGACAATTACCCAGTGCAGACTTGCTCCTAGCCTAAACTGGAGATAGGGCTGGCCCTGTAGCACGTCTCCGTCGAGCCTGTATTAGCCAAATATCTCCTAGGGTAGCGGCTGCTGTAGGTTTCTTTTATACCATCAGGTTTTCTTATCCTGTACAGTGCTGAGCGGGCTTTCATCAAACTCTGCAGCTCTCAGGAACAATTCAGCACCTCCTGTCCTTAGGGCTCAAGGGGAAAATCCAGGTCATCTTTGCCCATTTTGGTGCCAAAACTCTAGGAAGAAAATTAAACCTTTCATTATACATACATACATACATACATACATACATACATACATACATAGATATATTATGAAGGAATGTGAAAGAATCACTATGCACCATTGGAGGTTTGATAAGTTACAGGCCAGCAAATAAGTTTAGGTCTTGTTATTTTTTTGAATGTTTTGCATACTTTTGTTTTTTAAACTTTCACCAGCTCTGCTTTGTTTCAGTTAATCAAATTCTTCTATTGCAGCACTGGGACTTTTAAAGCATTTTCGTAACCTCCTGTCTTGGTCCCAGCGGTTTAAACATTATTTTATAATTAGCCTTCACAACTATGTTATACATTTGCAAAGGAAAAAAAATGTTTCCCCCCCCTTATTTTTATATAGGGGAATTACTATTTCTGTCTGGGGACTGGAAGAATGTGTGTGTGTGTGTGTGTGTGTGTGTGTGTGTGTGTGCATGCGTGCGTGTGCGCGCGCGTATGCACAAGAAAGAGAGAGAGAGAAAGACTCAATCTGTTGAAATTTCATCTCCTGCCAGTTATACATGAAATCATCACTTAGGAGAGAAAGTGGGAAATTACTGAATATGTTGGAAAATTCCTCACTTTTCTTAATGAAAATGCACTAAACTAGTGTGGCAGATGGAGGACCGGGGGTGGTGGGTGGGGGGAAGGAAGGACATCTGTGTGTTAGTCAAAAAATGGCAGGAAACATTTACTATCACCCCTCACTACGTAACTCAGCTTCAGACAATCTCCTGCTGATTTTGATGGAAATGAATTTGCCTTTTGGACCTGCTCTTCCTAATGCGAGGTTCCTACAGGGGGCTGACCTCAGCACAGGGCTGTCTCAGAGTTCAGTGTGTGTGTACAGGCCCATATGTTTGCCTGTATCTGTTCTCCTATGTTTTCTGTAGTAATCCTATTAATCCCTAGGACTTTACAGATATTTCCTAACCAGTCCTCAGAGGGTGCGTCTACATGAGACGCTTACTGCGCATTAGCCTAATAATACTGTGCAGTCCTGTAGCGGTTAAAAACCGTGCTAATAGCCTACTGTGCAGTGTTATTAACTTAATGCACAGTAAGCTTCACAAAATAATGGTGTGCTGGCGCGACTGCACAATAACTCTAGTCCCTGTGCATTCAGTTAGTACGTCATGAAGAAGTAGTAAATTAAATGTGCAGTATCTAAGGCGCATTAATGAATGTGTAGGTGCATCCAGTGTATTCCTAGGGAGTAAGTACAAGCATCCCGGTCTAACCGAGAGGGAAAGTGAGCCACAAATGGGCTGAAAGAATCACCCAAGGTCATACGGAGTCAGTGGCAGGGCTTATATCAGAAGACAGGAAATCAGAGGTCCCAGCCATGTGTGCAGA
>NW_017729000.1:2044945-2048792 GCF_001723915.1 Gavialis gangeticus | reverse complement strand
GTATCTAAGGCTCATTAATGAATGTGTAGGTGCATCCAGTGTATTCCTAGGGAGTAAGTACAAGCATCCCGGTCTAACCGAGAGGGAAAGTGAGCCACAAATGGGCTGAAAGAATCACCCAAGGTCATACGGAGTCAGTGGCAGGGCTTATATCAGAAGACAGGAAATCAGAGGTCCCAGCCATGTGTGCAGAGCACGTGGCCTCTCCCGTGGGTGCCATTTATTAAAGGAATCATTGATCGGTAGGGTCAGGTTTTTAAAGGTGCTTCTGCCAGCCCTGCCTGCTCATGGGTGAATTTTTGCTTTTTTGTGCATCCGCTGTTCATTGTAGGAAAAAATGTTGCTGCTTGGTGCGTTGTCGAACCAACAGCGCCTACAAACCAGCTCCGAAACCTATTGATCCGCAAATGTATCGAAAGCCAGTGAGACTCTTTCCATCGACTTCAGCAAGCTTTGCATCTGACCTCCATTGCAGACATGGTTTTTGGAGGAATAAGCTGTCCCTGCACAAAGGGAAGCTACCTTTTGATGCATTTTGTACCACAGCAGATTTATTCTGCACAGTCCTTCCCCCACCATGTGTTTTAAAGGGAGAAAATAAATCTCTAGCAGTGTATTGACTTAATGGGGTTTGAATTTTCTAATAAGGGACGCGCCAGATTGGTCTGAGTGGAATTGTCCTGCTTGTATCTCCCATCCAGTTGTGTGACAGATGACTGATTTCCACAGCATCTGCCGGAGATTATTCTTTGCAGAGAGAAGCTCAGTCGGAGCCTACCATAAAACAAAGGTTTCACAGGTATAAAAATATTCGGGGAGGGGACGGGCGGAGAATGTGAAAATCAAATGGTTAATTCCTGCCGTCAGCCTTCAAAAAAGAAAATACACGTGAGCAAGGGAAAATATTAGTCTATCTCTTTTGAAAACCTCGAAAAAGATTTGTCTGAAGCGTGTATTTAAATGGGAAGCATACAGGTGTTTTCAGAGCTGCTCAAGCCTGCGAGCAGGCCTGGGGCAAAAGGGAGAATATGGTATAATGTAACGAGGAACATTCCTCCCCACTTCAGTCGGAAAATGCAAATCGACTCATTTCCTCTTTTGAGGAAGACTTTAGATAAGGGGGTCCTGGAGCAAAGTAACCCGTTCAGCACTTCTTCCCTCAGCCTTGCTGCTGCCTTCGTTATAACATGCCAGGCGGGGAGCAGTATGCAGGGAGTTGAGGCCAAAGATGTATAATGAGTCAGGGATACAGAAGAGGAGAAAAGTGTGTATGTGTGCGCGAGCACACAGGGAAGAGGGATGCTTTTCTCCTCGCCAGTTCTCTGCGCATTTAGAGGCTGCTTGTCCAAATGATTTGTTAGGTGCCAGTTCTGGGATGCTCTCTCTCTCTGACAAAGTCCCCGCGCGCGTAGATTGAATTACTCTCAATTGAAAACTACTGAAACCTGAGAATAAGTTGCCCAAGTGAGAGAGGCAGCAGGGATCTGCATTCCCAGAGAGTCCTGCTTGTTGCTGACTGCAGTCATGGTGCTTCTCCAGAGACCTCAATGCTCTTCCTTCTCTCCTCCCCATCCTTGGCTTCTGAGGGAAGGATCTGAATGCATTTGGCCTGGATTTTGCACAATTTCCTTCTGCACACTTACTGCAAACCATTCCCTCTGGACTTTTGCTGCATCTGTTTTCCTGGCTGGTTTTAGGCTTTACAGAATGCCGAACTATTCTTGTTCTCATGTTCCCATTAAGAGACATATTTGCAAACACGTAGTCATTACCCAGCCTCAGCCCCTGCATGTGGGATGCCTAAATGGGCTCTTTTGAAAAATCAGGTTTCATGGTGGCTAGTAACTTATGTAGGTCACCAGTCACGAATTAAGGCAAGCACTGAAATCCAGGAGGAGGTAGGTGCCTCTGGTTCCCTTTGCACTCGGGGAGCTCCCAGAATCACAGCATTTTCCAGGGGCTTGAAAAACCTTCCCAGTCCTCCTCCCTCATTTAATAATTTTAAGCACCTCTTGGAAAAGTGCAAATTTTTCATGGCTTCCTACTCTTGTGCTTTTACCACCTATTTAAACACATTTGGTGCTTTTTTCAATCCCCAGCTCTGGGAGGCATGTGACTACACAAGAATTTCAGCTTCCATGTGAAGAAAAAGTAAGTTTCTAATGTTTATGTGGGTTGCACAGAAAAGTTTGAAAGTGTGACCTGCATTTACCTTAACAGCTCAAACACCTGAAGATAAATTTAAAAAAAAAGTTATTTTACCTTTTAAAATAGCTCATGATTTTTAGGGGTATAAGTTGTAGGAGTATAGGTCGTGATTTTTTAGCCACTCTCCTGAGTTTTGAGGGCCTGACTCGTGGCATTTGAAGGTTAACAATGTTATGTTGATGGCCACAGGCATTTTGTCTGAGAAGAGAAACCAGGACTGTATCTGGATTTTCTTTCCCTAGCTACATGCTTTCTCCTTCACCAAAGAAAACCAAGTCTTTGTTATTTAGGATGGCTAATAGGTGCTGTAGTCTTTATGGTACCAAGAAAAAAATGGCATGCAGTTTTTAAAAGCAATCTCCCATATTACTTCTAACACTTATAGAAACTCCAGAGGTCTGTAAGGAAATGGTAACTTGAGTTTGACAGTATCCCTTTTACATGATAAATCTCTTTTTGGAGCAAGTTCCCAGTCTCTAATGAGGTGTGGGGAAATCTCCACAGTTACCAAAGTTCACAGGCCTGTTACTGAATTTAGCAGAACGATTCTGGATTTTTGCAGCTGAAATTAAGAGCAAAGTTTGTCCTCGGGCTGAGACAGTCCATAGGGGGTTCTTCCCTGGGGGCTGGTATTTTCTTGGGGGAAGAGATACGTGCTCCTAAATCTCCATCAGGTGCATTCTTCTCAGTACAATGTATTTCAGTCATTTGATTATTCTAACAAGGGAAAAAAGGAAAGCAATTATAAAGGGGCTGATCTACTACTTGCTGAAGTCAAAGGGAGCCTCAGATATGGTCTCAAAAGGAGCAACGCTAAGTAAGCACAATTTCAGGCAACGAATAGATGCATTTATAGCTTTAGGCCTCGCTTCTTTTGCTTTCTCTAGTTCCTTCAGACAAGAGCTGAATGGAGAATGATTATTCCATTTCACAACAAACTTTTGAGGTTTTGAAATGTGTTTTTGTTCCCTCCTGGAATGAAAGCAAAGTGTTTTGAACGTGTTCACAAAACAGCCAGGCGGAAACATCCGTTTTCAGACTGGAAAGGCAAGGTCTGGGATAGACAGCGCTGTCAGATGGGGCTGGCCCCTGCATCAGCAGCTGCAGTCTCTTGCTGTCACCGGCAGCAGGTCAAGTAATCCCAGGTCTCTCTCTAGAAGAGACTGGAGAGTCTACCGTGGACCACAGTGGCTGTCCTATTAAAACCTTTATCAGAAGTCCTATGTTTCTACTAAGGGTTCAGCTTCAACAGAACAGAAAAGAAAAGTAAAGTTTGGCTGGAAACAGCACACCTGGGTCTGCTTGGCAGACAAGGTTCTTTGGGTAGAAGTGATATCTTTTATTAGACCAACTTGAAGCATATTTGAAGTTGTGTGCGGTAGTCAGAGGATTGTAGATGTTGAGTCCTCTGGGAATGATGTTGTGTTTCTTGCATAGGCTTAGAAAGTACATGTCACTGTCGAGTTTGGCTTCTTTCTTCTTCATGTTGTGAAGTTTCCATTTCAAACGGCAAAATTCGATATCTTCCATGTTTCAGGGTTGTTGGTTGTAGCTGTAGTGGCTCTAATAAAAGTTGTCGCATCTACCCAAAGAACCTCGCCTGCTGATGTCCTTACACCAACACGCCTACGACTAACAA
>NW_017729000.1:2038019-2039945 GCF_001723915.1 Gavialis gangeticus | reverse complement strand
CGGCAAAATTCGATATCTTCCATGTTTCAGGGTTGTTGGTTGTAGCTGTAGTGGCTCTAATAAAAGTTGTCGCATCTACCCAAAGAACCTCGCCTGCTGATGTCCTTACACCAACACGCCTACGACTAACAACCCTGGGTCTGCTTGAAACTTGTTCTGAGTCCCACTGTCTTCAGCAAGGATCTACCTGCACAGCTGCCAAAACAATACATGTAGTCACCACCAGGATCTTCTGAGTTTAAATCAGTTGGTCTTATTTGGTCAACTAAATTAGCAGGTCCCACAGCTCAGCCAGCCGGGAAGGTTGGTTCTTGCCTGTGTCATTGTGGGCCAGATTTACAAAGACATTTCGGCCCTTCAAATTACTCCTTGATTTTAAATTGCTAAAGTGGTTTTGTGAATCGCACAACATGTCCATCTCCATCGTTAGGTGCCCAAGGACCTGCAGAACTCAGACTCCATTCATTACCTTTTGGTGTGGCTGCTGGGTCTTTCCCAACCTACACAATGTCCCCGTTGACTAATGTGGTGGCATGTACAAAATATCTGCCCATATGGTGTATGATGAAGGGCAGGAAATGGGCAGTGACAAGGATTTCTCTTGCTGATTGGGTTTTTTTTTTCTCTCTCATAATTTAAATCAAAATATCAAAACCCCAGACCTGAAACCAACTTCACAGTCTTACTTTGTATGTAAAAATATTCCATTTAAATCAGCAGTAAAGCTAACATGAAAGTGCCAATAAATAATATATGCAAAGAGTTTTTTTTATCAATATATAAAGAAATGTGGAGTTGTGAAGCTGTTGAAAACAAGCATTAGGAGATGTAATGAAGCAAGAATTAGAACAGCATAGTTCCTCTGGCCATTATAAATGAGAACGCCAGGTACCTGGAGAACAGGAAAACTGATGAGTACAGTCTGTTCAGGAGAGAAGGAGGAAAATTTCCCCCAGGAACACATTTCAAATTACTTATTTATGAACTGATGAACTGGGAGACCACCTATAGAGAGACAGGAGCAAGCAGTCTACTGCAGACAGCTACAGAACTCCAGCTAATTGTGCTGCTGGTTTCTGTTATAACTCCTGCTATCCAGCTGGGCTTCGGAGGCAGGAAATTTAGGCACTGACTAGAAGTCGCACTTTCCCTCCTTCTTGTTGGCATAAATATATACATGTATATTTTAATCTGCTGGAATCATTCGGCAAGGGCCTGGGAAAACAGCTGTTGCCTTTGTCTTGACAAGCATTAGGGAGTGACAGGCAGCATTGCAGGCCTGCCTCTTCCAGGGAAGAGCACCTTGGTGCTAGAGCCGGGCTCTGGCACCTACCCCTGGAAAAAGGGTCATTGCAGAGTCCTGCTGAAATGCTGGATAACTGGGCTGGGGAAAAGCAAGGGTTAAGTTTTGCCGTTTGGTTTCCTCTCTGCTCCATGTTGTGTGTGTGTGTGTTCATACATGTATACATCTGTGTGCGTGTTACATGTATAAATAATTCACAAACAAAACACATCTCTGTGTGTATTCATACGTGTAGAAATAATGTGTGCGTGTTATGTGTATAAATAATACACAAGCACAATACACTGTTGTGTGTGTGTATTCATACACGTATAAATAATATACAAGCACAATACATCTGCATGTATTCAGACATGTATAAATGATCTGTGTGTTACATGTATAAATAATACACACACACAATACACCATTGTGTGTATTCATACATGTATAAATAATACACAAGCACAATACACTGGTGTATGCGCGTATTCATATATGTATAAATCATGTTCGTGTTTATTACATGCATAAATAAAAACAGCACAATACAACTGCATATGTGGGTGTATTCATAGATGTATGAATAATACACAAGCATAATATGCCTCTGTGTGTGTGTGTGTGTGTGTGTGTGTGTGTGT
>NW_017729000.1:2033791-2038008 GCF_001723915.1 Gavialis gangeticus | reverse complement strand
TGTGTGTGTGTGTGTGTGTGTGTGTGTGTGTGTGTACTTGTGCATGTATATATATGTCCTCCATACTCCTGGGCAGGTCAACTTTTCTTTTGCTGTGCCCATACATGCACAGGGGACCAGATCCTGATTTCATTTATACTCATATAAACCTTTTGGGCTCTTCAGTGAAATCCATGATATTTTACAACCAGTGAAAATGAGATCAGAAGGTGGCCCAAGCTATATGAAATATAGAGGCATACCAGTAGTGAGAAAATAGCTTTAAATGCCACTATGGTGAGATATGGAACAGATAGCAAATTCATGGTAAATAAATACCAGGCAACAGTGAATCCGTTTTAGTTTAGTCAAAGTGTGATGCCCTCTCGTGAGGCTGGAGACCTTTACAGCACAAGTGCACAGACACTGAGAAGTTTGTTCCTAAGCTCAGAAAATAGAAAGCAGAGGTTAGAGGTGAGATTTCAGTCAGTAGAAAGTGAAAAGGAGGTAGAAGGAAGTGTGTGGCAGAGGACTGGATGCCTCAGGGGCTGATGATGTGACTTGGAGCCCGCTGGTTTGAATAAAGCTCCTGTCTGTAGGGACTTGTGATGGTCCATACGTGACATTTGATAGCTGTTCTGTGACCTGTGGAAAAGGAGAAGTTAGGCTCCATTTCATTCCTTTGCGGAGAGGTCCCTGCCCTCCCACAACTGATGTTCTCTGTTCATTTATTTGCACACGTGACGTGCCAGGCTGGTGCCCGGGGCCCAGTACAGAAGTGAAACAAAAGCTGGTGTGTGGCACTGATGCAGTGATGGTGCCACCACCTGCAACAACCTGCTTCTCCTCCATGATCCTTAAAGAATCCCAGTAAAGGAATAAGCTTTAGGAAATCCAGGTGTCTGTAGTTAGCTGACCCTGAAGGCCACATCTGGCTTCTCGTACAGCAAGTTCCAGGATTTCCCCATAAAAATGTCCTGCCAACAGTCCCCTACATCTGAATCCGACCAAGCACCTCTGTTGATCGCAGCTCCCGGCATGTCACGCAAAGGGAGCACTGGTTTCTTAGGTAACCGGGAACCAAATGAGGTAGGGCTCCATAGGTCAGCACAGATACCTTAAACTTTTCCTGGAACTCAGCTGGCAGCTCGGGCAGGACACAGAGCATCGATATAATGTGCTCTCCACATGAACCACCTCTTAATAATCAGCTTGCTGCATTCTGCACTGGCTGTAGTTTCCAAATGCAGCCACATATGGAGTGCACTGCAGTCAAAGGCTTGCAAGATGATGAAGGCAAAGAAAACAAAGGCAGAGGCCACAGCTGAAAGAAAAAGGACGAACTCCTTGCTAGGCACTCTGCTTAGTAAATGTGGCTCCTTGGTATCCCTGATAGTCATGGAGGAGTCAAGGATCCAGGGTTTGATCCTATAAAGTGCTGAGCTTAGTTCCAGTTGGAGCTGAGGGGACTTTTTTTGCACCTACCAAAGGGCTTGGACCCCAGCTCAGTGCAGGCCCAGAGGCAGATCACCGTCAGGGGGACATCCCAGGCTCTTGCTTCAGCTGCATCTTTTCTACAAATTCCCTTTCCCGTGCTGCCATTGATGACAACTGCCGGCTGCAAGAGTGCGATGGGAAGGGCCCGGTGGATCCTTCCCTGTTGCTCATTTGTTGAGATGCCAAGCATGGGGCAGCCCTGGGGAAAGCACAACTAATATTTTTAACCCCAATAAAAACATGCCCAGCTAATGGGGATTTCTCCAGTTTGGAGATTTTTATGGCAATAAAGCCCATAGAGACGGTTGTCTGGTTTTACTCCAGATGCCTGCAATAGCAAGGGGCTGGCAAGCAGCAGAGAATTTATATTTGCCTCTTATGGAATAAATCCTGGCATGAGAAACTAGCAGCGATGCTAATGCCTCTCCAGCAGCTTCCACACTTCTCCATTTCCATTTTTGCTCATGAAAAATTCTCCCTGCTGAAATGAATATGCAAAGGAACTGCACCTTGAGTGAAACTTTTTCTTTAAATGTTCAGAACATTTTGTGAGGCTGATCAATTGGGATTTTTTTTTTTTTAATACCCAGCTTGGTTACGCTGGCAGGTATTCACAAGTGACAATTATTTCAACATTAATTTGATAGCTCGCGACAGCCTCAGAAATGGGATAGAATCACCTGGAAGCTGGCATTTTGCATTGTACCACTCTGTCTACATCGTAACTGTCATCTTCTGTTCAACACGGTAAATGCTATCTGCAGACAGTCTTCTAAAAAGTTATAATTTCTTCTAAGTGATTGAAGCTCATGGATCTCTCTCTTTCTCTCTCTCTCTTTTCAAACTACACCTGAGAGGCAGCACTGATGACAGGCTGGTTTAACGCAGCTCTTGGCGAGATTAAGTAGTTGTCAGACAGATATCATTGGAGACTAAGGGATTGCTTTTGGAAGTCATTCTGAATTGCTAACTAATGGGGATCTTGTTCCTAGATGGGTGTCGATTCTTTTGTTTCCAAGGATTGACACATCTGCAATAAGAGAGGAAACACGTGCTCTGTGCATTATGTGCAGTTTATGCTGGTCACTGTGATTCTAGACAAGATGAACCAAAGAACATGCGTTCTGCATCTGATTTATAAATGCAGAAGCTACTCAGAGCTCCTATTTCTGAATGCCTACCTTTAAAGTACTTTGAGCCAAATGAAAAATGCTGGTAGCTTAGCTTTTAGCCAATTGGGCCAAGTTCAAATACTGCACATAGAGACTTGGATGTCCAAAAGGATCTCTGTCTCCTTTTGCTGTTTTTAAACATGCTGCTCTAAAATAATTTGTGCATTAACTGCCTGTTTTATTCTGCTCACTTCTGGTGTCATATACATCCGGGGATCGAAACCCCAGACACATCCAGGGATCAACACCTTTTCCCATAAGGAACAGGAGAAACTTAGGCTGACAGGTCAGCTGTAATACAGCAAGTTGTCACTGCCATGAGAACATGGCAAGTGAGAGGTTGATGAAGTTGCGTAGAGGATGCTCTCATCAATTGAGTGTTATATACAAGCTAATAAAGCTCCAGACGCTCTCTTATTCCACCGTGCAGAGTTTAGGGGATACAAAATGGCTGAGGTTGGGTGGGTCAGTGTTTTTGGTACCCACTGCAGTAGTCAGGCGAACGGATAGTGTGAATGATTTAACTCCAGTCTCCCTCCCTAGCCTTTTCTAACGATGTACTTCCCATGAGACTTCAGACTGAGATGGGTTTTTTTGTAGCTGGGAGAGGTGAACTCTCTGGGGACAGTGCTAAGTTCTGGGGGAGTTCTTCCATCAAAAGAAGATGAGTTTTAATGAGAGGAAGGGGGCTGCCTTCACCTTTGAAATCTAGAGAATAGGAGGAGGAAAGAGACACATTTCTCAGAATCCAGGGAAAACGCCTTGGACCAACCAACGTACTTGGCAATGGAGCTACAAATCACTGCCTGGACAGTCTTGATTTGACAAAGCTCTCAAGGGCCTGGAAATAGGAGCCTCTCTGCTGAAATATTCTTGAATTATTTTTTTCTTAAAAGGATACACCCCAAGATACCATATGTCACAATAAACAGTGCACTGGAGGATGCGGCTAAATAATAACTTCAATAAGCCCTGTTGGACTTTCTGCACAGCAGAAAATGTGCATAACAACATCGTTCAAATGAATGTTGTTGCGCTGTATGTCTGTGCATTTAGTAACTGCTTTAAATGACAGGCCAGAGAAATTTTTCACCTTCATCGGTAGATTGTGGACAGTTTCTTGCAAATACTGCGACTTCAAATTTGAGGCTGTGCCATGTTTGTTCTGTATGTTATACAGCATCTCCATGTGATAACTTATTTAACTGATACAGTGGAAATGTGAGGAGTTACAATCAAACAGACAATATGCAGTTGGCTTTTGAAAATATTTCTGCAAAAGCAGGTAAGAATAATTATTCCCTTCTCCCAAGCAGTGTGGCACAGAGAGAGACAGGATTTGTCAAGTCCTTTAAGAAGAGGTGAGGTGAAGACCTTTGGTTTAAAAAAAAAAAAAAGGTTGTGGAGAGAAATGATAAAAACACTAGCATTTTAATTCCTTTATTTTATACCTGAATTGTATTGATATATTAGCGTTAAAAAAAGCCCCATGACTTTCTCTCTAGTTGGGTGAAAGACAAGGGACAGTGGGGGGGGGGGGAATTATTAAACTTTTCCTCATTTTCCCCC
>NW_017729000.1:2029255-2033780 GCF_001723915.1 Gavialis gangeticus | reverse complement strand
CATGACTTTCTCTCTAGTTGGGTGAAAGACAAGGGACAGCTTTTGGGGGGGGGGGGAATTATTAAACTTTTCCTCATTTTCCCCCTTGAATTTAGAAATTTCAGAATTCAAAACCTTGCCATCTGATCTG
The DNA here is from genome assembly GCF_001723915.1 of Gavialis gangeticus. Classification (NCBI taxonomy): domain Eukaryota; kingdom Metazoa; phylum Chordata; order Crocodylia; family Gavialidae; genus Gavialis; species Gavialis gangeticus. The sequence goes on along the minus strand of NW_017729000.1, from coordinate 2,033,650 downwards.
GAATGACAGCGGAAAGTGTTTCAGCAACATCCAGCTACCACTCCTTGCTCTTCCAAAATGAGCCTTTCTTTACAAGATGTTACAATTTAAAAAAATAACCCTCACATGAAAATACCTGAAAACCAACAGAAAGGGGATACGGCTCCCTGCCACTGCCAGAGAATTAGCTGCTCATCTATCCTCTCCTTACTGCCCAGGCTTAATGACAGCCCTCAGAATCTGGCAATTATGAAAATGAGGAATTACTCAGGGATGGTAAGTTCATATATCCTATTTGAAGGATCCATCTGCAACGCACTAAAACACTATTATTTTCTACTATATTACATACCACAAAATAACTGCGTATGCCAGCTAACACACAATGTACCAAGCACAGTTATCAACCCAAACATGCATACTATACCTACACTTCAGTCATCCACCAGTACCATATAACCAATGCATTTCATAACATCAAACATCTCTGTGTCCATTAACATTCATGACCATGCTGTTTTTTAACTCCGGCACAAGAAAAAGAATTGGAGCGCAAGTGTAACTTAATTTATTTTGGGGTTAATATTCTTTTGAAATCATGGCTATACATTGAGTACATCAAGCCACGTTCTGTGTTGGGATATTGCCACAGCTGCAATGGAGATATGCCAAGGGAGATTTTGCCCAAAATATATTAAATCAAGAGCATGTGTGGGGAAAAAAAAAGCATGTTTCTTTCATGATAGGGCAGAATGTGGGAAAGCATTTGAGGCTAAGCACTTTAGAGGGAGATAGACCAGAGGGCAGCCTGGCCCTGGGTCAGGGAGACTGGCCCAAATGGAGAGCAGCCTGTCCCTGGACCAGGGATGCCAGGGGGGCTGGGAAAAGGTGTAAGGCAGGGCTGAGGGGCCTGGAGACCAGAGACACAGTGAGGGCAGAGGCCAAGAGAAATGGGTGCTGAGCCAGAGACGGGGGGTTAAAGCCAAGAGGGCTGAGGCCTCTACACAAGGGCTGGACTGTGGAGAGAGTCACATCGGTGAGGCATGGCTGTAGGGGCAGAAGGAGACCATAATTTTAGCCCTCAACAGGGGCCTGAGAAAATGAGCACAAGGACAGAGACAGAGAAAGAGAGCATCCTAGGCTCACCAGCCTCCCCTCATTACCTTTGAACATCAAGGCAGGGCAGGCAAGGAAGCGGGGGAGACCCTGGCAGGGGCTGGTCAGGATCAAGGCAGCTACAAGGGGGCATTACGGTGGCCTCCTGCCACAGCCATCCTACCTGGTGTTAGGGATCACGATGGCTTTCCACTGGCCTACAGATTGGAGAGAGGTGGGGATAAAGGTGAGAGGAAGCCACATACTTTGCCCATTTCCATTCAAGCATCAAGTACAGCTCAGTTCTTGCTCCTTGTAGAGAAAGGATATGACAGAGGAAGGTGGTTGAAACATCAAGCAAACTGGACACTTCATCCCAGAGAATAGGCTGCAATATTACAATATTTATTGCAATATTGCTCCCTTCTACCGGGGCTGAGTTTGACCGATTAGACTTTTTACTTTGAAGAATTATTAATAATGCGTGTGTGTGTGAAAATAAGTTTACCACAAGCAAAACTGCACATAAACATGGGCCTATTATTCTTCTATCCTGCAACTTATTAACATCTGGACTAGTTGCCTTAGTGACAGCGTAGCAGCCATTAGCAATCAGTAAAAATTAATGTACTGCAGGGAGTTGATAAGAGAAATGCATTTAAGTGTATCGGGTGCCCTACCCACCCACCCAGTGCAAGAAGATGCCGTCACTCTCCAGATTGTTGTTGGCCATGGTAGGCACAGTGTATACCTTGTGTAACCGAACCAGGGGGATCCTCAGGTGACGTGTCTGCATGGCTCGGGTCCCTAGCACTTTTAAACAGCCTGGACTTATTTTTGTGCACCGTGTCACAGTCCTGTATCCTCACTGGGACAAGTAAATCTGGAAAGTTTAGCTGACAAAAAAAAATGGCAGATGCTCTTTATTTCATCAAAGCAGACTGTGCGCATAATCGCAGCGCCAGCCCTAACTAAATATTGGCTCAGAAGAGTTAGCCACACTTTAAAAAATCCCTGAGTGCTTTTAAACCTGTCAGCACCATTATCAGTCAGGAGGCCACTGGTTTTACTCTAAGTTTCTGGTTTTCCAGGGGACATCCACCGTCCCTGCAGATCACTGCAGGGGTTATTCAGGAGCCGTGCTTTTGAGATCCAGGCAGCTACTGCAGGTTTCTTTTGTGCTCCAGTGTCTCCACCTTAGCAATGTGCCTTTCCCTATGTCACACATGATTGCACCCACTGCAGACCTGGGTTTTGAACCATAGTGCTAGGTTGGGCACTGTAGATGAAAACAGCCTATCCATCACCCACCGGCATGCACCCTCCCCTGGGGCCAGTTCCCTCTCTGCACTTGGGTCCCACCAGGTCTGCTCCATCCTCAGGCTGCTGGACCTGCACTTCATCCCAGGAGGGAACGAGGGGGGAGGGCACAGACAGAATTAATTCCTCTTTAAAGCAGGCTTAAATGAATGTTGCAGAGGCCTGGGTAGATCATAGGCCTGAATCCTCCATGCTGTGTGAGTTGCTTGTCTTGAAACTGGAGGGTGCACCTGGGCATGTAAATTATATAGTACCTGGACACACAAAGGTGCCCGGGCAGAAGACCAGGAGAATGTGTGTGTAGAGGAAGCCTCCAAAAGATGATGGTTTTCCAAGTGAGACACTCAACAGAATAGCAACCGGGAGACACCAAGAAGACCAGGAAGTCAAGAAAGCCCTCCTTGCTACTGTTGTTCCAAATGGAGATAGCTTTGCTATATTTTTTCTAGCCTGTATCCCATCAGCAATTCCTGCCTCACCATTGTATTGTCTATGATGAGCCAGGTGGGGGTTTTGAATCGGTGATCTAGGAAGGTGACACCTGCAATGGATCAGTGCACCCGTGACACTGCTCCGTCCACAGGCGGAGTGGATTGCTGCTACCCCCCTGCTTTTCCTTTGGATTCATTTGAAATTGTTATTTTTAAAGGGACAAGATGCATGAGATGCTCAGTCACTTTATCGGGAATGGGGTTATGTGAGTCACAGGGACTGACTCATTGCACATCTCTCTCTCTTTGCCGTATCAAATGGAGCAAGGATGAGATATATCTGTGCTAGTCAATATAAGATATCATGGGTCAGATTTCTCAGCAGCAGTGATTTTTGCAGCTGCAGCAGTTCTCAGGAGAGACCTTTTCCTTCAATAAGTCACTATGAAGAGGAGGAGTAGGAATAATACCACCAGCGTTGTCTGGGATTGGGGCGTGTGCCGTGCCATGTCATGCTGCCCCCCCACACATTACAAAAGAACTGCAAAATGCAATAATAATTTCCCAGGCTGCTAAAAAACCCCAGTCTCTTCCAGACATTCATCTCCCATAAAGACACAGAGTGACAAGACAGAGACAATGTGCTAAACAGGCCACATGTGTAATCCACCATCCTCACATGTGTTTCACATATCAGCACCATTGTCAGACACCCTGCAATGGCTTTTCAGCCATGTGATCAAGAGCATGCTGCCAAATTCTGCTCTGGGAACAAGACCACCCTTTCCCCTGAAGTCACAAAGGTGTGCCCCCGAGGGCAAAAATTAACCCCAATGTCTTTATTTGTCACCATAAAATACATCCAAACACATATTTTGTTTCCTTTCTCTGGCTTGTAGCTTTGCACAACCCATGCGTTTGTGGGTTGGTGTGTAAATCTCGAAAGTGAAGGGCTGATGGAACAAGCCCAAGCCAGACCTGGTAAACTGGTGCTAGGTAGGATCACCTTTACATTTCTGCCACTCATCACATTGGATCTCTAGCCAGCCTCTCCCTGCAAATATTCAGGAGATGCGGACACACATGTATCAGGAACTGGCAGGTAATCAGGCCTATGTGAAACGCTCACAAAATTGCGTGAAACCCATTGAGTTTTACCTTCATTTATGGCTTTGACTCACCCACTTTCACTTCTGTGTTTTGTTACAAGCTTGAAACCAAGGGCAGTTTCTCTGACACGTTTTCAGGGAGTTTGGGCAAGAGCCCTAGTTACTTTGGTGCGAAGGAGGGATGGACCCTATGGAGCTCATCGGTGCAAACAGGAGGAGAAACTGAGCCAGGCTCCAGCTTCTCACTGGAAGGGCCTTTCATGGGTGTGCTTGGATTCAAATAAAAGCTCAAGGAAAGCTGGCCAGCAAGGTTCTTTGGGTAAATCCGATATCTATTATTAGATCGACTCAGATAGTTGGAAAAAGTCTTCTTTGCAAGCTTTCAGGTACAATTACCCTTTGCCAGGCAGGGAAAGCTGTTGGCTTTCAGCGAGTGTTACTGTGAGGCTCTGGGTTTGCTC
>NW_017729000.1:2019970-2024255 GCF_001723915.1 Gavialis gangeticus | reverse complement strand
ATGGCAGGGGCAAGAGCCCTAGTTACTTTGGTGCGAAGGAGGGATGGACCCTATGGAGCTCATCGGTGCAAACAGGAGGAGAAACTGAGCCAGGCTCCAGCTTCTCACTGGAAGGGCCTTTCATGGGTGTGCTTGGATTCAAATAAAAGCTCAAGGAAAGCTGGCCAGCAAGGTTCTTTGGGTAAATCCGATATCTATTATTAGATCGACTCAGATAGTTGGAAAAAGTCTTCTTTGCAAGCTTTCAGGTACAATTACCCTTTGCCAGGCAGGGAAAGCTGTTGGCTTTCAGCGAGTGTTACTGTGAGGCTCTGGGTTTGCTCAATGCCCGACACTCAGAACGAAACTGGAGGGGTGAGAAAAGACAGCTGTGTCACCAAAATGAACCAAATGTTCCCACAGACCCCATGCAAAGGGAGCAGCATTGCAGCCTGCAGCTGTAGTGAGATGCGCTCACTGCACTTCTTTCCATGTGCTACATCAGGGCTGGAGCATAGGGTGGTGAAGGAAAAAGACTATTGCACCTTTGAAGACACCAAATGGTCCTGATCTGCAGACTGAACCACTTGTATTTTCTTCTCATGATCATCACCACTTCCTTTGTGTGTTATGGGCCCACTGAGAGTCTGAACTAAATCTGTGCTTGGTGCTGTACATGTGTAAAGGTGTTCTACGCACAGCCAGATTATTAGTTCCTAGCTCCATCATGTGTGGTTATCTGAATAATTAGCCCCCACAAGCTCAATGGGGATTATTTGTGCAACTAACTGCACACTGATGGGATTCATTACCTGGTCCTAAAGAAAGAGGTCTAGAAGAGAGAGAAGTGAGTACAGAGAGGTGAAGTGGCATGACCTGGGTCACACAGGGGGCCAGTGGCAGAGCTGAGAAGGTTGCCCAGATCTCTGAATCCCTGTCAGGTGCCTTATCATAAAACCATTCCTCCTCCCTGTTTCAATACTAAAACTTCCCCATCCCTTTTGCAGTGTTACATTTCTATTTAAGAGCTCAATTTTTCAAATCATTTAATTTTTATAGGAAAACAATCATCTTTTTAAGGCTGTAATTTCAAACAAAGAGTATTTATGCAGCAATAAGGGGTACGCCATAATGTGTCTGCGTTCGCCCACGGTCCATTCTGAGACTTGGAGCCTTCCTTGACGAGCTGCTGGGGGGAGAGGAATTAAAAGCTTCAAGTCAAAGCGAGTGATTCTCCCGGAGAGAAAGCTGCATTAAATCATTTTCTCCCTCTCAAAATCCTTTTGTTCATCGACTGCTCTACCAGGACTGCCTCTGCTTTTTAAGGTGCCACCACATCCCCGGTGCAAGGAAGTGTTTCTGTCTTCATGGAGAGACATGGGTTCAGTGATATTACCCTGTGTCCTCAAGAGGTTTCCCCCTGCTCCCATCATAGTCAGCCACTTGCCTGGGAGCAGGATCGGGCCCCGGTGGTGTGCTGCATACGTGTCTGCCTTCACTTCTAATATCATTTCACGCCAATGGATTTCCTGGCAGTGGCCTCTCTTTTACTATTCAATGGGGTCATCTCTGGAGGCTTCCTGTTTCCATCAGCTTGGGAATAAAATATTCAGGATTGACATTTTGCACCTGGGTCTCCTATAAAGTGTCTCTTCTCCATTATAGGGTCACTTAAAAGCCTATAGGCATGGGATTAGAAATTTCTCATGGCTGCCTTAGAGAAGCAAGATGCACAGTGAATGTCATCAGTCAGCAGCACAAATGACTCCAGATACGTCGCTTGCAAAACACCATGTTTAGGACGCAAAGGTTTTGGGCTGTATCTTTTGTACTCCAAAGCACCTTCAGTATTTCTTGTATTCAGAGTCGCGCTGTATGTGAAATTCATCTGAATCTTGTTTCCTTGGCCTATAGAGTATTTTCATCTACAAATTAGGCTGGCCAACGTTCCCTTTCTGCAGAAATTCCCAGTGGTGTAACTTAAATGTTATTAAAAAGCCTAATAAAAGAAGAGTGCACATTTAATAATGTTAGACTAACATAGGCATTTCAGTGTTGTGTGCCTGCAGGTCCATGCAGAGAAGGAAAGCGGAATCACTAATGCACGTGTTTAGAAAAATCCTGTAATTATCAGCATTTAGAAAGGGCCATTAATGCTGTAGACAATACACAAGAACATTTCCAGGACCTTCAGCACGGAGCCATTCTGCAAACTGCAGTGCTAATGTCTGAGGCCCTGTATTGGCTGGGGACCAACCTCCTGGGTAAATCTGATACCTTTTTTATCTACCCAAAAGGCATGTTTGCCCCATAGGACAAACAACGGGGCACAGGAAAGCGCCAAGCAGAGATGCTCTGTGAGAGCTGTAAATGTGCGAGCCAGGCTCACTCCACATGTGCTAGCTGTGATCCAGAAGCAGCGTAGTCGCGACTGTGATCACGTAGCTGGAGGAAGATGAAGAGGGAGAGAAAAATGACCCGACCGCTAAGCCCTTTTGTCCTCTTCCCACTCCTTTTCCAAGCTATCCAGCTCCCGAATATACAGCAGTTGCATCCTGCAACCAGCGGTGATCTCTGGCTGAGAGTCTCATATATTTTGTTGTTCCTGTTAAGCCACCCCAATTATCTGGGAGCTGCTTGAGATGGGGATTGTCTGTACAGCATGGGGCAGAGAAGGGAAGGAATCCAGCCAGGATCAAAGAATGGGCCATCCGCAGAGCCAAAAATACAACCCAAGTCACCTGAGTGCCAGCCCAGCACCTCTATCCACCAGGCAGCACCATCTCTCTGCACCAGGGCACAATGCACTTCGTAAAGCCGTGCGGCTAGAAACAGCACGTGAGAAATACAGCTGGAAAGGCCTGGACCAGAGGAGCAATCGCTGCCTTCTGAATAGAGATGGATTAAATGTGTCTGCAGCACAAGGGCGGCGGGGAACGTCGGCAGCGCGAAGGGGACTCCAGTGGGGAAGTTTTCTGCCAGGCAGGAATTGTAGCACGCGCAATGGCATTGTTATCCACGGAGCAATTCTTTCCTCTCGGATGCGGGGAGGCTCTCTTGGATGGGATCACATCAGCCATGCTGCATGTTTCCTCCAAAACCCTGCTCCTCATCGGCAGCCCTCTGGGTTTTCTGCCATCAGCCGGGCTTGCTCTGCCCTTTCTTTTGCAAGGAGCTGGTTTGATGGCCCGCTATTGTAGGCCCTCTAACGAGTCCTGGGCTTCGTGGAAGCAAAACGAGACTCCATGAAACATCAGTGCTTGACTCCTGTCAAAGGGAAAGAAAGAGCAAGGGGTGCTGGGTGCCGGGGAGAAGAAGAGGACACGCTCTTGCTTTCGGATAATCATTCTCAATGAAAACTCAACGGATTTCATGCATTTCAGGTTTCACTGTGAGCATTTCACGTTCCGCATGACGAAAATATACAGCAGCCTTGGGGAGGAGCCCCTTTGACGGCATAGTCCTTTCTAACAGCTCCTCATGCTTTTTTTGGGACAAAAGATAGGGTTCCACAATTCAGGAGCCAGACTTCCTGGCAGACACGTCCTATTTTCTCTTGCAGCTTCGGGTGATTCTTTTGCTGGTGTAACTTGAAAACACTGGTCTGACCCCAGCATTGCTGCCTCTCTTTCCTGCAAACTTGGTGGAAAGACAATCAGTCCTGTCTGGAGTGACAGGTCATTGCAAAAATCCCATCGGAAGGGATTTTGAGTAGCCCAGGACAGCATAAATGCCATTAAAATGGAAGTCGTAAGCCCAGCTTTAATTGGCTCCATATAAACCTGAGCAGAACTTGGAAGCTCCACATTAGCTCCACGCTTTTGAGTCATTAACAAAAATTAAGTTGAGCAACTTTGTCACCTCTGAAGTAACGTGGCTAATGAACATTAAAGTTGAAACGTACTTGCTGTGGGCTGTTTTAGATCTTCACCGAGGTATTTGCAAATGTTTCTTTAAAAGGCTATACGAACACTGAGGTTATGTAAATCCTGATTGTATTTTTGATTTTTAACCGCTAAAGGATTTTTCCGTAATTACATTTCAACTCTAATGGTAACTAACATATAATGGTAATGACTTTTTCCTTCTCTTGGTCTGGGCTTAACTATTTTTGCATCTAAACTGCTTTTAATTCTTTGAAAGTGCAGCTCGTAGTTTTTCTGGTAATATCCTGTTGGAGTTCTTCAAAACACCTCAGGTTTAGAAATGGGTTTTCTGTCCAAGACTTGTTTGTGGGAACGAAAGGGTTATTTTCCCCTTCTGTGGCTTCTACATAAGTAAAATGACATTTTAACAGTCTCTTTAG
>NW_017729000.1:2008343-2014970 GCF_001723915.1 Gavialis gangeticus | reverse complement strand
TTGGGGTTCTTCAAAACACCTCAGGTTTAGAAATGGGTTTTCTGTCCAAGACTTGTTTGTGGGAACGAAAGGGTTATTTTCCCCTTCTGTGGCTTCTACATAAGTAAAATGACATTTTAACAGTCTCTTTAGTATAGCCTAGCTGTGCTGGGACCTCTGTTGCCTGCTGTCTTACTTCTTGGCCTCTAAATAGAGAGTTATTTTCAATTTCTTCAGTTCCTAATGTTTTAAATGGAACTACTGTTCCCCTTAGAGCACCCAGTGGCTGGCTGGAGACCTTTATTGATATATATAAATTACTCCAATCCCCAGTGCTGGCTACAGATCCAATCATATTGAGCTAATGCGCATATAAATAAAAACCTGGAAGTATGGTTTATGGCAGTAAGTAGTGCAGTAGAAGTTTATACCATCCTGCAAAGACACCTTGATACATTGCGGATAATCTCTATAATGTATTTAAAAAGGCAGTCTGCAGCTTCAAGGTTGAAAATTTCCCTCATCAGGACTGTAAATCTCACTCGGGTCCCGCTGATGGCCACTCAGGAAGGCACCGCTCCAATCCGGCGAGGAGCCAGAATTGCAAAAGGTGGAACTTTTACTTGGCGCCACCAATCACAGGCAGTGACCGTGGAAGTCAGCCTTGCAGGCGGCTTGGATGAGTTGCTCCCATTCGGATGGTCTGGTCTTCCAGCATTGGTCTGAACCGCTGACTTTCAGATGGGAAATTCATCTACGTTTTCAACAGCAAGATTCATGACCTTTGGAGGGTGGAAACAAAAAATATGTTGCCCAACTGATGAAATCAATTGGATCTGAATTATTTTGGCAAGGAATCATTTCTCTAGGCTGGCAAAATAACTCACAAAGGCTAGATGCAAGCTCTTGGCTCAGCCCAGAGGAATGGGAAGTGCATAATGGTTCTGATCCGTGATCCGCTCGGTTGTCCTTCCCCTGCCAGCTTCCTGCCACGGGGAGTGACTCTAGCCCCTGACATTTATCTCACTCACTGGGTGCATGTACATGTCCATTAATGCGCTTTTGCTAATGCACATTAAATCTACTACCTCCACTGTGAGGTACTAGGAAAAGGCACATTAGCTTATTTTAATGTGCATTAGTGAAAGTGCATGGGCTTTTTGGTGACACTTTAATGCGCATTAATTAAGCTCATGCACATTAAAGAGCACATGTAGACATGCCCACTGGGCCCAGAGGATGATTCTGGCCTGGGGTTGTTAGGAAAAACAAAGATTCCTTTCTCCATCTTGTCTCTTCCCTACTTCTCATCACAGGATGAGGATCTGGTCAAAATGGGATTTTGGGGAGGAAAAATGTGTCCTTTCCTTGTTGAGAAATTCCAGGCTCTGTCCGTTTTCCACTTTCTGCCATCTGGAAAGCAGGGCCTGGCTCGAACCTCCAGGCTGGCTGAGCAATGAGGAGAGGGGAAAAGTCTCCCCTGATCAGGCTGTAGGACAGAGGCTCATGATTCTGGTCCTTAGTGTTTGCCATATATTTTTGGAGGCCAAAGAAATGACCAAGATGGACAATGAAAATACTGGGGTCTTTTGGTCTCTCCAGCTAATGTGCCTCACCCCAGATATTGCTGAACTACTGTAAACAAGGGGTCACTTAACTTCAGCGGGGTCTCCTCACAGAAAGGGAATTTGGAGGACCCTTACTGAGCATGTCTACACTGCCACTAGGCAATGTTAGGGAGACCCATGGCAAACCTATGTCCATAATGGTGTAGACAGGTGCAATCCTGCTTTGAGCAGAGGGCTGGACAAGGTGGCCTTTGGAGGTCCCTTCCAGCCCTGGTTTTCTTTGATTTCAGAGTGACCCAAGCTGGACTCAAACCTGTGACCTAGCGTCCCAAGGAGTTAAATCACATCATAACTCACACTGCCCAGTGAATTATAGAGACACTAACTGATGAGACCCTGACTATCAAGCAGAGTGTCCTTGCCTCAATTCCACATGCTCCCTATCTGCCCAAATCCGGGTCTTGTTTCTTATCCTTAGCTCGTAAGCTTTTTGTTCGGAGTTTATACAGAGCATAGCTCTATGGCGGCCTATGAGTAGGGGCCTCATAACAACAACTAGAATCCTGCAAAACAGCAATACAAGTTACAGTCTGACTTGTCATTTTAACAGATGGTTGGAGGAGAAAAGGGATGATTTCGATGATGCTTGCTGCCCATACATGTTCTTAGTTTTAAACAAATTCCCTTCATAACCATTGCTGCAATGACGTTGTCCTCTGCATATGCCGGTCTCCATGAACAGCCCGTTTACCCGCATGATCTGGTGCTTGCACCCGAAAACTTGCAAATAACTTTGTTCTGACTACTCAGTTGCTGTAATAAAAGATATCACATCTACCCAAAGAACCTTGCCTGCCTTGTCAATAAACAGACATTGAGGAGATTATGGTAGCAGCAAAAAAGGGCCAAAGGGGAGAGGGGGAAAAGCAGATTAGGATTTCAGTGCTGGAACCAGTGCCATATGCTGCATCCACACCCATGTCTGCAGCCATGCTGAAGCCTATGAGAGTTGCCAGGGCAAAAGCAACACCCCTGATAGCTAGTTATTACACCATCCCAGGGCAATCAAGAGAATCACAGACTTGGAAGGCACCTTTTGGGCCCTCCAAATCCCTGTGCAGATGCTGGATTCACTGTTTTTAAAGGCTTGAGACCTCTTCAAGCTACTTGGGTGGGTGTAACACTGTGCACTCTGAGCTGGATCTCATGGTTCACGAGCACAGTCAGATATCAAAGATCTCACCCATTTCACACAACTTCATGTCTTGGATTTTAGATCCCGCAGGCACGGATTTCACTGCTGGAGAAAAGTGATCACAACGTAAAGGAAAAACTCCAGGATGAATTGTCAAAGCAGCCTTTAGAAATACCTGCCACTCTTCAGCACCTCATTTGGTACAGCTGTCATCTTTGTCACTGGATGCTGCCATTTTAATGTCACCTCCCTGCTTTCCCTTCAGCAAGCCATGGAAGAACCAAAAGAAGTTTCCAGGTTGCTCCTAGGTTTTCTGAAGTGCTGAGCATTTGCACCTCTGCATAAAGATCATGGGAGCTCAATTGAATTAGCCCCCTGGAAAATCAGCCCCAAACCCATTATTGGTCAATCGGACAGCAAGGCAGCAGTAATGTGAGTAGATACACAAATGGTGGAACACTTCTGACCCAAATTTTGACACTGGTGTCTGAGCCCTTCACTGTGTTTTTCTCCTAGGGTAATATCCAACAGGTTCATACAATACTTACAAGATATGGGACTCCCACATTCTCCTACTGCCCCAACCAGCGGCATGTCCTCTGTGAACATAGGAAAGTGAAGTCAACATATACCCCTCGGAGAGGTGCACAAAGACAGGCTGGGTCCCTTCCAATCCCCAAAGGTTTTTTGTGGCATCTCCCAGGAGTCTGTGTTTAATGGGACTCAGGAATTGTCAAATCAGCAGCTGCTTTATAGAATCAGAGATCATGAGGGTTGAAGGGAGCTCAGGCGGTCACATCCAGTCCAACTGCCTGCTCCAAGCAGGACCAGCCCCAACTACATCCTCCCAGCCAAGGCTTTGTCTACCTGGGTCTTCAAAACCTCCATGGATGGTGACTCCACCACTTCTCTGGGTAAGCTGCTCCTGTGCTTCACCACCTTCTTAATGAGAGAGTTTTTCTTAATATTCAACCTCAACTTTCCTTGCTGCAGCTTGAGCCCATTGCTCCTTGTCCTGTCATCTGCCCCCACTGAGAACAGTCCAGCTCCATCCTCGTTCGAATCCCCCTTTTCGGTATTTGAAGACTGCTATTAAATCTCCTCTCAGTCTCCTCTATGTTGTCCTGTTTTGTTCTATGCTCCAAATTCAATGAATGGGGAGAGGCCTCCATGATAATTGAGTCCAGTGCCCTTCAGTAGTACATCTCTAGGTCACACTCTCCAGGTGACATATCTAGATGATATTCTCTTCTCAAATCCCATCAAGGTCCATCTCAAAAGTAGATGGGTTTTGGGGGGGCTGAAGGAATCCCAAATTGCCAATCCTAGGAATTTGTGGAGAGAGATCCGTGACCAAAAGTTGTTATCCTTTCATAGATTTCATAGATTTCATAGATTAAGGGTCGGAAGGGACCTAGTAGATCTTCTAGCCCGACCCCCCGCCAGGGCGGGAGAACAACAAAAAACCCCAAAAAGAGAAACGGGACTCAAACGAGTCCAGCCAGGTAGGCATCCAGCCTCTTCTTAAAGACCCCCAGGGTAGGGGCCAGCACCACTTCCCTTGGAAGTCTTTGTGAGGCTGCATCGTAGAAGAGGTTGTTGGCTCCTATTCCCTGGACCCTAGTTGTTTGCATCACACAGCTGGGGCTCTGGCTTGCGAGGCCAGGAGCAAATCAATTGGGAAACTGAAATGCCCTCATGGCCTACTGGGGGGTCTCACCAAGTTCAAGGTAGGCCAAAGGGCATGGGGAACAAGGGCAAGTCTCAGGGAGCTCTGCCATCCTCTTATGCCTGTTATGGGGCTAGAAGATATCATGAAGTCAGGAGCATAATTCCCAGTGCTTCAGGGGGCCAGAGATCCACTCTGCCTATTTATCTCTCTGGTCCTTATATGGCTCCTATGACTATAGTATCCAAGTGCCTCCCACAGCTCTTCAACTGACATCTTTCACCAGTGTTAAATTAATTTAGTAGTGGGAAGAGGGGAGGGAAATGAAAATGATATACCCTCTTGTTCCATAGAACTGTACAGTATATCTGTATCCTTTAAATCATCACAAGCAGACTATGAACAGTCTCCACAAGCAGACACAGACCCAACCATTAACATAATTCTCCCTTTTATTCCTCATCATCCCAGCACCGTATGCTATAGTCTTAAACATTATTTGTTTTATCCACTCTTCAGCATTTTAAGTGCATACTCCTCTGGCTAAAAAAATAAAAAAACTAGAAATCCCATTTTTATCTCATCCTATTTGAAATTCATCTGTCCCTTTCCAATTTTTCCCCCCTTTACCATCATTTTGGCTGGTGGATTATTTTATTTTTTTTTACCTTAGAGAACATTGAGAACTCTGTCTCAAGGCTTCCAGATTAGACAGAAGACTGATAGGATAATGATGATAGTATGTTAAATGCTATCTATGTAAATCAGCTCGCTCCATCAATGGATACAAGATGCAGCTACATTAGATCCCTTTTTGACATACATTTTCATTTTTTAAGGAAGAGAATATTGGATTGTTATTAAGCTACTTTAGAAAAATCTTTGTATTACCAGGCACATTACTATTGTGCATAAAGTCATATTAAATTTTGGGATGATGTACAACATCATTTTCTTTTAAAGGCTGCTTTTAACCTCAAAGTATCTTCTTTTTAGCTTCTGCTGAGGGTTTTGTTTATGATAACCAATGACAAGGGGAGGGCGGAAAAGGTGTTCTTTACTATGCTTTATGCTGCTCCAGGTAAATACATCTGAATTTGCACCTGATATAAGAAACGAGACCCGGCAGAGGTAAAAAATCCCTGTTACATCTTGTCTGTTTTAATGCCTGGGAAAATAGCTCAGCTTTACTGCGGACACCCTGAAAGTCCAACTCAGACTCCTTGACAGAGCAAGGAGCAATGGGCTCCAGTTGCAGCAAGGGAAGTTGAGGTTAGATATTAAGAAAAACTTTATCACTGGAAGGGTGGTGAAGACCTGGACCAGGTTACCCAGAGAGGTGGTGCAGTCTCCATCCTTGCAGATTTTAAAGACCTAACTAGACAAAGCCTTGGCTGGGATGATGTAGTTGGGGCTGGTCCTGCTTTGAGCAGGGGGTTGGGCTAGATGTGACCCCTGAGGTCCCTTCCAACCCTCATTTCTATGATTTTAGGACTCAGGAGAAGCCAGCTGCAGAATCAAGGAACTACTCACTGAAAACATCCCGCTATCTGACCCTTCCCACGCAGATTTTTTTTTAAATTAAAAAAGCTATTTTCACTTCTCCCTTCCTGCTCCAAAACAGAAGAATGGCCTTTACCCCCAGATGGACCAGGGCTTTGGCTGATGCAAAACAGCTTTGCTCCATTGAAGTTGAAAGTGGGTCACGCTAGGTATGGTTCTAGCCAATTAAAATGATATCATTAAAATGTATCTCCAACCTGGTGCAAAGTTGGGGAACGTTCAGCTCTGATGAATTATTTTTTTTAAGTTATAAGCATCTGAAAACAGAGGTTTTGTAATGGAAACCACTGGAAATGTGAAGGGGCAGAAGAGAGAGTATAAATCCATTGCAGTTTACTAGTGACATGAAGCACAAGCTGATAAATACAAGTAGAATCCCTTGACATATGACTACATTTCCTAGTTGTAAGTAAAGTTTAATTACTTTGATGGCTGTAAAATCTTCAATTTATCTCATAGCTATTGAACTGAATGCTAAGAATTGTAAGAGTTCCCAGCAGGAAATATTTGTTGTGTATTGGAACTGGTCTACAACTACAATACCATTTCTCACCCCCCTCCTATTCATTAGATGTTAGTCCCAAATTTGAAACTCCTGTGCATTACAAAAAGAGAGATGCACGGACCAGCCATATGGACAGTTGCATGCACAT
>NW_017729000.1:1998826-2003343 GCF_001723915.1 Gavialis gangeticus | reverse complement strand
GAAATATTTGTTAGCTTGTGTATTGGAACTGGTCTACAACTACAATACCATTTCTCACCCCCCTCCTATTCATTAGATGTTAGTCCCAAATTTGAAACTCCTGTGCATTACAAAAAGAGAGATGCACGGACCAGCCATATGGACAGTTGCATGCACATACCCATGCTTATTATCATGCCCACTCATTGGGGCATGTGCTTGCACAACACTCGGTCTTAAATTATGATGCCAGGATGTCATAAAGGATCAGAGTTGAGTCACATTGGAGGAATAAGTATTTTTCTTAACGTGTTCTAAATGGCAAAGCTCACATTGAATAATTTTGGTAATAAATGGCAACCCAAATATGTCAGGAATGATTTAGTATCCATGAACCAGAGAGCTGAAAATGTAGATGAGGCTAATTAACCTCCTCCCTATTTCCCTCCTCCCTTCCCCAAATGTGCTCTTTTCTCGGCCGCGTTCAGAGCACGCAGTGTTAGGTTACGGTTTTGGCAACACTTTGGTTATTCAGCCCATGTTTGACATCCTTAACACAAATAAGGAGAGACACAAAGCCTGCAGAGCAGGATAGCCAGCCAGATTCAGAGAAAGCTGTGCAGGCATCCAGACCAGAGCCGGTCAGAAAGTGTATTCCCAGGCAAATAATACCAAAAGCCTGATTATTCCCTCTGTATAAAGCTCCCTGCTAAGGGTCAGTCCAATGACACTCTTGCCCTTCATATCAGAAACTTTGTTTCACTGTCCAGAGAGGAATCGGACCCTTACAATCTTTTGCTGAACTTAATTGATCCCTAATTCATCCTTTGTGCACGAGGTATTGTTGTCAGAGCTACCTGCTAAATTAATTGCGTCGTTTGCCAGCCAAAAGTGGGGAGGCAGAAGAGGCACGTTGGCTTAGTCTAAAAGAAGCTGGTTCACTTTTCCTGATGGAATGAGCTTTATGAATTTATCCGGGCTGAACAAAACTTTTCATTTTATTTTCAGAGGCTTTCAAATAAATCTGTTGGGGTTTTTTGGTAATGAATGTAGGCAAATCTGGCCTCTGCATCTCTTTTGAGAACAACAAGTTGTAACAATTCATGCTGAAAATGCTAACACACAGGTGTTTATATTTTTTTCATTTTTCCCACCTTTTTTCAGCCAAAATTATTCAGTCAGCCTAAAACTACTGTAGCAGGGCACTAAGGTGCCTGCTACTTTGAGAGCAGAGATAAGGACCCAGGTGCAGGTTGCCGGGCCAACCGGTTAATGAGGGTAAGGACTTACACCTGCCTGGTCAGCTGACCGGAAGGGGCGGGGCCTGGGGCCTGGTTATATAAACCACAAGTCTGAGGCCGGGGTGTGTGGGCTGCTGGCTGCCAAGGCAGGGAGAGCTCTGTCTATGCGAGTAGAGAGGAGAAGCTGGACTGCATGTGCAGGCTGATACGGGGGTAGAGACAGAGTACCCATCGGGTGGCTCGAAGGATGTTACAGCTAAGCAGCTAGAATTTATGTCATAGCCCAGGGGCTTATGCTTTGTGTTTGTGGTTTACACAAGAGGACCAAGTGAAGCTATTAGGGGTTGGAGGAGGCCTCATAGGGGCTCCATGGTAGCGTGGGGACCCCGGCGCCAGAGAGGATGCAGCATCCAGGGGTGCACTGACCCCAGCCCTGAGGCAACAGGGAGCAGAGAAGCGGAGGCCAGGTGAGGCTGAGGCCACCTGAGTCCAGCAGGGGGGTTGAGACCCCAAGGAGGAGGCTTGGGGCCAGGCACGGCTACGGCCACCTGAGCCCCAAGGCTGCGGTAACCCCAGAGCAGGGGGCAGTGTGGTAAGTGCCCCAGAGCAAAGGGGGGGGGAGTGAGCGAGACTGACTGAACAACGTCCAGTACATCTGCGATGCCTGGGGCGTGGTAAAGGGGTGGTTGGAGCCGTGCATAGCCCATAAGGCTGGGGTGCGCAGAAACACCCATTAGCAGAGCCAGGCTAATGTACAGGATGATAACCGTGTCAGGAGACCCGAAGAGGCAGCCTCCCTAATAACATAATTGACATCAAAGATGTGGTGGGCGAGATTGAGGGTGCATCGCAAACTGACTGGGCACAGGAAGGGGCGCTAGGGGACAGCACGGCGACCCCTAGGGAGCTACTCCTGTTACAACTACATATATTCTGATGAATAAATCATTTATTGGCTATCCAGTGGCTACTGAATGGAATGGTTAGAGAGGTTTCTACCCCAATAAACGATGGATGTGATGGAGGGTATTGAATATACTAGAGATATTCAGTGCTCTCCTGTATAGCATCCACCCCTGCCACTGCTGGAGATGGGATGCTGGGCAAAATGCTTCAGAGAATGACACCCATCAGTGGTGCCACCTTAGCTAGTAAAGCTACTTTCCCTTATCAATTTTGTATTACTTATAAGAGGAAGGAAGGGATTTCCAAAAGAGCTGGTGGGACTTATTCATTCTAATAGGGTTTTGCTGTCTAATGAACTTGGGCACCTTCGATAAGCCCAGCCGAAAGACATCTACAGCACTAGGTAGTCGAGCTGCTGTCAGCATCAAGACATCCACCGCTCCACCAAGACTTCCCACATCTTTAAGCTGGCAATTTACCTAACCTGGCTGGCATCCAAAAAAGGAAAAGCATTGATTCAAGCATCTGCTTACCTGGGTCAGGCTAAGTATTATCTCATTAACATTCAACACTGCTGCCAGGGAAGGGAAGCAAAGCAAAGCAAACCCAACTGAACAGGGGAAAGAAAGGAGATAAAAGAACAGGGACAAGGGAGAAAAATGTTCCTCTGCTCTGCTCTGCCTTTTCTGTTTTGGAAAGCTTCCCCAGCAGGCCCGAACCCCCGCTCGGCAGAGGTGAATGAGCAATGGTGCAGATACAGCTTGACACATCTGGCATGCAGATGTGTGATCCGCGGCTGCCAGATAGCCAGCAGCAGCCGCATTTGTTTATTACCCGCAGTTGCTGCAGAAAGCGAAAGGAGGGGATGTTTACGCTAATTGGGACTTAATCCTGCTGAACAAAGAGCACGCCCTTGAGTCAGAGCTGCTCTGACACTCCCCTCCTGCCTTGCAGCAACGTGGGAGGAGATCTCTGGGAGGAGATTATGCGGCAGGAGGAGGAGATGCCAACACAGTCATTACACCCAGTCTAGGGCCCTGGCAGAGGGAGCAGTGCCCATTGCTGTGTCGCTGAGAAAGCCCTGCCCTTGCTCTGTTGGCCTATATGGCATGGCCCATGGAGCTGCAGCAGGTCGGAAAAGTGCCGCCTGCGCAGAGGGTGTGAACTCAGGAGATGCCAAATCTTAAATTTGTCTTGTACTCTCAAGGTGAGGAAGCAGGTTGCATCTTCTGCAGGAGAAGGGAGACCAGGGGTTCATTGCTGCGGTGCAGTGGCTACGATGGCTTTCACTCTGCAAGGGGTTCATCCCATGAGATCAGGGGCTTGTGCCTGGTGGAGACTCCCCTGCAAAGGGCAAAGAAGCTGGCCCTGAGACTGTAGAAGTGTCCTTCTGCGCCCCAGGATCCTAGCCGGGCTGTAGAGGAGTCTCCCCTTGGCACGTGCCTCATTCTAGTGCTCCTCAGATTGCTTTGTACGTGCTGTTTAGGGCTGCTTCAGGAGGCATGTTTTCTAGTATAGGGTGTTTAAAAATAATAATAAAAGCCCAGCTGTAATAGCCTTAATTGTAAACCAGCTTCTGTACTGTCAGATTGGGTCCTAATTAATCATTGGCTGGAGCAGGGAATTGATTAATTGCTTTGCTGCTCTTTACTAGTATAAATCTTTGATTTAGTGATTACTGGGTTTTGATTTATTGTTTACTATGCAAGTAATCAATACTTATGATGAATGGATAGCTTTAAGTACCACCCATTTTGCAATAATATTTTATATATTATATACACCTTATAAGTATACTTTGAAATGTCTTTGGCATATATATGTATAATTGTGCATATCATTGTATATACAATATATAGTATATTTAGTTATACATCATATACATCTCTCACACACATCTATGTCTGTATACACACGTGTATGTATATCTATATACACGTATATACATACATATTCACACTATATGGCGAAAAGAGAAGAAGTATATGCGTATAATTAAATGTGCTATATATATTGTATATACAACGATATGCACAATTATACATCTAAATATAAATATACACACACTAATGATATGTATAATTATCCAACCAAGAGACGGATATCTTTCCCCCTCATCCATATGCTAAGGGTGACCTTTGCATCTTCCTTACAGTGGGGTAACCAGATGCAACCCCATTGCAGCCCATTGAAAGCATGCTTTGTTAGAGAAGGATTTGGTCCTGAGTTGTGTTTTTTTTTATCTGATTGTTTTTTGCAATAAGGAAAGGCAGCATCTGAACAAGCCAACTTATTGCTAGGGTCTCATTTTTAAGCTAAAATCAGTAAGGGGCGTCATCCTTAGCTGTCGTCACTTCACCGCCTGATTTTTTTTTTTTTTTTTTTTTTTTT
>NW_017729000.1:1995440-1998774 GCF_001723915.1 Gavialis gangeticus | reverse complement strand
TTTTTTTTTTTTGTACGTTCTTTTTGCATTTCTCTCTCTCAAGCCTTTCAATTCAATGTGAATCTGATCTTGGGGATTAGTACATAGGAGTCTGACTGTCTGCAGTCTTTCAGAATTAGAAACTAATTGTAGGATAAGAGCTATATATAATTTACTAGCTATGGATTTGTTTTCCTGCTTTCAAACTACACCCCACCCTTCCCCAGGGCTGAGCATGGCTGTGTTGAGCATGGGGTGGCAGCTGCCCATGAAAGCCTAATGAGATCAATACCATAGCCAAGGTAGAGAAGACCAACGGGGAGGGAGTGGAGTGGAGCTGGGGGTGCTGGGAGGCCCAGTCTGCATGTATTTAGAGGCTTTCTGACAAAAAAAACAACCCATGGATTGAGATGGTTTTTCTCCAAGCCAAGGGAAAGGGCTTAGAAAACACCTTGGCTCATAATCCTAAGTAATGCTATAAAGAAACAAAACAGCTCGTAGCCCAGGAGTCGAAGCCATTTCTGGGAAGACCACAGATCAGTGCTTCCCCAAAGTTGGGGAAAAAGGGGTCTAGGAAGCATCTTCCTACCTACCTTCTGTGTGGAAAAAAGGTGTCTCCCATAATTTGTTTAATTGTATCTCCCATTCACAAGCCCAGGGCCTGACTTAAGGTTCACTGAAATCAATGGAAAGACCTCTGCTGACTTGAATAGGTTAGATCAGAGTTTGCGCCCATGGATGCTTTCAACAGAGAGAGTCCGAACGCAAGAGCTTCTTTCAACCCATGAGTCCCAGGGCTGCAGCTGGTGCAAGGGAAATGCAATCAAGGACCATAGGAAGAACTGAGGCCTGATACTTTTTCCTGGCCACCTGGGCTGGGCTTTGAATTTGTGGTTTGATTCACTTTTTGCACCTCAATGCCTGCTCATGAAGGTTAGGCTAACATACACCAAAGCTTTCTGTGGAGCTGGGGCACCAGTAAACCTCCTTTCATCCACTGCAGCAAGCCACCCCTGCTCCCTTTCCATCAGCATTGGTCTTCCCCTCTAGCAAGCACAAGGATCCTGGTGACCATTGTGGTGGTACATGTTTCTTGGGGCTTGTTGTGAGTAAAACCGACACGACTCCAACAGGCTGAAATTATACGTTTCAGCAAACCAGGAGATGACACCTTAATCCCCACCCTTGAAAAACAAATTGCAGAGCTTCATTTATGAAAACTTGCAAACAACCTCAGGAGGTCACATCTATTCCAGCCCCCTGCTCCAAGTGGGACCAGCCCCAACTACATCATCCCAGCCAAGGCTTTGTCTACCTGGGTCTTAAACACCTTCAAGGATGGAGATTGCACCACCTCTCTGGGTAACCTGTTCCAGTGCTTCACCACCCTCCTAGTGAGAGAGTTTATCCTAATGTCCAGCCTCAACTTCCCTTGCTGCAGCTTGAGCCCATTGCTCCTTGTCCTGTATCTGCCCCCACTGAGAACAGCCCAGCTCCATCCTCTTTGCAGCCCCCCTGCAGGGAGGTGAAGGCTGCTATTCAATTGCCCTCGGTCTTCTCTCCAGACTCAGCAAACCCATTTCCCTCAGCTTCTCCTCATGAGTTTGACTTGATGCCACTTACTAGGAGACCCGAGCTGTTCACTCCTAGAGCAAAACCATTACAAAAAAAAATGTCTACTAATTTTAAACGGCCTTTCGCCTCCCTTTTACAGCTAGACTCTTGTCTGGGAGCAGAATTGAGACTAAGGCTCCCGGCTGGGTACATTCTCGGTTTCAGCTCTCCTGCTCTGACCAGTCAACCAGCCTCACGTTCCACATTATTTATTTGTTGCGCGAAGTTCTCTAGGAGTTATAACCAATGCTCTTCGGCTATTGATATATGTTACACGCGCCGAGAGGAAACCCATTCATCTGCCCTTGTCTCTCCCCCCCCAAAGCCCGGATTTCCTTGATTGCAAGGCAAGATAAAACTGCTATCTTGACTTTGAGAGCTCTGGGAAGGAATGCAGATACCCATGGTGATGGACACTTAATTTTTTCCCCCTTCAGCTTCCTGTTGATGGGCTGCCAGCCTCTCTGTTCATCTGGATGGCTGGGAGTTTCACAGCAGAGGCACTGGGAGGCTCTGTACTCCCTTGGGGGATATCATTTCCACCCTTTTGCTTTTGGGTCAGGTAGGTAGAGCCTCACCAGCCTGCAGCATTTGCTTCACTTCCCTTGATGTGTGGCTGACGCCTCATTGACAAACCCTGCCAGGCTGTGCTCCGTGCATGCACCGGTTGGATCCCTGCTCAGCTTGCAAGTCTAAGGCCTTTCATCGACATGCGTCACACCGCACGGACTAGGGAAGATGAGGTTGCTACTGTCTGCTCCATGGAAGGAAGGATGGGAAAAGAGCAACGGCCACACAGAGTCCACCTTGTACACAGGGCAAAGCCTGCCAGCCGTTGTGGCAGACAGGATAGCTGCAAAAGCAATAGTGGCATGAAGTTAAAAGGAGGAAAGAAAAAAAATGGTCAGGAGAAGCTTTTGCAGCAAGAAAAAACATAATAAATCCATGAGCTACACACAGCCCCAGGGTTTTATGACCATGAGCAGGCATGAGGGAATGACTTGAACTTAACCAAAGCCGTTAATTACCTGGCTGAGATCAAAAGCCTCAGTAAGGGGGTATATTTACGATGCACCTTACAGGATACACTTCAACTTTCTGGGTCTTTTTTTTAATTGGTTTGATTAAATACATTTAAACAGCCTGGACAGAGACCCCTAAATCATACTCCATATTGATCTAATGAAATACTCAATAAATTTGCTAATATGGCTCCTTTGCTTTGTGCAGTCTGGAGGGAAATGCCATTCTAAATGGTGATAATTCACCCCCAAGCCGCCATAGTGACTCATGGGGAGTGGAGAGGATGCTGGGAAAAGTCTCCTCCAGGGTTTCCAGGGGCATTCAGGATGTTTAACACCTGTTTTCAGGCTTCCTGCCTGATAGGTTTCGTGCCAGGCTTTTCTACCAATTTTCTATCATAGTGGCCAGCTCTTTTTGCCACTCCTCTGTTTGACTGATGCTTACCGGTTTGCTAAAATGTGTGGCCATTCTTCATGTGGCTCAGTGGAGATCTTTAGATCGGAACTGTATTTCTGAGGTCTCTGCCTTACAAGCAAGCCACAGCGTAGAAATAAATAACTGCTGCTCGACTGCGAGTACACGTAGAATGGATCGCAATGCTTCCTTCTCGTGCGCTAAAGTGAACCTGATGGGCTGCAAAGTTTGCAGTCCCTTGGAATCCATTCATCGTTGTGGTGGTTTCTCACATTTTCTGATGGAAATCAGGAGTTTTGGGGGG
>NW_017729000.1:1978229-1990440 GCF_001723915.1 Gavialis gangeticus | reverse complement strand
GATGGAGTCTCTTGAGTTTGGTACCAGAGGATCTGACAAGTGTTGTTCAGCCTGTCGGTGGCGGAGGAGGAAGTAGCTCTTCAGGTAAAACAGGAAAACTTTTCTGCTTCTCCAAGGAAGGTGTTTTGGGCAGAGCTGGAGAGCGGTGGAGCGCTCTAGGCCTCACCAGAAATCACCCAGACTCCAGACGGGGCTTAACGATCCAGATGCACCTTTGCGTGAAGTGTGCAACATAGTGCAAACGTGCAGTTTTAGGGGGTGAGTTTTAAGGGAAAGGCTAAGCAGCCAATTCAGAGCTGAATTTCGATAAGGTGGCATGCAAAGAAATCTGTGGCACAAGACACCTGGCTCCTGGCAAGTTCTGACAGACCCACCGAGTTTTATATAGGACAATTATGGAAAGTGTTTGAAATATTTGAGTTAAGGTGCATCTTGGATTGGTGATATTTGGGATGACTCCAGTGATACTGAAATGCAAAGCAGACAAAGAAAATTTGAGAATGAGCCGCTGTGAAGAAGCAGGCCTCTCCCCATAAAGTAGGAGAGTTTTGCGCTGCCGTGTGTCTGACCCCTTTCCCTTTGTACTGTTCCTTTTATCTTCCTTTCCTTCTCTTCACTCTCACGTTCCCCTCCATCTCTTTCCTGAGATGAAACCAGTTTTTAACTATAAATCTAATTCCTAGAGCAGATAACCTATCGGTTATGTATTTACTAATGGCTGGGAAAATCAAAACCAGAGTGGGAGGAAAGAGGTAAGATGATCAGACAGCTTCAGATCGGCACAGCATGGACAATGACAAATACCTTTTGAAATGACTAACAAAGGAACAAATTAAAAATGCCCCAGTGGGTAAAAACCTACCCACTGGAAGGTAACCTTAAATCTTTTGTCTCCTTTCATGGAACCTGCACTCACATCTCTTCCCTGGATCCTGAGAACTGATTGAAACTTTTCCCAGCTAGAAAATAAAAGCTTCTGACCCTCTTTCTTTTTTTTAAA
Source organism: Gavialis gangeticus (assembly GCF_001723915.1). Classification (NCBI taxonomy): domain Eukaryota; kingdom Metazoa; phylum Chordata; order Crocodylia; family Gavialidae; genus Gavialis; species Gavialis gangeticus. Next base: position 1,989,440 of record NW_017729000.1, on the reverse strand, counting down.
CTAAGAAGCCTTATTGGTTCACAAAGGCTGCGCTCATTCCCTGTAATGTGCACACTTCCCACATTGCTTTATAAAGGGGTACCACAGAAATCCCCCGAAACCTTTCACTGGGTTCAGTACCTTGAGCCCTGAGAAGCAGGACACAGCAGACTGCAGAGCACTATCCCAGGCTTGCTGAGAGAGAAAGCAACTTATATTTTGATAACCAAATCTTAAGGAAATAGGCCATAAAAGAAATAATAATGACAACAGTATACTAACAAATATTTGCAGACTGCAGGCTACGATCCACCTCATCACTTCTAGCCCCCTGTCTCCAAGTGGGAGCTTACAGACAGGGCTCCAATGTGGATATCCCGGGCTAGTATCAGCAATAGCTCACAGCAGGATAACAGAGGGGTAACCCTGAGTTGTATTCACCCACCACACACCAAGAGCAGCTTACACCTGCCAGGAGCCCAGCGAAGCTGCTGGATGTTGGGGGACTTTGCTGGAGGGCCCTGTGCACCGTACAGGGGAAATGAAGGCAGTGCCTTTTGGGGCTGCATGGAAGAACGGCACTTTAGAGCGGTCTCTCCTTCCTGTTGCTGATGGGGAAGTCTCTTTCCCCCTGGGGATGACACCCGTAGCATCGATGTAAAGCCACTGGGCCAATCCCTCTTGTGTGGTGTTGTGTCTCACTCGTGGGCTGTGGGCACAACTTGGCAGCTTCTGCTCAGGCCAGAAGCAAGGCTGCACGTTCTTGCCCTGCATCTCTGTCTGCCCAAGGGATTTCCTGCTCCGTGCCTGGATGATCTGGTAGCTGTAGCATGGCTCAGATTAAAAATCCCAGGCGTGGCCTACTCCCTCTGGCAATCCTCAGCTCCATGATTCCTCGTAGAGCAGGGTTGTCCTAGCCTGTGTCTTGGGGTGTCTTATGCACAGGCCTTTCAAACATTTGCCAGTTCAGGGTCGAGGCCTTGAGAGGAATGAATGTGGACTTCATGGCATTGCTCTGCGAGGACTTTTACTATCTTTAATTTTCCCTGAGCCTGAAGAAGGGTGCACGTGCCTGAAAGCTTGCAAAGGATGGTGATGTTGTTTTTTGTGATTTTTTTTTTTTTTTTTTAGTTGGTCTAATACCGCAAAAGGGATCATTTTTGAACCAGGAGTTCTAGAGTTTTGCATTTCTTTTTCTCTCAGACCAACACGGCTACAAAATACATCCCTGAAACATGGAAGCTGCAGTATTTTAGCCTATTTTGGGATGATAAACTTCATTGCTAGACAAGAAAGAAACATTTCTACACTTCCCTGCCTTTCTGCCATTGGCCCCACCAGGGAAGAAGAACTGCCTTGTCTGCACACCAGGCAGCAACTTATACAAAGGATCTCTCATGGCCCCAGAAGAAAAGACCTCCACCTTCAGCTTCCTGTGTGCAAAATGAAGTCTGTTTTCTACCTAAGGGGATTTCTACTATCTTTAATCTTCCCTGAGCCTGAAGAAGGGTTCATGTGCCCAAAAGCTTGCAAAGAAGGATAATTTTTTTTTTTGCGATTTCTTACCTTTTATTAGAGCAGCTATCATCTCTGAACCAAGAGTTTTAGAGTTTTGCATTTCTTTTTCTCTCAGACCGGCATGGCTACCAAATACATCCCTGGCACTGCTCTATGTCATTTGGCCTCAGTCCTAGAAGTGAATTAGGTGGCACGAGGTGAGACAGAGGGACTGCCACATAACTCAGCCTGGCCCTGATCCAGTCTCAGTTCATCTTCCTCCTCCTCTTTGTGTTTGCTACACACCTCATTATGGGCTACATTGTGGACACATGTTTTTCTCATGTTAATCCAGGGTTATTTTTTCAAGTAGCTTCTTAGGGCAGATGTTTCCATGTGTTTAGCTGCCTTCCCTCTACAGCCGTCTTCTAGACGCAAGGCACAGACTGCAATGCTCCCATGCTGTTGATCTCAGTATGTGATGCCCCACATGAATGCATCCAGCTGGCCTGTAGGATCCTCTGCATCCCCTCTTGCTCTCCACCCTTCTCGTTGCCCAAGGGGCATGGGGGAACCAGCTCCAAAAACAGGGTCTGCTTTAAATGTATGAGAAGCAAAACAAAGGTGCAACCATGCTTACGCTGATGCTGGTGGCAACATTCCCGTTGCGTTGGAAGGAGCAGAATTGGCCCCAAAATGATGCCGTCTTTGTCCTCAGTGTCCATTCTTGTGAAGTGCAGAGGTCATGGGCTTTTTTAATACCACCTCATTCAAAATAGCAGGAGCAAGAGGAGAAGCAGGAATTATGTTTCGAAGGCAAGACAGCTTTTATTATTTCTTGCTTTTTTAACTGATAAAACATAGATTCCAGGGCAAATCAGATCAGACCCAAAGACCCTTTCAGAGTTTGCAAAGCCACATGCAGCTTCTCAGCCTGGATAGAATCTGGATGGGTAAATCTGTTAAAGAGCATCCAGGAAGGAGCCTATAAAGTTACCAAATTTTGACATGTGACAGCAAATGGCAGCCAAAAGATCCAGCTGTGACCTCGAGGGGTTTGTATGCTGCACACGTCGCCAAGGGATGTCGCACCTACGTGGAATTCAATCCCTCACCTGTGCAAGAAGCCAGGAGCTGGAGCCAACGTATGCCTGTGTTTGCTTCTGCTGTTTGCTAATGGGCGAAGGCAAAGCAAACAGCACACTTTAGGCTTGATCTGAATGAGAGATTTACCTGTAGAAAGCAATGCGCTACATAGAAATTAAAGAAATCGGGGAACATTAGCTTGTTAGCATATTTTTTCTCTTAGTGTGGGAGAAATGTCACTGTTTGCCTGGGGCAGTTTTGGTAGCTTAGCCATGAAGGGAAAAGCAATTGGACCAGTCATTTCCCTAAACATTTTATGTTGGGCATTCAAACATAGCAGCAGTGAGGAGATACAGCAGTCTCTGCTAATGCATGCAAAAAAGGTAGGGGATTAGGGACGTCTCCATCCACAGGTGAATTAGCTGTAACTTGTCAAGATGGGGGCAACCAACTCACTGCAAGCAGGGGGGTGAAACCTCGCTCTGTCTCTATAAGGACTGGGGGAGGAGACATCCAGTGACAGACGATTACACACGAGTGTGCAAGCCTACTGCAACCCAGTGCATGCTGGGCCAGAAGTAAAGTGGATGTAAATCAGGACAGCTCCCTGGGTGTCACTGCCCTGAAGCCAGAGGAAGTTTGTGCCACTTGCCCTGAGTTGAGTTTGGTGTGACAGCTATCCATGGGCTCTTCAGGCAGAGTTTTTGTAGTGAGCAGCAGTGTATTTTGCATGGGCTTAGGGGGAGGAGGCCTCAGAAGGTCTGGTGCTTGCAGCCATGGGATCTTATGGAAATCATTTATTCTCTTTGGGCTTCATTTTCCCCTCGGTAACATGGGGATGTCAGCACCGCTCCATCTCCTGGGGATGGCGTGAGGACGGTTACATTGCAGATTGTGAAGAGCTCCGATCCCTCAGCATGGAGATCTAAGCACCTCAGATAGCTCCAGGTTTCTCTTTGATGGCATGATTTTGGTGTTCCCCAGAGGGTTTTTGAGCCTGCAGACTGGTGTACAGAAAATCAGGGAAGTCATTGTGTCCCCAGACTCTGTCTTGACTTTGACCTACAGGCAGTAGCGTTTGGCACGCAGAATCCAGAAAGAACAGGAGATGCACCGCATTCACAATGGGGTGCACGTTCAAAATGAAGGTTGCCAGTCCCCTCTACTCTTTAACTCGCCATAACGCTATACAGCATCTTGGTGCCTGGACCTGCTTTCAGCAAGGTCTGGATTAGCAGTTTCTTGTAGCCAAAGCCAACAGAGTTGGTCATGCCAGCCATGACATGGGAGAACCCCAAGAGAGAAGTGTTGAGTCTGGGCATCCTCTGTTCTTTCCATAAAGTCAATGCTTAGTTCATTAGCATTATAAGACTGGTTGGCCCTTATTATGGACACCTTTAGTGCCCTAATGGGAAGGACTGAGGGAGTGGAATGATTAGCACATTATCTCGCTGTACTATTGCCCTAATGCAACTGAAAAATGAGTGGCACAATATCTATTTACCACCTAGACCATTCCTCTGAGGGTAGCTACAGGCAGAATTACTTTTCCATTTTTCCCTTGTTACTTTACTCAGACATAAGCCTGGAATCGGCACATCCTCAAATGTCACTACTAAATATATTTTTAAATAGCTTAACTGATATCAGGTCTTTTTAGAATAACATTAACATCTGGGCTGACCCCACCTCCCTACCAAGTTTCAGCCTGATGTTAATTAAAACAGGCAAGTTATAAACCCCAGGAAATGGCAGCTGACCCTTAACTATGCGTGTAAAACTATAATAATATGCAGTAAAAATAAGGCACAGTCAAAGCACTGCCCAAGTCGCTCTGGGAATGATGCTGGGGGTTTTTTTTTAACCACAAGATGCTCTCACTTAAGGAAGTGACATTAAACCCCCCCTCCAATCCCCAAACCATTGAGGACTTTCTAAATAGCGGTTCTGTAGGTGGCTCTCTCCCCTCTCGGTCAACCCAAGAAAATTATCCCAACATTGGGAGAGTCCCGCTGCTGCTGGAGATGCTGTCTTTGAGAGGGAGAAAAGCAAGATCTGGACCACATGTGACCACTCCATGCCAGAGATTGCTCAGCTCTGATATCCTGGCACAATATTAAAAGCTCCCATTCTTCTGATGTACGTTCCCTCCCCAGTTGCAGCAAGACGCAGGCGGTGCTGCCTGTGGGTGATGTGCAGGGGGACTGGGAAAGCAACCCCTTCCCATGGGAGTGATGCCTGCCATAGCGCACGGCTCACTGCATCTCCGTCTCAGCAGATGCAGCAGCTCTCACCTGTTGAACCACCCGAGACTTTGCACGGGCCAGCTTGGGGTGAGCACGATATATTTCTGCAATGTGCCAGCTGTTGCAAAGACAAATACATTAAAGCATGTGAGGTTACTACATCAGAGATGCTGTGGTAATGGAAGGCATAAAAATTTCCTGGACAACCAGCGTGGGTTATTGTTCGTCCGACCCCTAGACTACTAAGTTTGAGCAGAAAGCACAGCACAAGCAAAGCCCTCTAACTCACTGCTGCAAAGGCAGGTTTTCACTGCTGTGTTAGTTATACGAGCCTCGCTGGTGCTGGGTTTCATCTAGTGCTTGCACATGCACATATCCATTGCATGTTTAACGGGTCATGTGTGCATGGGGTTACCTGCCTTGCAGAGGTGTATCCATTAGAAGCAGGTATCTACCTGTGCATGCGTAGCTGCAAAGCCGGCCCTTGCGGATCACATAATGAGCTCCAGTTTCCTCCAGCTGTGTGGATTAGCCATACAGCCCAGGTGGTTGGCTCAGCTGCGGGTGCAGTGATTTCTGTGCTGTTTGTATGTCAGATTGAGTTTGCAAACCTCTCTAGAATCCTTTTCCCAGCCAGGTGGTCCATCAGCTCCCAGTCCCACCACTCACTCAGATTGTACAGTAGATGCATGAAAAATAGGCCGGTATGCTGTTCTCTTTCCATTCCCTGGTGACCTGGGTTATTCAGGGATTTGAGGAGGCAGCATGTGTTACAGAACTGCTGTATCTCTATGTAAGTCATTAGTTAATTGATAAAATGCCAAGAGATGGCACTCAGAAATACTCAGACTCGTTTCTGGGCTTTGTAGGACCAGTTGAACTTATGATTGTGTGCTAAAAATTACCATTCTTTGTAACAGCTTTGTAACACCAGGGAGAGGACCTTTGCTCACATGGTTCCCAAGATCTTTTTGGGGTGCCCCAAATACCTCCACCCAAGGGCAGTTAGAGTTGGCAGCCTTCCACTGATGGTGGGCGGCATGCGGTACATACTTTCCAGCATGGCAGATAGTGTTTTCCCATGCTAAAGTGGGAAGAGTGGCCACCAAGTCTGTCCCACCATTGCAGGCACCTGAGGGAGGCTCTCAGGACTTTGAGGAGGTAGAAGTCACAGTTCCTGGGGGAGATAGAGGGGAAGAGGCACTGACTGGTGTTGAACCTCAAACTGCAGAAAACTCTGTAGGGCTTGTTTTTTGGCAAACCCATTGTGGTAAACTCTATAAGGTTTCTTTGACTCCCTAAGAACCGAACTTGGGAGGGTTCACCCAGCACTGGAGAATATCTCGCGTTGTTTGTAAGCCACCACAGCTAGTGTTTGGGCAGAGGCATTTTTGTGTTCTCTGTGAACTGGAAGAGCCAGGATATGAAACTCTGAAAGACTGGACTGCGATGGATAGATCCCCTGTCCCTTCGCTGTTTGAGGCATGGGAAAGGTCAACTCTTGTCCTCCAAAACGTGTCACTGCTATAAATAAGACGGCATAATTTATTGCAAATTGTTCAGCTAATTTATGGCAAACTATTAATAAACCCCCTTGAAATGCCGTACAATGAATTAGTGTCATAAACAAGGCAAATATTTCCTTGATTCAAACCACATTTGCAATGTTAAATTCATTTTGAATAGATATATTTTTAAGGTCTGGAGGGATGAACCCAAGCAGCCCCCGGATACTGCAATCCAGGCCCAAAGCACACGTGGGAAAACGTCGGGAAGGCTACCAAACCTTTTTGTCAATGGCTTAAAGTAGAGATAAGCTGTGAGTGTTTAAATTGGCAATTCTAACAGCTACCTGAATTCAATGCGACTCGCTGCAGCTTGACTTGTAAGGCAATTGGCAATACAGTGTTAATGCCAACTAATCTGATAAACATTGACACAGTGACAACGCGGGGCCATTAGTACCAGCAGCTTTTTATGTTCATGTAAATCCATTGCGTTTTACAAGGTTCAGGATGTGCTTAGAAGTGGAAAATCTTCTTTGGGCACCAGGGGAACGAAATGGTTTCGCCAGCAAGGCAAGCACGTCTTCTCGCCATGCTTCTGCCAACCGTTGCTGCCGAGCGTGAGAGTGTTAAATGGCAAAATTCATCACAACTAATTTCTATTTGCCATCTATTAGGCTACATTGTTTTGTCCTCAACGTCAGGTTAAATAATGAACCTCTCGGAATAGAGTAAATTAACCTCCACTTTATGTTCATGTCATTGTCAAATGGAAACATCACTTGTACAAATGAAAAAGATTCATTAGTAAAGCTAATGCATAAGCTCCACTCCAGCAAAAGATAAGAGCGATTGAGGCCTTGTCATAATGCAGTGTCGAACCGCCGGCTTGTTATTTATGATGCCTGCCATAATCTTTGGAGATTATTTTCAGCAATGGTAATTAGCACACAATGCATCAGGAACAATTATGGAACAATGTCTTAGCTTGACAGGTATGCCACAGTGCTGCAGGCGAGCTATGATCCATGAGAAATTCAATCAAATCTGCATGCTGCGGGGAGTTTATTAATATTTCTCCTTCCAAGGCAGTTTGAAAGGCAGCTACGCTTGACCGGCCACCCAAAAATATTTAGCAGCGTGACACGAGTGTGCTCCTTGTTAACATGCACCTGTATGCACAGAAGCTTCCTAGGCACTTGTGCCTGATTAAAATAGGATTGGCGAGTTCGCTGCCTGTAGGACTCTAGCAGCGCTGCTGCCACTCAGCTCATTTCTATAATGTTGCTAAAGAAATTCTACAACCGAGATCCCCAGTTGGGTGAAATCACCTGGAGCTCTGCTGAAGGCCATGGGGTTGTGCTATTTTAAACCAGCTGCAGACCTGGCTCTCCTTGTCCGTGCTCAGTGGGGGTAGGTCCAATTTGAAGTGGGAATGCAAGATGTGGCTGTCTGCCACGTTCCAGCCCCAAGCCATGACCTACCTGGCTACACAAATAGGTCCCAGAGCTGACTCAGGGCTTAAGGAACAGCTGGGGCAGAAAAGATCTGCAATAGAGGCGAAGATGTGAGGCTGCCCAATCATTAGTGACAGTGGTGTTTCTGATGGCACTGCGGACTGCACCTGCAAGGGCTGAGCTCCCAGACCACATGGGCAGGCTGATGAGAAGCTCTTATTTTTGTTATACACAGTGAATTTGTCTACATGTGCATTTATACTGGTTTAAATTTACCATGCAGAAAGTTACTTCGCAGTAAGCAGGAATAGGCTGGCATCTACATGTGCATTTATGCCGGCTTAAAATTACTGTGCAGTAAATTTAAGATGGTGTCTACACATGTATTACTCTGCAGTAACTAATAGGGTGTAAATTTGATATCTGCATGATGCAGGTATCAAATTTACAGTTCAGGTCAGTATAAGTCACAATATTCTGTGCAGTATGGATGTGCATGTGTAGATGTGAGCCTGTACTGTGCAATAATTTGGGTACTGCACAGTAAAAGTGCATGTTAAGACACATCCAGTGAGTTGGAAATGGGTGTAGAATAAAGCAAATCTCTTCCAAGAACCAGGTGTGTTGAGTGTCATGCAACACCACCTTCCTCCCCTCCTGACTGTGCACTGCTCACTGAGGTGCAACGTGTGGACCATGTTACAGGAGTTGTCTCCTCCAGGGCTGATACAGCCCTGTAAAACAGTAGCAGGAAGCAACAGGAGGGTCCTTATATATTATTTGCAAACTACTGGTATTTGGGGCTGTCTCCCAGCTGCTCCACTCTGCTTCATCCAGATGTGCACAAGGTGCACATGAGGGGTATCATCTGGTCATTTATTCAAGTTAGGCTAGTATCTAGAGGTGCTAACCATGATTAGGACCCTGTTGGGCATTGAACACAATAGAAAAGGCAGTCCATGGCCTGAAGAACTGGTGATATATAAAGAGAGGACACAGGATGGATGGGAAGAAAGGGGATGGTTATCCAGTCACCTCTAAGTCTTCAGCCCGAAAGGACTGGCACCCATTCCTACCTGAGATGGCAACTGAAACGGTGCAAGAGTAGAGTGCAACTCACACCTCTGGCATGGTAGCAAGACATTGCAACCACTCTCCCGCCACACTCCTCCTCACACGTTTGCGGGTCTGACCGACTTCAGCAACAGGTCGGTTGGAGGACCCAAGCATCACACACCCAGCGCGACAGGGCTGGTTTTCCAGTTACCTATCCCGTGCCATCCAGATTTGTTGGCAGAACAGAAGAAGAGGGGAAGAATCACGTTTTCTTCTGCAGAGAAAACAACCTGCATCGAGTGACATGTTTTCAGCTCTCTGTGCAAATAAAGTTTAGCAAATGAAACAGTGACACATTATTATGCAGAAACACTGAAACCTCTTGGGGCCCGAGTTTCTGTGAGACTACCCAAGAGCTTTTCTTTTGAAATTCTGACCACTTCATGTCAGTGTCTAATGGGAGATAAGAGCTTTTAGGATTTGGGCTGCACAGAAAATAGAGGCAGCCTCTCTCATTGTGCACATGTTGTATAAGTTCTCTGAGGTGTAGGATGCTGGGAATAAAAATAAAAGGGGATGTGGATACAAACAGGGTAAATACACACTTTCCCAAGATGGACGGTGGGTGTGAGAAACCTATCCTCAAGCAAGGCTCTGAACCTGCATATAAATGTTTCTCCTCTGCACTCAGCTGTTTGCTCCATCTTGTCCTGACTCTCTGCGGTTCTGTTTAATCAAAGCTCCTGCTTACAATAGCAACAGCATCATGGGTGGGAAAGGTAAGCCAGGCATCCCTGCTCAGACATGAAGCAAACAGTTGTCTGGATTTTGCATGCAAGGAAATCAGAAGTGGTCCTATTGACCTCAGAGGAGAGATCCACACCTGTGTGTCTCTGGGCAGGATTTGGAGAGTCCAGCGGAGGGCAATGAAAATGGTTCAGGGCCTGGTGGACATGAGTGGTGAGAAGAGGCTGAGGGAACTGGGCTGCTTTAGTCTGGAGAAGAGAAGACCAAGGGGGATTGAATAGCAGCCTTCAACTACCTGCAGGGGGGCTGCAAAGAGGATGGAGCTGGGCTGTTCTCAGTGGGGGCGGATGGCAGGACAAGGAGCAATTGTTTCCAGCTGCAGCAGGTTTCATAGATTTCATAGACATTTGGGCTGGAAGGGACCTCGGAAGGTCATCGAGTCCAGCCCCCCACCCAAAGGGCAGGAAGTCAGCTGGGATCATAGGATCCCAGCAAGATAAGCATCCAATTTGCTCTTGAAGGTGTTCAATGTAGGTGCTTGAACCACCTCCAATGGCAGGCTGTTCCAGACCTTGGGGGCTCGGACAGTGAAGAAATTCTTCCTTATGTCCAGCCTGAAACAGTCTTGCAGGAGTTTATAACCGTTCGACCTCGTCATCCCTTGGGGTGCTCTGGTGAACAAATGTTCCCGCAGATCCTGGTGGTCACCCCTGATAAACTTGTAGGTGGCCACCAGATCACCCCGAGCCTGAGCTTTTCCAGGCTAAAGAGCCCCATGGTTCTCAGCCTGTCGTCAAAAGGTCTGTTTTCCTGACCTCTGATCATGTGCGTGGCTCTTCTCTGGACTCTCTCAAGCTTCTCCACATCCTTTTTGAATTGTGGAGCCCAAAACTGGACGCAGTACTCCAGCTGTGGCCTCACCAAGGCCGAGTACAAGGCGAGAGTGACGTCCAGGGATTTGCTTGAGAAGCATCTATGGATGCAAGCCAGCGTTTTGCTCACTTTACTAGCTGCAGCATCGCATTGCAGACTCATGTTCATCTTGTGGTCAGTCATGATCCCCAAGTCTCTTTCTTCTGTAGCGCTAGCCAGCATAGCACTGCTGAGCCTATACGGATGCTGCAGGTTTTTCTTCCCAAGGTGGAGAACCTTGCATTTTTTGGTGTTAAACACCATCAGGTTTTCGTCCGCCCATTTGCTGAGCCTGTCCAGGTCAGCCTGGATCACCTGCCTGTCTTCTGGCATGGATGATTTGCCCCAAAGTTTGGTGTCATCGGCGAACTTGGCCAGTCCGCTCCTGACTCATTAATGAAGATGTTGAACAATATAGGTCCAAGGGCAGAGCTGTGGGGGACTGCACCGGTCACAGGGCACCATGATGAGTGACTGCCATCAATTACTACCCTCTGGGTCTGATCACAGATCCAATTTCCCAGCCAGCGGATCGTGGTGGACCTGAGGCCACAATTGGCCAGTTTTGCTAAGAGGTGACCATGGGATACCAGATGGAAGGCTTTTTTGAAGTCAAGATATATGACTGGTTGGATATTAGGAAAAACTTTCCTGAGGAGGGTAGTAAAGCAGTGGAACAGGTTACCCAGAGAGGTGGTGGCATCTCCATCCTTGGAGGTGTTTAAG
>NW_017729000.1:1971282-1978111 GCF_001723915.1 Gavialis gangeticus | reverse complement strand
TAGATGTGACCACCTGAGGTCCCTTCCCACCCTCATTTTCTATGAATCTATGATTTAGCCCAGGGGTGGGCAAAATGCAGCCTGGGGGCCAATTGGCTGTTCTACCCAGCCTGCAGGGCCCCTAAAAAAATTAGAAAATTAGTATTTATCTGCCTCTGTCTGCCTGTCATGCGGCTCTCGACGGCTTGCCAAAACTCAGTAAGTGGTCCTCCACCTGACACAATTGCCTGCCCCTGATTTAGCCTGATAGGTTTAAGTGGAGCTTTAGTGCCTTAGAAGCCTGATTCATCCCTAAAGAGGCCCAAGGAGATTGGGTGGGGGGTGGGGTAGGATTTAGCTCAAGTTGTACAAGCTTCTTAAGAGGAAAGTAGCTCTAAGTCAATAGCTGTGCTCCACATTTGAACACAGAGTCTCTGGGTCTGGTCATAAGGGGTGCAACGCACTCCATGCTTCCCTGTGAGCTATCCCAGTGGGATGTTTGGCCAAAAAAGAGCTATCATCGGCCTGTATTTTGGCTCACATTGACTCCATCCTCTGCAGATCCCTAGGGTGGACGGTTCATGATCCCAGAAGGTTACCTTATGAGTGAGGGTGGAGGAGTGACTACTTTTATGTCTCTACTATGTCTATAGCACCACAATGTCTATATGTGCAGACCCTTTCTCCCCAGCCCTGAGCTCCTGCCCTGATGTCCCTTTGGGTGCATCTACACTGCAGCTGGGAGGACTAACAACGGCATGCCTAGATGTATCTAAGCTGGCTTTAACGTAAGCCTCTCACATCCTCATAGCAATGAAGCTGTAACAGCATGTGCATCCATCAGCACAGGGCAGCCAAGCCTGCCCTGGGTACTCATTCAGACAGCTAGCTCATACTGAATCTCCTGCTGCTTCATGGAGACTGGCATACCAGCAGGCTAAATTAAAGCTGAGTTGTTTAATGAGCTGGAGTCACATCTCCAGACTGTGCTGTAGACCTGTTCTCTATGGCTACAGCATTAGACATTCTCCAGAGCAGCGTCTCCCTTGGTTTGGAGACCAGGCAGAGTTCAGGTGGGAACGTCCCATCCCAGGCTACACCTTTTTATTCTGGCATAGGGTCATGGAAACCGGACTGGCTATAACTGAGCACCTAGGAAGGAGTCCAGCTTAGGGAGTACAGAGGGCCATGCCAGCAAACGAGTGCTGTATCACCAGGCAGGATATGGAGGGGGAATGCACAAGTGCAGCACACACCAGCCTTCCAGTATTTCTTACCTATTTCAAGATTATTAAAAATGACCATCCCTTGGCTAGCAATCTCACCCTGCTCTTTGAGGAATTTTGGCTGTGGCACCTGGTGATTGCAAACCAGTTATCCCCGGTATCCTCCGGTTTAACATCGCCCTTCCTATTAGAAGACTGGGAAGTGCTTCATCATCTTCGTATAATGCAAGAACATCATCCTGCTTCTTTGCACGTGCAGAACAGAAAGGCACATCGGACACTTCTGCCAATCCTGGATCATTAATAACAATTTTACCATATCTGCAAATAGGTCTGTGCTAGGATTTCTCTTGTTCCTTACATTTGTTAGGGATTATCATCTCCAGGCAGGGAATTTACACGTGTATCAACAGAGCCCTTTCAAGCAGAGAGGCTCTCCTGGGTGGAGAGTGGGGGGAAATGGCTGGTTGCATTTACTGGCACCAACCATATTATAAAATCATTAGTCAAAGAGGAATTGTTGCCTTATGTTTATTTTACCATTATTTCCCAAGGGGACTGCTGCTAGGGGCTGAAAGGCATGTCTAAGTTTTTAAATGCAAACATTGTTTGGCATTTCTGTTGCGCACAAACTCTTTCCTTCCACAAATTTGGTATTTAAATGTATGGAGGGCTTGCGATTAGAAGCAGGTGGACAGAGAGAGCAGGACAGAGTGAGTTTAAGTCATTCCTCTTTTGTGCTGCCATCTGTTCCTTGGCTGTGGAGCAACTGAATGCACAAGGAAGTAGTTGGTGCAATAACTTTTCAAAGGACAATGAGGGTGATCTGTAGAGTCCCAATGGAGGTGGGGCTGGGGGGAGGACTCCCCCCTACATCTAGCTAGGCAGATTTTCCAATGCATTTGTTTTGTGCCATTTATTAATTGTTCTATGTATCATGGGCACCCTAAATGCCGGGACCTCACTGTGCAAACACAGAGGTAGTCCCTGCCCCAAAGGCCCTGCAGTTTAGAGGTCAGGATATGAACAGCAAATGGATCCAGTGACCAGATGGCAGGAGCACAATGTGGCTGTGAGACAACTCTGGTCAGCTGAACTAAACCAGTCTGAACTGTCCCACAGTACTGACCTGAAGAGGAACAACAGGCGGATGGGAGCTGGGCAGGGGGGAGAGTGCAATTATTAGATAAGGGACACTGGTTTACTGCCCCCATGACAACAGGAAATACCATTGGAGGTGTAATGATCATTGAGAACCAGGACCTTGGTTTTGCAGGTTATCCAGGTAGCTCTCTACTTCCCTGTTGCTCTCCTTCTTAAGGCCTGGAGAGCTTCCATGTAACAGCTCAATTAATTTTAATTAAATATGATAACATAACCCTGCCACCTGCAGCTTCCTGCAGGCTAGCATCCTGCTCTCTGCAAAGTAGCTGCTGGTGTCTGCAAAGAAGGCAAGTCGGCACAAATAGCAACTCCTCCACACACCTCCCAGCACTGGGCATTGTTTCATGCCGGGTCCAGGACATGACGGGAGTGCTCTGCCTCCATCTCTCCTCTCTCCTGCTTCAGTTCTGACACCAGGCACAAACCTGCCCTGCCTTGGTTGCAGGTCTCCCGGGGCTGACACAACACAACGACACTCCGAGATGCTCAGCAGAGCGTGTTAGACCGAGGCCCTTTCTCCCCGCGTCGGATGGCTACCCAAATGGAAGCTGAAGAAGTCCCTGAAAAAGAGCAAGAGATAACTGCAGTATCCTTGTGCCACCCCATCACACGAGCGAAGGCTCAGTTCATCAAGGAGCTGAATGTACTGAGCTCTCGCCAGTTCTAGCAAGTCGAGGTCACGCGGCAACCGAAAGGACCACACGCTGGAGAAGATGCTTGGCTGAGGTCTTCAAAGCTGCCTCCAGGCTGCAAGTGGGAGCTGGGCATCTACACGTGTCCCAGGCCAGGCCCGGGAATATGGCCCGAAAGCATGTTGCACCCCAGATGGAGCTGGCCTGGAGCATCTCCAAGCACCCAGCAATCAGCACGCCCAAGACCAAACATGGGAGAGCATCTGATCGTGGGTCTGGGGCCATTCGAAAGTGGCTGCATCGTTTCATTTCAGGAGCTGGTAGAGAGGCAGCAAGAAGGCAGGACTTGCTTCACAGCTGCCCTTTGGATACAGCTCAGAGTTGGTCTGCAGAGGTTTCTGGGAAGCTGGGCAAGAGCCATCAATCAGGGCAAAACAACTGCTGGGCCTTGCAGTGGGTATCCAGGCCTGTCTGCATGTGCGCTCAGCCATGCACAGAGCTCTGGGATGGCTCACAACGAGAGGCAGGGGATCACACCACTCTGTCCTAGTTTATCCTGGGTCTCTAGGCTGTTACTTGGACTGGGAATTCACTGTTCTGTGCATCTTGCTTCGCTGCATCTAACCATTTCCTGACAAACAAACACAACCCATTTGATGCCTACACAAGTATTTTCTCTTTAACGATTCAGGCCCTTGATGCTGATTTGAAGAACCAAACTAATTTCATGTGGTTCTCCAACACCCTGTTATGACATTTATGACATACTTTTCTGTTTAGAAGGGATGATTTTTTCCAGATGCCAGCACATCTAAAACTACCTAATGAGATTTCCACAGATGTCGAGTTTAAAACCATCTATGGTATTTTTTTTTTAATATAAAAGTTGATGCTCTCCAACGAAAATATTTCTCTTCTGAAAACATCATGACTGTCATTGAATGTGTGCTGGATTAACGAGTGTCATGGATTTGTTCACTGAACGATAAGCACTGGGTTTAGGTCTTTGCTTTTTCTGATTTAAAACATTAATTTGAAATTAAGTTTATTCCCTCAACTTTTTATATATAAAATTCAAGAATAAGAGCATAATGCAGCCAAGACTCTTCCCTGGGACCTTCGTTACGATCGTGCTCATCTGTAGATCCCAAAGTATATTACAAAGGAGGTAACTTTCTTTACCCCCATTTCACAAATGGGAGAACTGAGGTACAAAGAGGGGAAGTTCCCTGAGGTCTAACCAAATGCCCTGTACCTTGGCACATTTTGTCTCCCAAATATATGAGAATAGCCTCAGAGATCTCAATCCAGTGCCCCTTCAGGGCAGCAGGAAGCTCTCTCTTTACCTACAAGAGGGCAATATGGGATGCTGATGGACCTAATCGAGGTAGCCAGGGTCCCTAAAGTGCACAGCACCTATATTTTTATCTGGGCCTCGAGAAAGCCGAGATGCTCACATCTGCGTTCCTCCTTTGCTCGAGAAGCCGGTTATTTTCTAATGGTTACTTTATTTTGCCAGCTCAGAGGAATTTGCTCAGAAATGCCTCTGCCTTGTGCTGCTTTTATAGAGACATCTTGGCGGTCTCCCTCCTTCCCAGTGGGGCCTGTTCCTCCCCCAAAGGGACTCGGCTGTTCCTGGGTAGCACCGTGGTCTCTTAATTGCAGGACACAGAAGGAGGAGGCATTACATGGAGGTTTAACCCTTTTGCAGTGGGTGTCGGGTCTGACAGCGACCCCAGGTTTCTCCCATTTTCCTGATGCCGAACATTTGTTCTAGTCTCTTCGTGAAAAGTGCCACCCCCACCCCCCCGTTACATTTGAAATACACTGCAGCATCGTCTGGAAATATTTAAGCCATATCTTTCTCACTGTTGTAAGAAGGGAGGAACACCCACAACCCACCGAGCTCCAGCTCTGAACTCAGCCACGCAGATGTCTGTCACCTGTTTCTAAGGAAATGTGCAAGTGTTTGGGAAAGAGCGGAGCCTCGTTGTTATTGTGGGAATCTGAAACCGCTCTGAACTTTGCCCTTCTATCCCCTTTCCAAGAGTTTCTTTTTCTTTTTTTTTTAAAGAGAAATTGCAAGGCTTATAATTCACTTGCTGGTTTGCATTAAAGACTCTGTCCTGCAAAAAGTGCCGGATGCCCTGCACTCCCACTGCAGGATGGGGCAGCTGAGCTGGCTCAGCACCTTGCCAGAAGTGCTCAGCCCTTGGCAGGCTTGGGCCCTCAATTAGAAAGTCAGTCTCCAGCTTGTGTTAACTGATCTTCCCCAACAACGCCCCCATGGCTGGCCCGGGACGGCTGTCAGTCCTTAGGACACATGGTATTAATACAGAAGTACAAACTGTACCTGCAGCAGCTTTCCCACCCCTGGGGCCCACTACCCTTGTCCTCTGGGGCAAGTAAAAGGAAGGCCAGGTGTGCCTAATACCGTGGGAGCACCCTGGGGTGCCATGCCCAGTGTTGGCCAACGTGCAGGCAGTGGTTGGCATGCTACAAGTTGAGCCTCATGCTCTGCCTGAGTGTCACACCAGTCCCCCTCCCAATCTGCTGCTCTGCTTTCTGCTCCCTCCCCTGTGTTCCCTGTCTGATCTGTTGCCCTGGTTTCTGCTCTCTGCCTGATCTGCCCCTGTGCTGCCTGCTCCCTCCTTGATCTGGTGCATGCCACACACAGCGGCTGGTCCAAAGCTTGGTATGCTGTGGAGAGATGGGGCCGTATAAGAGAGAGACAGGAGTGCAGATGGAGCCGCAGTTCCCTTTTTGGACATATTCAAGAACCAGGCAGGGGACAATGCCCTCCTTAGCTCAGGCTGCTCTTGGGTGCTCCTGGTGTGAGACTTGTATGGGGGGAGATAGGTCCCGTGGCATACCCTATTCAGCCAGACGTGGATACAAGGCAAAGACCTTTTCTCTTTCCCTGCTCAAATCAGTTCACCCACTAAGAAGAAATCTCTCCAGCATGCCGCAGAAAGAAACGCTGCCTTGAAAACTCATGGCATCTTCCCAGTTCCCAAGCTTGTGGATAGAAGAGCCTACCCAACCCAGAGGCCAGGGCATGGAAGAATGATTAAGGTGCCCCAGCCCTGCCCTTCCTGCCATTCTCTCACCTCCGTATGCAGAAGTCCCAGTAGACCTGAATCAGAAAAAATGGGGAAAAAGAAAGCATCCGAAGTTGAAAACATGGCACGATGCAGATACATCAGAGGATTGTCTGTAAACCCTGTCCCTTTTCGCCACGGAGATGGCAACATAGGGAAGAACTATTCCGGCCCCTAAAGTCCTCTGTTAAAGCCCTGCTGCCGCCACTCATCCCTAGCACCCAGCACATCTCCCTGCAAAGTTTGAGGTTATTTCACAGAAGAGATAACCCACATCTGGGACAGTCTCATGGACTACCAGGAACAACACGCTGAGATCAGGACCGAGACATTGGGCCAATTTTCTTTTGCTGGGTGGGGCTGCCAGCTGAGGTCATCATGGATCAGGACACCAGTCTTATGTCCCAGCTCATGTAGCTGTGGGAGTAGGAGTTACTTGGAGTTAAGTCAGCTTGCACTCCAGTCTGCTACCCACCAGTGGATTATTCTAACGTTTGAAGCCACCTTGAAGAGGTTGTGCATATTGCACACCTTTGCATTTTGTATAATAAAATAGTTCCCGGTCAGCTACATTGTCAGTGAAGAATTATGCATGCAGGGCCTTGCACTATTAATCAGATGTCATGATGTATACATTCCCTTGGCATATCACTCCATGGCAGGCAGCAGTGCATTTACAGATGGTGGGGGGGGGGGGGGGGGCAATAATAGGAAAAAGAATTATTTT
>NW_017729000.1:1950208-1971127 GCF_001723915.1 Gavialis gangeticus | reverse complement strand
AAATGTGGAAGGGGGGGGAGGAGCAATAATAGGAAAAAGAATTATTTTTGTGTGTGCTTGTCTTAAGGCATATTTTTCCATTCAGTAATTTGAAAAAATAACCATCTGGAAAATATCATTTTATGGACAAGGCGTGTCATGACATTTACAGCAAATATTTTTGCTGCTAGTATCGGCACCAACACTCGGCTTTATCAAGTGCTGTGTATTTATATACACACACATTATCCAGTAAATAAAGGGGACTGTACAGTAAATCAGTGCTGGGTGATAATATGCATTAAACGGTCACGTTTGCTTTTATTTATTCTTCTTTCAAACACATATTTTTTGCATCTAGCAAGCGCCTGTGTTTCCTCCCTATTTGCCCTTGCCATCTCTGCATCCAGGCATTAAACTGGACTACCTAGGACTGTCAACTCTGTTTGAATCTATTCTGGGAGGTTTCCAAAACGGCAACCTGCCTGCGACAAACAACGCGAACGTGCCCGTGTGCTTGCGGATTACAGTGCATAGACTTTACGCCAGGAAGGCAAATGCATACGACTGATTTATACAGTAGTCCAGTGGGTTTTGAAAATGTAATAGATTCAACATTTAATATTTATTTTAATGAATGCCCTATCATTTATCTCCTGGGTGCCTCTCAGCAGTCTCCTAGAGATTTATATCTAATTCCTGAAGACTCAAGGGCAATCCTAGAGGATTGGCAACCCTAGGACTACCATGGTGGGATGTCGATGTAAATAAAGGTATTGGGAGGTCCACAACCAAGAGCATCCATAAGGCAAAGATACCAAAGAAAGCATTAACAAAATGAGTTTCAAATGATGGGGAACTCAGTTTAGCCATGAAGGAGAAATGAAACATATGCAGCCTCCGGTTCCAAGAGGCAACTGGGAGAGGAATAGAGCGGCTTGCCTTATCCTCCATGTTGGTTTGCAGTCATATCGCAGTGCTATTGGCCACAGTACTTATGCTAGAGTTTAATTCCAACTTTTCCTCTCTGCCTCCCCACTTTATTAGGGTTATATTCACCCCAACAGAAAGGGACAACACCAGCTCATGCCCATAAGTCCTCAAAGGATTTAAATAGAGCGCAGGCCTTTTGCTGGGTGTACGTCCACCTTGGGACCCAATCCAGCACCCATGGCAGGTTGCCAACAGACTTCTGTGGATGCCACAGGGCAATGGGTAGGGTCTCCAGGAAGACTGGTATCCTCTCAGACTCAAAACCATGCTCATGGGGTGAGCAGGCTCTAAACTATTCACCAGTAGACCTTTAAGAGAAAGATTATTAGACCTCATTTTGGTGACTCGTTAGCATGCAAAAGAAGCCAACAAAGCCTGAAAGCATCCATCACTCAGGGACCAAAGGAACCCGTTCTGCAATGTAAAAGGGCAACTGATCTTGAACCAGCCGGTCTGGATCCAGATCAGAAATTTCGAAGCAGCTTTTGCTACCCATGAGCTGTAACAACCCCCAGTACAGGGCCATGGGAAATTCCGGCCCAGACGTTCCCTAGGATGCGGGGCCGATGTCTTCATAACTATAGGAACGAGGCCAAATAAGAGGAGCTTGCACTGTCCGGCTTTGTGAATCATACAGCCTGGCTGTGCTGAAATCCAGGCTGGTTTCACCAAAAACCCTGCTGGGATTTGTGGTACGGACCCCACAGTGTTTGCAATGCTGAATCCTCTGAGCCGAGGGCAGAAGCAGTCTTGGGGCACAGATGAGCAGTGCAGCAAATGAACTGAACAGAAGGGCACGTGCAGATGGGGCGCACAGTCCCCTGCAAGAAAAGCCCATAAATGAACCAGACAAGTTACAAACTTCCTGAAGCAGAGCCCAGTTCCTAATGAATCCTTCCTGTCCCATCAAAGTCAATGGGGAAACTCTACTGACAAGCCTCCCATATATAAAAGCACCTAATAGGATGTTGGAATGTGCAGGGGCTCTGGGTCAACCAAGCACAGATGCTGATGTTGGAGCAGTGTCTCTGCTTCAAGGCAGGCTCTTCGCCTCTCCAGAAGCCAACAGATGGAAATGGAGAATCCCAGACCTACCCTGCTTCACAGAAGGCACCGTAAATCTGTGATTGTCCTCATAAGAAAAGAAGCTGGCAAGAGCTGGAGGAACCCCAGAGCCTGGCACAAGAAAGTGAACAAACAGAAGCTACCGTACATATTTGTCGCCAGTCCATTCATCACATGCACACTTTATATATACATGTATTGATAAAAATATAACGTGCTGCACAGAAATACACCCAGGCTAATATTTACATTTATTTTATAGATGATATATATTCTTGCACACTATAAACCAAAAGCATGCTGGGAATTGACCCATCTGTTTTGCATGGAATTTGAACACGACTTACTGCTTCTTACACACACAACCACAATATACAGTTTATGAATATCCAAGCTAATTTTAAATAGATTTTTCTTTTTAAGACTTTCTGTAAAGCTATTTCCTGAACTGCCTCTATGAAACATAAGGGTACCAGACAAGCATGGGGTTCTATTTAGCACAGTTTTATAATCTCCCCCATACACTGAAATCACTTTCTTGAAATGGTAACTTGGGTAATTCTTAATCGCAGCGTGTTACTACTTAGACATAAAAGGGAAAGTGTTTCTTTCTCTGGGAAGAGGGTAGGTTGGAATGAATCTTCCTAATGAAAATCAATAGCTTAAAATTTGAAATCAGTTGATGCAACTATCAATGCAATTTAACTTGCTTATTAACAGACTCACCCAATCAGCTTCATGTGCACCCGGTTGCTAAGTTGCCTCCATAAACAAATTGATTAATTGATTTTTTTTCCCAAGGCCTCTTAGTGCAAACAGGTCAGGTACCTATGATTTCATTTTGCTCATCTACTTCATGCTAGCTTTGCAGTTCACCTCCGAATACCACTGCTTCATCTGAAACACGAGCGAGTGCATGTGGAACGGTGACATTTGGAGTGGGACCAGAACTGGGACTGCAAGTACCTGGGAGAATGCAGGTCTGAATATCGGTGTGGACTTGAGAAGTGAACCACATGGATTTTAATGGTGAAAGTTATACTTTAGATAGGGTCCCTAATTTACAAGTTAGGAATTGAGCCATTGTCCTTCAGATCTTTACTGAAAGCATCTTCTAACAAGCTGGTCTCATGCTACTTCCCCCTGAAGCCTTGCTCTTGTGAGAGCAACTTGTGAGATATTAAGAGTATGAAATATGGCTCCTAGTGCATAATTTGCTCTTTGGTCCAAACCCCAGGTTCTACTTTAACCTTTGCTCAGATATGAATGGTGCTGCCTCGGACCATGCCTGCAAATGGGCCTTTGCCAAAGAGTGTTAAAAGTCAGCCCTGGTGTGTTATTTATCACATATTTTCAGCCTAGTTGAATGCGCACCCCTACCCTCTTGAATGAAAACTGCACCTTGCTGCACACTAGAATCATAGACAACGAGGCTGGAAGGGAGCTCAGGAGGTCACTTCTAGTCCAACCCCTGCTCCAAGCAGGACCAGCCCCAACTACATCATCCCAGACAAGGCTTTGTCAAGTTGGGCCTTAAAAACCTCCAAGGCTGGAGAGTCTACAACCTCTCTGGGTAACCTGTTCCCTGCTAGTGAGAGACTTTTTCCTAATATCCAACCTCAACTTCCCTTGCTGCCACTTGAGCCCATTGCTCCTTGTCCTGTCATCTGCCCCCACTGAGAAGAGCCCAGCTCCATCCTCTTTGCAGCCCCCTGCAGGGAGTTGAAGGCTGCTCCCACATGGCTCCTTTAAAAGTCAGTGTTGCATCTGAATTTCCCTTTGCTGAGCTGGCTATAAGCTCCAGTATGTGCAGTAAATAGTGTCTCCTACTGGCTTATTACTTTAAATGCAACAAAACAGAGAAGTCCCATAGTGCACTGGGCTAAATTAAACCCTGGGCACAGAGGGCATGTCTACACATGCACTTTACTGTGCATTATCCTATTTTAATGTGCATTAAAGCATCATAAAAAAACCTGTGCTTTTGTTAATGTACATTAAAGTAGGCTAATGTGGCTTTTTCTAGTACCTCACAATGGAGGTACCAAATTTAATGCACATTAGCAAAAGTGTATTAATGAGCATGTAGATGCACCCTGAGTCTCCCAGTTAGCCTTGTGAAATTCCCAGGGAAATTGGCCAGGTGAGCTACCTGCAGTGTGTCCCGGGTAATTTCTGTCTTAGGCTGCCTACAGAGACAGGGCTTCAGTGACCACCATCAGAAAGAAACTTTACTTGCCTGCAGGAGGGAATTGTTTCTCCTTTGAAAGATAGAAATGAAGAGTGCATATGCCTACTATTTGGGAGCATGAGAATCTGCCACTTATTTCAAGACGCAGGTAAGAGAGGGCTCACAGCACTCTTTTTGAGCAGAGTTATGGAGAAACAGGTTTCAATACCTTTATATTTCACTGGGTTCATTTACGCATTCATTGATGTGCCATAGTTATGGCACATTAAGTTTAGTACTTGAATAACCAAGTACTAAATCAATGTGCAGTAATTTGCACTATTGCGCGGTAGTGCCAACGCAGTTTTTTAGTGACACTAACTGCGCAGTAGCCTAATACTATAGTGCAGTAGCATATTAGCACGGGTTTTGCCCAGCACACTACTGTGCAGTGTTACTAGGGTACAGTGCAGTTAGCATCTCGTGTAGATGCGCCCAGTGCGAAGAGAAAAAGAGCTTTTAACTGGGTACCTGGGTGGCCCGTACAATGGAGGCTGATCCACAGGTGCTGTCTGCTTCCGAGGATTTCACTGCTGATTTACACTGGGATAATAATGGTGTGAAATGGATTTCCCAGAGTTGTTCCAAGTGCTCTGATATCTTTTTTTGCCCCCTGTTCTCCAAATCTACTGTCTCCTTCCCTGAAGCCAGGCAGGAGAGGATGGATTGAGGTGTCAAGGGAGATAAAAAAAAATGACTTTCTGCACTTTTCCTGAATGGCTGAGGAGGGATTTATACTGGTAGCAAAATGTTTAAATTCTTCAAGGTGAAAGACTTGTGAAATGTTAAAACTGGCTCTTTTTTGTTGCTGTTTTAGGGGCCATTAGTTAAAGCAGGAGGGCAGGTAGCTACCTCGGAGCACCCTTCCTGCAAGGCCAGTGCAGAGGGTTAATGGGACCAGTGGAGTGGTCGGAGGTTAAAACCGCTGCAGGTGTGTGGCTTAGCGGGGTGTTAATTGTGTAACAGATGAACATAAATGGAGGGGGGGTTAGGAGAACAGAGTGGAGGAAGGGACTGTGTCAATAATGAGTGCCACAATCGAGATATTGTGGAACGCTATTTAGCTATGTTGCAATCCTTGTTACAGCTGTCATAACAAATACAGTCATTTTCTGATGATAATTAGAAAGAGCTGAGATGTTTTACACACAACTTTATTTCTTCTGGGAAAAAGGTGTCCTGTTTTTCTGAACCTGGCAACCACCAACAATGTCTTGAGCCTAAGTGAACTTTGTTGTTGTTTAAAACTAGAAGTTTCCAAATTTTGGTGTTTCAGCTTCCTTCCTTCCTTCTCTGCCTGCTTTGTTTGTAGCCAGCGAATACAATTGCATAAGTGGGTGGTTTTTTTCAGGGTACCCCAAGACACACAATCTTTTCATGTGCTTGGGCTCTTTGTTCTGCGTTGTTTTGTTTTCTCTTTGGCCACTTGAACATTTCCAAACTCCTTCAGCTTTTTGAAAGCTGCAGAATGGCAAAGAGAAACACGGGAAAAAACAGAAAATGGGAGCCCTCAACCTCATTCATCTTGCTGTAGGTAGTGGCAGAAATAAGTGCAGAATTGGCAATAAACAAAAAAGCAAAGACAAGAAATGGTCTATTTAAAAACAAAAGAAAAGTCATTGTAATATGGAATGAAAATGGTTTGAACTTTTTGGAGAGCCTTTTCCCGTTCTTTTAAAAATGTTTCAATAATTTTGAAAGATTTATTAGGAAAACGTAAAAAGTTAGCATATTTCTGTGATACGGTAGGGTCATGTCACAGTATTCTGTGCATGGTCACCACGTTTGTACCCAGTTGTAGGATGTTAAGGGGGGTCTTCATCATGTTTTTGATCATTTTTCTACATTTGTGCACGGTAAAGTCATTTCAATTTTTTTGCGTGACATGGTACAGTCATGAGAGAAGATGCTATGCATGGCAAGGCATTACATGTAGTATGTAGCTGTAGAACGGCAAAGCATCTGTAGGCACTGCCTACAGGACTAAATGCAACAAAACAGGACTAATACGGCTACAGCTGGCTCAGAGGTGCTAATGTCCAATAAGAGGTACAAATTTTGTGATTATTATTTTTAATTGTATGACAATTTTGGAAAAGATTTCAGGGTCTCTACTTGAACAAGGCCAAGCAGTCTGTTTTAGTGCCCAGAGCTGGGGTGGTTTTGAGGTTTAACCCTTGTGAGCTTTTAAGATTTTGGCTCACAAATGGCAGAAATCTCAAGGTCTTTGCAGTTTCTTTTTGTCTTCAGTTGTGTAAATGTAACAGAAGGAAATGTTCGTGTAAGATTTCTGCCATTCTCTGGTTTAAATTCCTTCAAAACCATAGTGACTTATTTAGATTTCGGGTCTTGGGCCTGTGCTGTCTTGAAGTGTGGAGAGGTCTAGCTTTTCAGGGTTGAAATTTCTACGTATGTCTGCTCAGACTACATTGAGATGTTTGGTTCTCTCACATCGCTCAGCCCGGAGATCACTTCACTGAGCAAACTGCACATTGGCTTTCCCCTAAAAGCTTCCTTTGATTCTGGAATTTATTGAAAGCTAATTCTGTGCGCCGCAATAAATATCCTGAAATGGTAGAAAAGAGGATGGGAATCCCTGGATGTGATCATCCTTACTGCTGATACCAAAGGTTGGGTTAATTCTGGTAACAATATAATAATGCCTCTATTCAAGGCAGTATAGGTTTTGAGAGCACTTTTACCAGCTTTTAATAAACACTATAGAACACAGGTTTGGCCAAATGTATATTTCATTATTATGAAATGCTGTTATTGCATTGGTTTTCTGCATTGGTAAGCGAAGGGGGAAGGGATGCTAATGACTCTGGTTGCAGGCGAGACGAGGAGTCCGAGTTTTCATTCCTTTCCTCCAAACCCCAGAAACACCCCCCGGCTTGTGAATCTGCGGGTAGGAAGGAATTGGGCATTTCCTGTTGGAGGTTTAGAGCTTCCTAGCTGTTATTGCCAAAAGCCAAATTGTGCAGCTGGTGGGGTTATAATGGCTGCTCTCTGTTGCCTGAATTTATATAACAGTTAGATGGACTTTTACTACTGGCGTTGCTTTATTGCTAAACAGTCACATGAAGAGGACTGTGGAAACCTCGTGAAGCGGAGATGCAGGGCATTATTAGTGGAGCGCTGGTCATGGCTGTACAGCTTCTGGTGTGGGAGCTCTGGGGCACGTCTCCGTATGGCACTGCTCTCCAGTGGCATGAGTACATGTGGCATCAAGAAGAGCAAAATGCAAAGGGCTTGGGGTTGGTGGTCTACAGAAGGAAAAGATCCACCGAACTGCAAAGAGCTCCTGTCCCCTCTTGACTGTTGGTGGCTGCACCCACTGCATCCTTGGGATATGCCGTTAAACTACCCTAAGGGTCCCGCTTTTCCCTGCCATGGCCTGCTTGGTACTTTCAGCACCGCGGCCCTCCTTCGCTGCCGTCAAATATCACTCTTGGGCATCGGAGCTCCTCGAAGGGTCGCCCCAAACACCAGGAACAAAGAGAGACGCAGCCTGACATTCAAAATCACGTGTGTTGTTCCTTCGACTGCCTTTCCTCGAGCTCTGGAGAACAGAGGACCTTTTCCTGTGGGTCAGGAGGGTGCTCCTTTCCTTTTCAGGAGGCAGGACACCGACTCCTCCATCCTCCAGAGGATCTTACCTCAAACATACGAGACAGACAAAGGGAGCGTGACGATTAATCTTAAACTTTATCTCCTATTAGTGTGTCAACAAAACAACCTTTTCTTATGCCACCCTTTGATACGCTGGACAGGTGTCAGAAAGACATGGGCCATCCATATCTTATCTTACATTAAGAAGAGTCATCCAGAGAGTTACCTTCATTACGGCGACAGCCGTGTCAAAAAGAATCGACTTATTGTCAGCGCATCTAACCTAACAATGTTAATGGACCCTTCAGACATCTTCTCCTTCTCATTTGTTTCCTACATGCCTATCAAAGAGACAATGCAAGGTAGTTACTAAGCTCTGGGGAGTGGTGTGTGTATGTGTTAAGAGAGTCCGTGACAGCTCTCCGGGCTGCTTTTAATGAAGCAAGATGGGTGTGAGGAGGAGGGACTGTGGGGCTTTTCTTCCATGCTACAAGCGACCCAGAGTGGAATTTGAGGCTGCTTTGTCACCATTTCTGGATTTTAGTTCATTATGAATTTCTGGTGCATCGGCCCCCCAGTCCATTGGCCCTTAGCTCAGCTGTGCATGGAAATGGTTTATCCTTCGTTTCCCCAGGTCTCTGTATCTGATGCAGAGCGGAGCCTGATGTAACAGGGTGGGGGGTCATCCCATAGAGGACGCATGTCCCGTGGAGCTGTCAGGAGGTGGATGGTTGATCTTGGGCAGAAGTGCTTCCCATATTGTGTCTTTGCCAAGTCAGGCTCTGGAAAACTTATTCTGAGGACGGCCATTGCATTCCTATTATGAATGAACTTACTTTGTGCCAGAGTATGACTGGATGTCTGGGGCTAATCAGTGGTAACAGGATGACCGCCGCTTTAATATTAGCGAGCAAAGCAAGAAGCTACTGGTCCTGCAGAAGTCGCACAGTGGTTTTGTGTACAACATGATTGCAGTCGTCCTGCAGAGAGACACAAGTATTGAAAGTAAATCGCCCTCGTGTGTAGCTAAGTGTCTGTGTAGTTCATCCTTTGTTCGTATTCAGTCGTATGCACAATGGTGTCCTGACTTTTGCCGGTTTTCTTTTCTTTTTTTTTTTTTTTAGATGGCATAATTTTAATCAGACTTGATAAACACGTTCCCCATAACACTGGATCAGCATGAGGTATAAGTCAATGCACATTTATTTATGCACCAAGATCTGTTTAAACAGCCAGGGGAAAACGTTTGCCATTGTTAATGCCGGTGACGGTATTCGTTCTGCGCCTATTGTTCATTTAGGTCAAGACTCTTTCTGCCAAGTTTGATTTTAGGTTTGTCATTCTACACTTACTCATGAGAGTTGCATGGTTGGCAATGCCATTTAAAAAAAAAATAAAAACCATCGTGACATTATTTTGTCCTGGAAAAAAGTAGAGTCCATGTTTACAAAGGTTATAAGCACTTGGCAAACCTTCAAGTAAGGGAAACATGTAAAGATTTGCTCCTGTCTACCTCCTCTGTGTCCTGAGATGTGTGTGCATGAAACCCAGACTTGACATTTCATGAGGTCTGAACACGATGATCAAACTCCTTAAATAACTTTAAGGCCTGCGTCTCAAAAGTGGGTTTTTTTCTTTATTTTTTTCCCCTTTCCCCTTTTTGTGGGAAAGCTACAGAATTTACTTTCAGCACACAGGAAGAAGTGTGTTAATGTGCCAATGTCAAGTGAATTCCATGAGTCTTCTATTCACGAACCCCCTGTTCCTCTGCACATAATTCATCTCGGCTCAGTTATGCTCCTCAAGGGTGTGCTACAAAAAGAAAAAAAGAAACAGGTATTTAGCCAAAAAGAGGTGTTTTTGGCTCCAGAAATCAACTTACACCTACTGACAAAGGAAAAACAGGCAGGCTTTGCCAAAATAACAAATACCCAGGCCTGCTTTTTTAAAAGCCTGCAGTTGGAAGGTATAACATTTACATTGTTCTTTAAAGATTTCCTTTTCTTAACACTTTATTATAGGCAAAAAAAAGGGTATTTTTTTCCATGATCTATTTAGGAACTTATGGCCCTCATCAGCGTATTATCCAATCGTGACTTAACACCTGGAAGAGGATCGTTGATTAGCGATAAACCTGAACCAAACTCTTGGACCCATACAGAGAGGTGCAGCTGGTAATGGTTAGCTCTGAATCCAAATTTTGACTTGGGCTTGCTGATAGTGCAACTGGTTACTGGATACCTTCAAATGGATGCAATCCAAGATTTTCAGCTAAATTCAGTAATAATGACAACAAAGGGCCAAATTACTGCTTGCCATGGAAAGCCTCAATGTCAGCAAGAGTAATGCTCCCTGTCTAGTGCTGGGTTGTTGAAAGCCCCTGGGTGAGACCTTAAATTCTTTGATGGCTGTGATGTTTGGACTGCACCTAGCACAGGACCAGACTCCTTTCATGACAGAAATACTACTAATTTTCACCCAATAGCGTGCATGGGCATAAGAGTCTGTACGAGACTCAGGCCCTCAGGGATCAAGGCCTGCAATGTGATTTGCAAGATAAGTACGCTTACTGTGTAATTATTATTGATATCGAGATCATTAAGATACAGGTCCTAGCCATGTGCATTGAGGTGTTTTTTTGAATGACCCATTCTCATCTTGCAATTAAGTAGAAAGGCTATTAGCCCCAGCGCAGTCGCAAAGGAAGGCTGCAGCTGAGTAGTTGTGGGGTTGGCTGTCACACCAGACCTTGTTTGTGAGGGGTTTGCTATGAAAATATGAAGCTAACCCCTCAGCTCGGTACTTTCCTAGGTGCTTGCAGCTGCCCATCAGACATCACACTGTGTCCACTGCCCTCATATCCAGTCCGCTGCTGGACCTTGCGGTCTGCCTGCGGCAGGCTCCAGCTGTAGACTCAGGAGGGCATAGAGAGGCTGCTGGATTGGGAGGGATCATGATGCAAAATCAGGCCTTATCTTAGACACGTCCCCCAAATGAATGATGCTGTTTGAACAATTTTTCCAACTATTTAGTTGGTCTAATAAAAGATAACATATCTACCCAAAGAACCTTGTCTGCCCATGTCCTTAGATAGACCAACACGGCTCCATCCCACAGCCCTGATGCTGTGTGGAGCACTGCGGTTCCCTGGGCCCGTCTCCTTTGAAACGTCCCCCCTGCATTGACACAGCTATGCACTTGTAGCGAGCGCCTCTGGCAGCAGTGTCAGTGAGGAATTACTCCATTCTGGGTCTTCGAGTAACGCGGGAAACGGCAGCAAAACCCTGAAGCTGATCCGGAGGCTCTGGGCACTGTCCCTGTTCATTTCCTCCATGAATGATGTCAGGTTCCCAAACCTTGTCGGGGCAAGAGAGATTCTGCCGACAGCCTCTGAGCGGGTCCAAGGCTTGACCAATTGTGGTGTCAGGTCAAGCCACAGCAAGGGACTTTTATTGCAATAAAGTAGTTCTTGAATCTGCTCTATTACACTGGTGTTAATCTGGGGTGATGCCTTGAAACGCTAATGGAGTTCAGGCATTGACAACAGTGCGCCTATGCAGAGAATTTGGCCCTGAAAACAGATAATAGAAGAGGGCAAAAGTATTTTCCCCTTTGTTATATTCATTCCCTTTACAAACCCTGATAAAAATCCTCCACCCGTGGAATAGAGTTGCATACCTTTATATTGTGTGCTGCCCTGTGCCCCACTCCTGTACCAGGAGCACAGAGGACCCCTCAAAACTAAGTCTGTAAGCCAAGAAATTCTCACACTGTATGTAATATTTCAGCATTTTTTGGGAGCAGCCTGAAAAATCACAGGGAGTGGGAAATCATACAAAAGCATCTCCAAGATGAATTTCCTTCAGGGGAAGTATCTCTCTGAAACGTCGTGCAAGGGAAACGGCACAGTATGCATGGTAACAGATTTAATCTGCGAGGATTTCCTCCCCTCCTCCCCTCGCTCCCCCACTGAATGCCCATTCCCCAAACAGCTATTAAAGAAAGAGAGAAGAAGAAAGAAACTCTATTACTCTTACCAGTTGTGTCCACAGAAGTCCCATCTCAAATCTCTCATGGGAAGAACTAAGAAGTGGCTCTTTGTGATGTTTAGAGATTTATGGAGTTGGAGACAGGGAAAGCATTTTATTGCTAATGGGTAGCGTTGTTTGAAACAATTGTCTGTGCTTTGAGAAGGGAAATGGAAGGGCTGCACTGAAATGCTCCTGCAGAAACAGTCATGAAAACTGGTGAGTTGAAAACCTTTGAAGAGAGGCTTTTGGGGCAGAAAAAGCAGGCTTCGTTTCCAAAATCTTTGTGCAAACGTGATCCATTTGGCGAGTCGAAAATTAGAAGCCACTACTGTTTACAACCAAATGCCATGTATCAACGCCTGTTGCCTCTCGCATTTCATTTTCCTTTGAAGCTCATGTGCTAGGGCTGGAGGCAGTCGGGGCCTGATTTCAGAGGCCCGCTGAAGGCCGTGGAAATCTTTCAGTTGGCTTCAGCAGGTTTTGGAGCAGGCCTCCAGTGAAGTTGGCTACTGAGCTACAGCCATAGCGAAAGCCCATTGAAGTAATTGGAAAGACAGCTGTGATGGATGTCATTGGGCTCCGGGCCAAAGGCCTGCAATGGGACAACCCGTGTGTGTATACTGAAGCATGTGTATCGAGGAGCAGAGTCTACGAACTCCTTCAGATGAAAACCGTGACATCCCAGCTTTCCTCAGAAAAGTAGCCCATGCATCAGGAGGGTGGACATGGCCAAATGCCTGAAAACCAGGGTTCCCCTTTCCTAACCACCAGCAGGTTTAAGATGCAGGATTCTGGATTTCACTTGCAATGGGTGATGCCAAATGTGTTGGAGGAGGTTGTAGGGACATGCTCTCATTTAGCTGTTCATCATCTTAGCAGCTTTTGCAAGGCAGATGCTACATTCTGGCCTCTGGAAGAAAAAGCAGAAGGGAAGTGGATTTTCAAATACTTATGTTATGTAATTGTTATAGATCCCCTCACTGGGGCACCCAGTGCTGAATAGTTTAAATTAAATGCACCTTAGGTACTCTGTGTGAGTGCATGGAAATTGCATTTTCCTGCTAAATGTTCGTTGCATTTTCCTGCTAAATGTACGTTGCAAATAGGATCTAATCCAAAATCCATTGAAGACAACAGAAAGGACCTCCTAGACTTTCCTTATCTTGGGATCAGCTGCCAATAGCAAAGCGCACAACTTACAAGTGGGTCCATTCACCTTTGCAGCTTATTTTTCCTTACTGTGTTGCTGTTGGATAGTCAGCGATTGACTTGAGGGGTAGAAAAACACAAAGAATAATGTTAGAGCTATTCATTAATTTTTGTGTTCAGACTTTGGCCATTCTAGGATTCCACATTATTTGGTTTGCTTTATTAGGCTAACGCAAGGGATGCTTAACCAGGATTTTAAATCCAGTAGTAATTTTTAATATTGTTAATTCAAGTATTCAAGACAGACCTCCTTCCCCTCTTAACGACGCTGGGCAAAGCCAGCAGAGCTCTGTTGACTTGTGCTGCTTCTCCAGACAGAGCAGTACTCTGCAACAGAAAGAAGTGAACAGAGTGAATCTCTTATTTTATCTGACATTAGAAATCATGCCTCGCTTTCCTGCTAGGAGTGGATTTCGGTGTGGTAGAAAACAGCACGTTGCTCCGTTGGACGGCTTGCGTGGGGCAGGGTGTTTTGGGAAGTGTGGGGCGGGTTACAGCAAACCCAATTACAAGAAGATCTATGTGATAAAAGGAAGCTGCCTAATGGCGTTGCAATCGCTGCTCATTGCCTGCGAGAGGGTCGCAGAGGTACAGATGGCCGGCGTTCCTAATTCTGTTAAGTGTCAAAATCGATGCTAGATGGCTGCCTCTTGCTGAAGCCAATGGGGAAGTACACACTAACGTTTCTATTTAAACCCAGGAATGCAGCAAGGAAAGGGCTTCCTGGAATGGAGTGAGACATCTCTTGAAATTCAATTTGCTTAATATGGCTCTAAAAGCATTTAAAAAAAAAATTAAATAACAAGGCGACTCTCTCCCCGCCCCACCGAAAAGAAACCTTTGAGCCTCGTTTGCAGGTTTCCACTTGTAAGTGACACTTGTAAGCAAGGGTCTGCTCCTATAATCCTGGAAAAACTCCCAGCCCAAATATGCCTCTGCTGAAAGCAAATGAAGAATAAAGAGGACCTGTCAAGGAGTGGGAGCTGGGTAATTGGATTAAGACCTCTGTGCGGTACTTCGGAGGCACTGGAGGGGTCCTGCTGTCTTGTGGAAATGGCACGTAGGATTCGAGAACGTCTTGGGGGTGTTGGAGGGAGAGTCGGCATTTATACAGTGCAACCCAAGCAGCCATGCAGAGCCTGGAGTTAGCCGGTGGTTGGGTCCCTGGGGGTCTGCAGGCTCCTTTCCGCAGCTGGGAGGGGAGTGTTGCTGCGAAGGGTGGCTAGCAGTGCTCATTAGAGGTAATGTGGGGCTCCTCTGGCTCTGAATGCAAATTAAGGAGCAGTGTTTGTGTTTGTGGTTCATTAGCAGTCAAGTGGCTCGTCCAAAATACATTTCGCACTTTCTCCAAAGGGACAGCCTGTAGACTCTAGCCTGAGCTTCCTTATGCATTTCAAATGCCTCTCTGCTCCCCACATCCTTTATCTACACGCTGTTGTTTAAAAGAAGACTGGAGTCTGGGATTCCTTTTCAGCAAATCCTCGAGGAAGCAGAGACTTTGCAAGGGAAAGGTGTAGTGGTGGTACAGTGACATGGAGGAGGCAGAGCCGGAGAAGTCCTGGGCATTTTGCACTTCATCTGAGGTCTGGAGAAGGAGGATTTCCTCCTAAATTTCAGCTATGGTTATAGGGCTGGGGCATGGTATGGGGCCAAAACTGTGTCTGGACTCCGGGTGAGTCCAGGACCAAATTCTGCCTTTGGACTCCAAGGGTAGATGCCCAGAAGGTCTCAGCCCCACAGCTGGTAAGCTCTTGACCCAATTTGGGGGTATTGAGCCCATGAGAATCTGGCCCTGAGCCCTTATGACTGCATGCCCATGGTGGGCCAAGTCTCTCAAGCCTGGATTTGAACCCTGGTGTGAACTTTGCAGGTACTCCGGCTCTGATCTTAGCCCCCGTGTGTCTAACCCTGAGAGGTTTCTCCCCATCAAACTCCCATGGAAATTTGTAGGAGTTGGGAAGATGTGGGGAGCACAAAAGCAGGCTGTAGCTGCAAGGGAAAGAGAAACCCAGGAGATACCGAGGTGGGGGCCTTCGGTTTTGAATGTGAAGAAGCGTTTGGAGTCAGGCCAGCACCAGACTGTGCTACCATCGTAATACCATGCATGCAAGGGATTGCCCTTTATTTTCGCCTGCCTGGTCCAGCCTGCAGTGGGCATGTTCCTCCCCCTTGCCCTGCCACACACGCTCACTGATAATAGACGTGTGCTAAACGGGATTAACTCTCCCTCATCTGCATGAGCAGTTTCTTTCCCTCCTCCTCTCCCCTCCAGCTCCTTCTTAGCCTCCAGGCAGCCCTTGTGTGGACTTGAGCTAGCTCATTGTAGGGCAGCTGGTAATGTTTGCTGCCTTGAAAAAGGAACTGTCAAGCTCATTGCTCAGGAAGAATAGGCGGGCGTCTGCTCTGCGGCTTTCCCTTTGACTGCAAAGGATAATCTCGGCCATGAGGAGGGGTGAATCAAAAGAGAAAAGGAAAGCGAGCCTGGCAGCCTCCCGCAGCCCTGGAGCAGCATACGTTGACCGGGGACACGGGGAAAGATTCCCCGGCCTGCTGCAGATGGAGCCTGCTCTTAAGGAAGATGGGTTTTGGGGGCATGGATAGGAGGAGGGCTCTCTCCAGCAGAGGAAAAGCTGAGCGGAGATCCAGGTGCTGAATGGGCACCAAGCCTCTCTGTCCCTCCAAAAGGTGGTAATGCTTTGGAGCCGAAACCCAGCAAACAGAAATGTAAGGGGCTTGGTTTAAGGAAGGAAAAGCAAATGCCCAAAGACAGGAAGAGGAATAGCTGACTCTTCTGTAGTGCGTCTGGGGTCGCGGCAGAGCAGATACTCAAAAGGAGTTGGCAAATGCGATTTTGGGCTGTGCTAGCAGAGGTGGTCTATGCAAGACACGGCAGGTGACCGTCCTGTTCTGCTGTTTGCTGGTGAGGTCTCAGCTGGGGTTTGGCATGCCGCTCCAGGCTCCATCTTTTAGAAAAGATGTAGAGAAACCAGAGAGGACCCAGAGGCAAGTGACAAAGATGATAAAGGGGCTGAAATGCAAGCCACAAGGAGCAGCTGAGCGAAGTAGGTATGTTTAGTTTGGAGACATTGCTATTAAGTGGGAATGTGATAGCAGCTTTTCAAATAGTTGAAAGGCTGCCATAAAGATGAGGGAGAACAAATGTTCTCCTTGGCTACATACTAGGTTTAAACTGCAGCAAATCAGATCGAATCTGAACCTCGGGAAAATGCCTTCCTTGCAGGAGAACCCACGGACAGTGGAGCAGCGGCTTGGGAAGGCTGTGCAATCTCTTTTTCTGGATGGTTTGAGAGGCTGGATAAGCATTTATTTGGGAGGGCTTAGGAACAGCCTTTTTTTTTGTAGGTGATTTGGACTAGATGATCCTCAAGCTCTCTACCAATGACATTGAATCAGGGAACATGCGGGCTGGAAGGGACCTCAGGAATCACATCTGGTCCAACTCCTGCTCCAAGCAGGACCAGCCCCAACTACATCATCCCAGCCAAGGCTTGGTCTACCTGGGTCTTAACAACCTGCAAGGATGGAGCATCCACCACCTCTCTGGGGAGCCTGTCCCAGTGCTTCACCACCCTCCTAGTGAGAGAGTTTTTCCTAATATCCAACCTCAACTTCCCTTGCTGCAGCTGGAGCCCATTGCTCCTTGTCCTGTCATCTGCCCCCACTGAGAAGAGTCCAGCTCCATCCTCTTCGGAGCCACCTCCAGGTAGATGTGACTCTAGCGGAGGAGAATTTTGCTCTGCCACCTCAAGAAACTTTCATTGGCAAAGGCTTCTCCATTTCAGAGTGGAAATTGCACAAGAGGCAGAGCAAGAGCCTGTGATGTCAGAATAATTAGTAGCCTCGTGGCCAGGACATTCAACCTGAGATTTCAGTCTGTGCTGGTCTATGAGGTGGCCGCACTGAGCCCTGGGCTCTGCAGAGCCTCTTGCTGCAAAGCAAAGAAATCTCTGCAATCTTGAAAACTTTTGTATGGCAGGAAAACTATCCCCACCTGCATCTGTCTTTGCATCCCTGGGGTTTTTGACGCTAGTCAAGCAGGCATCAGAGTGTCAATGTGCAGCGCAGACAGCCAAGCCAGTGCAGCTGGTCAACCTGAAGAAGCCTGGGAAATGTTTCATACAATTCGCTTGTGAAAGACTGCGCCCAGTTTTTCACAGGTTCATGACTCTGGCTCTGTCTCCTCTCCTCAAATGGTGAAGTGTAACATTGCCCCATTCCACTAGTTCAGTGTCTTCGTTTTCTTTCTGAAAAATTTTTCTTTATAATGTCCATTCCTACACTGGCTACTGAGGGCCTGATCCTGTAACTCTCCTATACCTGACATAAAGCCCTACAAGTGATTGAGATTTGTTCTCCCACCCAGCCCAGAACTGCAAATAAATCTTGAGGAATGAAATAGATGGAGAAAAAAATCCCTTTGGGATCAGGCTGTACATTTTGTTTGACCCCCAGTAATCCATTTTGTTTTTTGCTTCCAAGGATTTAGTATGCATTATATAAAGTCATAGGAAATTTCAAAACGGGAACTCCTTTCAAATAAAAAAAAAGCAGAATCATTTCAACTTGTCCAAACAAAATGCTTCAACTTCTTGGACTTGCATTTTTTTAAATATTGAAACAGCTTGTAAAACAGAAACCAATTAGCATGACATTTCAATGTCACTGACTCTGATTTCTTTTTCTCTTGTTTATTCCAAATAAACCCCCCAAAAAACAATCAGCTGGAAAATGTTGCCAGTTCTAAGCAGAAGTATTCAAAGCGAATTCAAAATCCACACTTGGGCTAGGAACAGAAGTTACACACAAGCTGATATAAGTGATTGGAAACTGGTTCCAATTTGTAACACAACAGAAATTCAGTGCACACAAACCACTTTCAAAATGGCTGAAACTGGTTTAAGATAAACCTGGATGGATGTAGTATCAGACTGAACTGATTTAGGTGAAATCAATTGAACTTCTATCAGATCCCCTCCAGATTCAAGTTAACTCACAGTCCCCCAGCATCCCAGGATGCTTGGCACTTCCCTGGCAACCCCCCTCCACCCCAGATTGGGCAGAGTAGGCTTGGCCCAAGCTGTCTGCTCCAGCCCAGCAGGGAAACATGCTCTAGCGCCCCCTGGCTTCTGGCCTGGGCCACTGCAGGCATGTGGCTGCATTTCCAGAATCAAAAGTGAATGTCTGTCCACTCACTTATTGGTTCAATCTACGTAGTTTAGACTAACTTGCAAGGATTGAATTGTTTCAGCCTTGAGGTTTTGTCTGTCTGTACTTAGCTTTGGAGGTTTTCTGGAATCCATGCTAAAGACAATGAGCTTCTGGGGAAACCCAAGTGCTGCTCTGCATAGTCACATGGCTTATAAATGCTGACCTTTGTTTGCATGGCTGGATCATACCCCATAGTGGGCAATATTTTGAGTGGCTGCTGAGGGAGAAGGCATCTTTAACCCAAGTGGATGTGATCTCTCTCAGCATCCACATGTAAGAACAACATCCTGATGTTTGCAGAAGCCCAATGATTGGGGTTGGGACAAAGCTTAGTCCTCTTGGCTTGTAACATCTGGCAGTGCCAGGAAAAGAAGATGGAAAATGGAAAGCGATGAGATGTGGGAAGAACTCTTTTACTGGATTTCTTTGCATACTCTATTAAATCCACTCTACTGAGACACTGAGGCTCTCTGTCCTTCACGGCTGCAAAGTTTGGGCCCAGCTATTTTTTTTAAAGCCCTGCAATTTAGGATACATCCCCAAGCTATCTAAATCTTTTTGGTGTGCAAACCCTGGCTCAACATTTCCAAGCAGTAGGTTTTCCTCAAGCATCCCCATATCTCCTGCATCCAGTCAAGCTGAGATCACTGTAAGAAGAGTTGCTCTCATGGTATT
Source organism: Gavialis gangeticus (assembly GCF_001723915.1). Taxonomy (NCBI): domain Eukaryota; kingdom Metazoa; phylum Chordata; order Crocodylia; family Gavialidae; genus Gavialis; species Gavialis gangeticus. The sequence continues at coordinate 1,952,104 of NW_017729000.1, read as the reverse complement.
TTAGCACCTGCCCTTCCAGACAATCAGGAAGTACAGAGGTACCCCAAGAGAAAAATAATGGCACTAACACTAAGTTAACCCAATGTTTCAGAATCTCGATTCAACCTTTGTTTCAAGTTCAGTTGAAGAATCAGGCAAAAGTCCAGAAGCCTTTTTCATTTTTTAAAATCCATTTTCCCAACCTCAGACAAGTGGCCCATGCTGAGTCCTGCAGATGGAATAGCAATTCAACATACAGATGTACATATCTGGCACTCCGGTGCTTTGGCTAGCTAGCCTGTGGAGAGACAATCTGACTCCTAGTTTTTGGGTGGTGGAATGTAGGAGTGGGTGGAAGGGACAGGGAGTGCGAAGCATCTGCAGATGTTTTACAAGAGAGAAGTGAATCTTGCTTACTCAGTCCAATTTTTTTTTTTTAATCTTCAAATGATCTTAGGTTTCATTGGACTTTCTGATGAAGGCCTGGGCCAGTTTGTGCTTTATTTTAATTGATTTATTTTTCCTACCCCTCTTTGTTTTGTTTTTTTTTAAGAGAAACTTCCTTTTATTTTGGTTGAGTCTGTTCCTATCACTTGGAAACGGGGAGCTGAGTTGTTACTCACACATCCAGTCGAACGCATATTGCATCTTGCCTAGAATAAGACCAGGCTCACACTGCCATAAGCAGCTTTTATTTTTGCAGTTATGGGTGATTCTTCCCCCTTATTTTCCTGAATAGATTTGGGCTGCCTTTTATTAAGAAGGGACTTGTTCTACAAGCCCTCTCTCTGAGGTATTTCCACTTTCTATGAAACTTTCTCAGTTACTATAGTAATTTTTGCTCTTGTTCTAGTAATGTCACTCTCACAACTGCTCTTGTAATCTCATGGAATAGCTCATTGGATTCCTTGACAACACCCATGTTGAGGTCCTGGTATCAGAACATTCACAGTAAAAAGAGGTAATACTTGGGGCCTTGTTGCAAAAGTAACCCTGATCCATGCTTTGTTGAAGAGGCTGCAGTTAAAACATGGAGACTGCATGTCATGGGACAGTCTATCTAACGTGAACCTGAGACAAAGCACAGTCTAGGAGCACCGGCTGAAATTTTAATTGAGATCTTGGGGTCATTCAAAAACAGAAACTTTTCAGGGAAAACTCAGGGAGTGAGAAACTATGTGGGTGGAGAAGGAAAATGAAAGCGAAGAGCCTGCATTGCTCTTTGCCGTAGCCCTTGCAGAGTTCACCTGGCCTGGCCCCAATTTTTTAGATGGCTTTGATGGCCTGGAATTTAGTTGGCTTTGACCCTCCACCATGGTAGATCTCTGTGACCCAAAAAGAGGGGCACACTCCTGGGTTGATAGGAGCTCTGTGATGTCTGTTGACTCCAAATCATAGAAAATGAGGGTGGGAAGGGATCTCAGGAGGTCACACCTAGTCCACCCCCCTGCTTCAAGCAGGACCAGCCCCAACTACATTATCCAAGCCAAGACTTTGTCTAGCTGGGGCTTCAACACCTCCAAGGATGGAGACTCCACCACCTCTCTAGGTAACCTGCTTCAGTGTTTTACTACCCTCCTGGTGAGAAAATTCTTCCTAATATCTAACATAAACCAACCTTGCTGCAGCTGGAACCCATTGCTCCTTGTCCTGTCATCTGCCCCCACTGAGTCCAGTCCAGCTCCATCCTCTTTGCAGCTCCGCTGCAGGGAGTTGAAGGCTGCTGTCAAATCCCCCCTTGGTGTTCTCTTCTCGAAACTAAATCAGCCCAGTTTCCTCTTGCTGTCCTCAGCAGTCCTGTCCCCCAGCCCCGAACCATTTTCATTGCCCTCTACTGGACTCTCTCCAACTTATCCAAATCCTTTCTGTAGTGGGGGCCCACAGCTGGACACAGGACTCCAGATGTGGCCTCCCCAG
>NW_017729000.1:1939885-1940089 GCF_001723915.1 Gavialis gangeticus | reverse complement strand
CGAAGGGAAGAATCCCATGACCTACTGGCAACACTCCTACCAATGCATCCTAGGATGCTGTTAGCCTTGTTGGCAACCAAGACACACTGCTGGCTCATATATCCAGCTTATTGTCCACTGTCATAGTTTCATAGATGTTAGGGTCAGGAGGGACCTCAACAGATCATTGAGTCTGACCCCCTGCCCTGGGCTGGAAAGAGCACT
>NW_017729000.1:1934662-1934885 GCF_001723915.1 Gavialis gangeticus | reverse complement strand
GTTGCGAGGCAGAGTGTGGGTTAAAGATAATACCGGTTGTAGCACCACGACCTGCTGCCCAGGGGGTGGTGAGAGTCCCCTGTGAGACCCTGAGGCCTCAGTCATGGTGTGAGGTACCCCAGCTCCCCACGTCCGTAAAGGAGGACCCAGAGAGGGGTAAGAGTATGGGTCACACATCAGGGCCTGCCAGAGCTTCCCCTGACTGGCCCAGGCGGGGGCCAGG
>NW_017729000.1:1924214-1929662 GCF_001723915.1 Gavialis gangeticus | reverse complement strand
CAAGGAGAGCACCTCCTATTTCTTGCTGCTCCCCTGCCAATGAATTTGTAGGAGGCTGTGGCAGGCCACTATGTGTGCCTGCCACTTCAAGGCTCTGGAGGTGGCAGTCTCCAGGTGCCTAATGAGGGCAGCCATTTTAGGCTCAGGGCTCCCTATTTAAACAAGGGAGTTTGGCTGCTGGAGGAGAGGCAATAACATTGCTTGGCCTGAGGGCTGCTGAGTTTCATCTGGAGGTAAGGGAGGAGCTGTAGGGGATGGTAGGAGGCTCCTGGTCCTGGGTACGACTGGAAACTACACTCTGCCGGGAGCAGGTGGCCTGGTGGGGCTCCCAGGGGCGTGGGAGCCCCCAGGAAATGCCAGGCCAGTGATCACCCCGGTGAGAGGTGGGTTGGGGTGCCTTAACCCCTAGCCCTCACCTTAGGGTGGGTCATGTACACTGGAGGTAGTTGTAGGGGTGCAAGCCCCAAGGAGAAGAGTTTGAGGCTAGGTGTGGCCAAGGCTGCCTGAGCCCTGTGGGGGCTAGAGACCCTGAGGAGGAGAGTTGGGGCCAGGCATGGCTATGGCCACCTGAGCCCACCTGTAGAGGTAAGCCCCGAGACCCCAAGTAAAGGAGGTGTTATGAGCAGTGTGGAGCCCCCAGTGTGAGGGGGTCTCAGCCAGAGGGCGAGAGAGCTGAGTCCTGACCCCAGTAAATCCTCCAATGCTGGGAGGCAGAGTTTGGGTCAAATATAACATCTGAGCCCCAGTTGAGAGGGGGCCAGCGCTGTGGAGCCACAGTGAGAGGGGACAGTGATCAGAAGCCCCAGAGAGATGGTGATGTGGAGCCCTGTGAAGGGAGAAGGGGCTCAGCCAGAGAGAGTGAGAGCTGAGCCCTGACCCCAATAAGTCCTCCACCGTTGCGAGGCAGAGTGTGGGTTAAAGATAATACCGGTTGTAGCACCACGACCTGCTGCCCAGGGGGTGGTGAGAGTCCCCTGTGAGACCCTGAGGCCTCAGTCATGGTGTGAGGTACCCCAGCTCCCCACGTCCGTAAAGGAGGACCCAGAGAGGGGTAAGAGTATGGGTCACACATCAGGGCCTGCCAGAGCTTCCCCTGACTGGCCCAGGCGGGGGCCAGGACCAGGTGGGTCAGAAGAGCAAGGAGGCCCACCGAGAGGGATGCCCAAGAGCCAGGGGCCTGGGGTCCTGACTGGCCTGGAGGTGGGCCGGGGCTAGTGTGAGCCGAGGGGAACCGATGGCAAAGCGGTATATGGCCTGGAATGATGGTGGCAGAGTCTACCTGAAGGGAGGAACCCAGGTGGGGTCCTACAGTAGGATTCTGGGCCCCATTGTGGGGACTGGCGTGTATGAGAACATCATGATGTCATCAGCGAGGCTTGGGCTGCGGTGTAGGGGAGGAATGGAGTCACAGATAGCGCCCCCTACCAGTGGGGCAGAAAATGGGCAGCCTCCCACCTAATTACATCTATTAATTAATCAATTAAGACCAAGGCATGGCGGGCGAGAAGGTGGGCGGTTAGCCCAAGAACAGGTGGGCGGGCCTCGTGGAGATCGGCCCCGGTAGCCCCCCTGCTACAGAGGCCACAAGATCCCCTCTCAGCCTTCTCTTGCAGAGGCTGAAGAGATCCCGGTCCCCCAGTCTCTCCTCGTAGGGCCTTACCTGCAGGCCCCTAACCATACAAGTGGCCTCCTCTGGACCCTCTCGAAGTTGTCCACATCCCTCTTGAAGTGCGGCGCCCAGAACTGGACACAGTACTCCAACTGCGGCCTGACCAGTGCCGCATAGAGGGGAAGCATCACCTCCCAGGACCTATTTGTGATGCATCCTGCTGATGCATGATCGTGATGCATCCTGCTGATCCCTTCATCACATTGATGACTCGTGTTCATCTTGGAGTCAACAATGACTCCGAGTTCCCTTTCTGTTGCTGTGCTGCTGAGAAGGTTGTCCCCCAGCCGATAGGTGTGGTGGTGGTTCCTTCTCCCTAGGTGCAGCACTTTGCACTTGTCTTTGAACTGCATCCTATTCTTTTTTGCCCACTTTTCCAACCTGGCCAGGTCTGCTTGGATTTGATCCCTTCCCACTAGTGTGTTTACTTTGCCCTATAATTTCATGTCATCCATGAATTTGGACCCCCCAGGTCCTTTTGTGCAGAGCAGCTGCCCAGCCAGTCAGCTCCCAGCCTGTACCAGTGCATGGGGTCATCCAATCCTAAGTGCAGGACTTTGTATTTGTCCTTATTGAACCTCATGAGACTTCTTTTACCCACCTCAGCTTGGCTGAACTTCAGCTGGAGGCTGTGTTGTCATTTAAGGTTTCCCCACAGAGCTGAGGGAGCCCGTTCCTAACTGCATTTCCACGTGCTTACCCATGGCCAGCACAAACTGCTGTCCGCAGTGGCTCAAGGAGGTGACCCGTCAAACAGTGGCCTTGAAGCGGTGTGGGATTGAAGTCACAACTGGAAGCCAAGGCTTTGAGCATGAAAGGTTAAGAATCTTTCCACCTGCGGTATATATAATCCATACACAGTGCTTATGAGTGACTATACCTCTAGATCCCTATGTCTATGCACACACTTGTATATAGGAGAGAGTCTACACATGTGCAGAGTTTCTGCATGCCTGTATTAAATATGCACACACCAGTGTCTTTTTAATCAGTTAGTCCTTCATGGAAACCTAATGGACAGGCCCCCTGGTAATGCAAACCAGCCTGGGTTCTGTTTGCATTTGGAAAGCTTGGAAATAGGAGTGGGTGAGGTCTGCACTGGCAAAGGGAAAACCTTGGATCCTCGCAGCCAGCAGTGCTGGCATCCGGAGATGATCATTGTCAGCAATACTGCAGGAGGATTTGACTCCATTGTTGCGGTTCATTATTAAATTACATAATTTTCATTTTTTCCATCCTTAAACTTACCACTTAAAATGGTTTGTCCTATGCAATCAAATGTGATCCTTGGGCTTCAGTTTAAAAAACAACAATGAAGTGCTGTGTGGAATGGAAAAATAGGAAGAAAATAAAAGGGGGCTATATACTAATTCACTTAAATATATCTGCAAAATCCAGCAGAGAGAGGTCCACCCCAGACATGCCGAGTAAAGTACATGCTGTATCTTCAAAGTCAGACTTTCAATTCCTCTACATCACATTTGGCATATGGCAAATATACATCAGTAAAAGGTGCCAGGTGGACAGACCTGGATTGTGAAGTCCTCTCTTTTCACACTGGAGAGGCGTGTTTGAAGCGGAGGTGCTTCAAGCTAACCCAGCGGTGAGCCTTGCTGTAGAGATAGGTCAGGAAAGTAATTTCATTGCTCTTTCTGTCCGCTACTGGGTGTTCAGTCAAGAACATCAGACTTGCTTCATGCAGGACATCAAAAAAGCCCTGAGATGGTAACTGTGGGGCTTTAGCGAACAGGGGGAGGTTTGCATCAGAAAATTAAAAGTATAACTCTTGAAACCTGCTACTGAAGTATTATGCCTCCTGTGTGGTGGTGTTTTTTTTTCCTAGAGTTTATTTTCTGTTTTAGTACTCATCTGTATTACAGATATAAGTAACTTGTTGGCAAATATGTTGACAGCATCCCCTGATACTGGCTCTTATTTATTGAGAGGCATATTAGGATGCCTTGAGATTGGATCCAGACAGTAAGTCCCTTCTTGACTTGGGACCTCAGCCAGGATCCTGGAATCAGTTTTAAACCCTGGATTTGACCCCAGCGGTGCCTCTCTTGTCCTTAGCCAGTGCTGGAGTTTGCGATGTTGTCTCTGGACCTGTGTTTGGTCCAGGCCCACTTCTATTCCTGGATATGTAGTGGATAAAGGAGCCTGCTGGAAAAGTGGTCAAGCGACGCTTAGTCTCATTTTGATGGATCATTCTCGATCAATATTTTCCTTCCTCTGTGCTGAGCCAGAATGGAAGGTCCTCATGCAAGCTGCTGTTGAAAAATGACTTCCCTGATGAGACTTGTAGCTTCTAGTCACTGCAGCTCCTCTAATGAGCAGAGCCAAACAGGTGACCCTGTAAATCTATATCCAATTTGGAAAAATCATACGCTTCATTCTCGGACCTACTATCTTTGCATGTTTATTTCTCAGTCTTGTGCACTTAGTAGAGATGGTTTTGAGACTGCAGCTTGCTGCTTTCTCATAGCTTCACTCAACCCTGCTGATCCCTATTGCTTATTTGGATGCATGCAATTGCCTGACCTAACAAGAAGGGGAAGGGCCAGCAGCTACTAGATAGTAAGAAGCAGATTTCTGTTGTTTGAAACAGGATAACACTCTTCAGAAAGCTGGCCTTGGGTTTCAATAGATTCACCAGCTTTCAAGGGAGTACGGTTATTTTTGTGTGTGTGTGCGCATATCTTGGGGTCAAACTCATAGATTTAGGGCTGAGTTTCACTGAACGAACATCTGATTCGAATCCATCTCAGCAGTGTAAACTTGGGAGGAGGTAGAGCAAACCCACAAAAACCTACTGCCAGCATAGGGTTACAAGGAGTTTTCCCAGCCAAAGCACCACATCTTAAGTGGTTCTTCTGAATAAATAAGCATTTGGGCAGAAAAGGCAGAATCGTTTTCCTGCTTTTATTTCCCTCACCCTTTGTTTTGCTGCATTGCTCCTGGGATGTTCCACATGACAATACGGCATTTCTTTCTTCGTGAACAGGGCTTGATGAAACAGCACAGGAGAAGTGACAGTGCAAGAAATGGTGACAAATATATTGTTTTCTTATGCTGAATACCATTCTTTCCTCAACATGCAGCTCTTAGGAGGAAAAAATATCCATCAAAGTATTGATTAGACAGGGTATTGCTCCTTGCTTTCTATCAGCGAACAAAGAAGGGCTTAAATCAACCCTTCCCCCTGAAAATAAAATATGCCCAAATTTAATTACACTTTTAATCTCTTGCACCCAGTCTTCACACCTTTCCATGCATGCAGATACTCACAGGCTGCTTCACCCTGTTGCAAAAGCATCTCAGATGTTGTGATTCCTTCGGGCTTTTTCCCTGTGGGGAGGTGGAAACATGAAACTATCTGAGAACTGCCTACTCCATGTCTCTGAAATGGGCATTTCAGTGACTGAAAGGCAGTTAGATCCCACAAAAATGTGGAGGGTTAGAACGAACATGGCTGATGCTAATGGTAAGAGGAGATATGAGAGGAGGCAGGTACCTGGGACTCGATGGATTTAAGGGAAATCGTGATCTTGCGAGACGGAAAAATGCGAGCGGCGACAGGACAATGGGAGTGACTTGCACAGAATGAATGGACTCTTTTGGGCCCTTTTAATTAGCTACCCCAAGGAAAAATGCCTCGTTCGCTGCTAATCTTCACAGAGCAAATTGCTAACATGGAATTTAGGGAGGTGACATCTTGAGGTCTCCAGTCCCCATATTTTAAAAATACTTAAAGTGGTTTTGGAACATCATGCTCAGGG
>NW_017729000.1:1918149-1919214 GCF_001723915.1 Gavialis gangeticus | reverse complement strand
TTCACAGAGCAAATTGCTAACATGGAATTTAGGGAGGTGACATCTTGAGGTCTCCAGTCCCCATATTTTAAAAATACTTAAAGTGGTTTTGGAACATCATTTCTTGATGAGCAAGGGCAGGGTAGATGCCAGGGAATGTATAATTGAGGAACAACACAGATGCTTATGGTCTTGTATTAATTAATGGAATTTGTTGTTTATGGCTGTTGTGTCAACAAATCACTCCTGGTGCAGAATTAATTACTTCTTCAAGGGCTGTGGGTGGCTTGGCTTCCTGAGCAGGGCTTCGTGCTAAAGTAGTTACCTTAAAGATGGGGAGGAAAAGCTGCATTTGGAGTAACAGCTGGCTTCGATAGCCTCAGCTCAGTTGCAGGGGTGGGAGGGGGGCAGGGAGAAAAATCTAGAGAAAATGTTCTCAAAAGATTGCAAAATGTTTGCCCCAGATCAGTACTTGGGTGTCCTAGCCTGTACAGATGTAATGTAGACAAAATCATATATTTTAGTTTTGCTTTTTTTGAGATCAGTGTTTATTAAAGAGGAGAAGGAAGGGGAGAGAGAGCCAGTGATGAATTCTTCAGGCTCTCAGGCTTTGCTTTCTCCCCCTGGTTGCATTGTGTTACAAAGCCACCGAGAGGAGTATGGTTTGTGTGGACACCATGATTTTAACCTTCAGGGATCAACTTCCCTTCCCCTAGGCTGGTAGGAAAACACTAAGCATGCTCAGTGCTGGCCTCAGCACAATTGCTGGGCAAATTACATGGGGTAATCAAGCAGAAGAGTCGGAGACTGAGAAGCGGGTGAATAGAGGTGCCCAGAGCATGGCTGAATTCAGTCCTGAATAGCTGCCTAGGAAAAGAAATTGCTCACTAGGAGCAACCATGCTCCTGGCAAACAGAGCATCTCTAGCAGCAACCTGAGGCTGGATGGGACTGTTGGGACACGTTTGCTGAAGCCACAGTGATGCGCAGTGCACTGTGTACGTTTCTCCACAATGCCAAAAAAAGTCATGGAGCCATGTTCAGCACATGCTGAGAGCATACCCAGAATTTGGGCAAGCTTTCACAA
>NW_017729000.1:1908573-1913149 GCF_001723915.1 Gavialis gangeticus | reverse complement strand
TGAGGCTGGATGGGACTGTTGGGACACGTTTGCTGAAGCCACAGTGATGCGCAGTGCACTGTGCACGTTTCTCCACAATGCCAAAAAAAGTCATGGAGCCATGTTCAGCACATGCTGAGAGCATACCCAGAATTTGGGCAAGCTTTCACAACGGCTACGTGACCTTTTTGGCATCTGGTGGCACATTTTGGTATCCTTCAGTGCAGTGGGAGATGCCCATGGTGAAGGCTCACGTATTGGTGACAACAGATTTCCCATTGAATGGGACTGAACCAACCAAACACTCACAAAGTAGAGATGGACAAAACCCTGCCCTTCCTCCCCCCGGCCCAATTGCTTTTCATCAAAAGTAAACTGAGATTTTACTTTTCTTAACTCTCCAGCTTTTCCATAAAAATTGAAAGCCAGATCTGTTTAAGACCTTAAAAATCCCATAGAAAATGTTGATTGCGATGAGAGGAATTCATTCCCTTGGAAATATTTTTCAGAAAACTTTTTTTTTTCTTTTTTCTTTTTTTTTTCAACCCATGACCCAACTGGTCCTCGCACCATTTATCCAGTTCAAATGGCTTCCAGATGCTCTGAAAAATACAGTTTCATTATAGGGATGAAACCCAGTGTTTTACATTTCCATGGGTGTTATTGCACTTCCCAGTTTTAACCCAAGCTGAATCAAAGAGGCTGAAATGTTGGGAGATCTGTGGTTCTGGTAGTAGTTTGTGAATGTCTTGATACCATAAGCTCTCCAAGAGGGTATTTTTGCAAGGAAGTACAAAGTTGCATAAATGACAGGAAATGGGCTAGAAAAAGAATAAATGAAGTTCTGGTCTGAACTTGAAAATATTCAAAATCTGGATCTCGATCTGAATTCCTCAGCTTGAGTTCACAGTCCCAAACACAGCCAGCTCTCGGGCCGAACGGCGCAGGGCACGAGCATGGCATTGCGTCCGCTTTGCAGAAACAGCATCGCTTGAAAAACAAGGGGAAGGCAATTGACTCTTCATTTTCATCTCCCATTTGCTGAGCTGCTGTGTCGAAACAGTGAAGCTGACCCATTCCCACGGTGCACTTTCACACCATTGCCTGCTATGGTCGAGGCCGCTTGGTTTTAAATCCACTGCCCTGGGGTAAGGATTGTGGGGGTTTGGCTGCTGTCGGCAGCCAGACTCGCGGCCTGTGTTTATCACTGTGTTTGTCTTCGGGCACGTCTTGGCACCCGCGGTGGAAGCCGCCCCAGGGACGGGGTGAGGACAGAGCCTGTACAGATGATTAACGATCTCTTGTGCAGGCAGCACGGCTCTGAGGTCCTGGACGAGGCTTTAGGGCAGTGAGCAGAGGGAGCTGCTGCTGTTGTGCCTGACTCGTGCAGCAGTGAAAACAAAGTCAGTGTGGTCAGCCTGTAGCAATTTGGTTATAATTAGTAGAAAAAGTAGCATTTGGAAGACTTGAGTTTGCCCTGGAGACGGGCTGCTTTTTCCCCATGGAGGAAAAGGTAGATGTCGTGGTTTTCAAGCTGGGGCACTTGAGGCAAGTCTCACCAGCATCCCTGCTGCCACCCGCCATGCTCACGTCGCTGGACTTCTGGGACTGCTCTCCGCGTGCGGCCTCCTTCCCCACGACGGGCGGGTACAAAGCTCCCCTGTGCATCACCAGTTGAGAGGACAGACAGAAAAGCAGCTGAAGTGCTTTAAAATGACAGCACTTTACTAATCCAGCATAATGGTTTCATCTCAAGTCTCAATTATGAAGTTCAACCACTGTCTCTTAAGCCTGTTTCGTCCAGGTCAGCTCCACTATACCAGTACAGGAGCAGACAGACTCGGCATGTACACTGGTTCAGCTGATGCACGCCCTAGAGAGAGAAGTTTTTTCCCCCTTCCCCCCTCCCCGATCTCCGTGGCTGAAATGAGGGTCCATTTGTACCCGGCCCACCTGTGATTAGGGAGTTGCTGTTCCAGTAACTTGCAAGCTAGCAGACAGGACAAAGGGGAGCAGGAGTGAACGTGGCCCGAGTCATGCAGGCAGGTCCACAGCTGAGCTGGAGACAGGGCCTGGAAGGACTGTCGTAGCTAATAGACCAGCCCGGGCACCCTGCGGTCTGGGCTGCAAAATCCACGAGTGGTGCCAAAATCTGGTTCCTAGTTTCAAGCACTGCAGTTTGAAACCTCTAGGCAAAGTGCAGAGTTGGCCGCATCCCCTAAAATCCTAAACTTGCCTCGGCTCCAGAGCTCCAGGGGCACACTTTGGAAGCATTTCCGTAGTGATTTAAAACGTCCTCTTTGAATATTGAAATCGGGTTAGTTTTCATCCAGGAGCCTGGCTCTCAGCTCTCGCACACCAGGTTTGTATTGAGTTTTTCATCCAAGCAAATTGGGGCGGGGGCGGGGGAGGAACTGCATGCTGGATGCCAGCTCCATAAAGAAAGACAAAGGTTATATTTCTGAATAGTGTGCAGCCTGAAAGGAAGCGTGCAGTTGCTGGTGAGAGGGAGTCATTTCCCCTTGCTACAAGAAAATGCCTTTCAAAGGAAGATCTGTGATGGACAGTCTCTAGACCTGTAGCGGCTATTGAGTAGATGAATTGCGACCCACTCTTTCCATTTTCCTGTGCTCTGTGTCAGAGCAAGACAGCATCTGCATTCCTGTTCATCTCGCCATGCCAGGGAAACGGGGGTGGCAACGATGCGCAATGCTCAGAGCAGATTAATTTTACTGGCGACTCTTCTTCCCCACTCAATGAACTGACGAGGAAAGCCAAGCAAGACGGCATGTATCAGTTGCATGTTATTGGTTTTGCCCACGGGCTCTTGGAAATTTTGCTTCATGGGAATCTGCTTATTGCAATGTAAAATGTATTCCGCTGTAGAGATCAATCACTGCCGAGAAGAGCTCAGGGGGCAGGGCTTTTTAGTTTTGCTCCTTTTTTTTTAAGAGCAGTAGGGTTTCCAAGCCCTCGAGGATGATCTTTCAGTCCTAGCCCAGTAGAAAAATGGTAAATCCCAGTGTTGCAAGACAGTAATTCATCCTTTGGTATTAAAAACTACACGGTATATTCAAGCAACAAGGCTTCATAGGCAGTACATTCATAACAGCCCAAGGTTGGGCTACTAAGTACAGAAGGCCAAAAGCTGAGTGACTTGACCCACCTGAAAAATGCAGTTATCCTATCTAATTACTCAGCTTGGGGCATGGCAGGGTTGGGATTGAATTATTTTACCTTCTTTTTTTTTTTTTTGGTTGCCTTTACAAAGTGGAATTTATACATGCACAATTGAGGCCAGCCAGCTGACGGGTATTTAGTGAGCCTTGTAGATGTGGCCATGGCGTCATTGGCAGCCAATTAAGAAAGCACTGTCTGTGACCATGATGGCAACCATTGCCTCTTTCACTCCAGGCTGCATTTGCTGCATCTTTAACAATCCTTGCAGCCCAGACCAGACTCCTCAGCTTCATAAATGATTAATACAGGCTTAAAAAAATGCTGCTGCACTACAGAGCAACTTACCCTGGCAGAAAAAAAAATAGTCACAGTCACAGTCTTGTGGCAAGCCTGGTTTTGCAGTGGTAAATCAACATGAGGGTGCTGTGCAAGCTCGATTGGAAACTTTGGGTGGTTTTAATTTCATATACAAGTCAGAAAGCCCCATGTTAGGCTGTAGTAACAAGCATGTACACAGATCTATTGGAGTATCTCCTCTGGGGACATGGGGGGAATTCCAGTAACAGGGCCCTTGATGACTGTTTGGCAGTATTGATAGTTCAACGGAACTACGTATTTCATTTGTGTGCATGCAGGCTGAGTGTTGTGTAGTTCTCCCTTCTCCCCACTCCTGCTGCAGGTTCAAGATTTGCTCTAGATCTGTTGTTTTCAATGTTTGGTCTGTGGACCTGTGGGAGTCTGCAAAAGATGACTGAGATCAATCAAAAGTATGTGAATACCCGCATTTGCCATTCAAAGGGACCCGCACCTCCACGCAAATTTTTTTTAGGGGTCTGCAAATGAAAAAAAAGTTGAAAACCACTTCTCTAGATTGCAGCATCTCCTCCCATGAACCTGGACTGTAAAGCACTGTACAGCACGTGCTGAAGAGCCCTGTCAATTAGAAACAGATGCTTCAAAATAAAGGCTTGCTTGAGTGCTTTGTTGGACTGAACCTTTGAACATCCAGTCAGGTTTCTTGGTTTGGTTTTTGGTGTTTGGGTATATTGGCACCTGAATCAATGTTTCAGAAGCACTCAGATCAACCCCAAACAAGATAACTGGGTAAATGGACCCAAAGGGCAAACTTTCCACCTGCAACTCAACTTCCCTGGGGTTCATGGATGTTTTCATAGTTTCATAGTTTCTAGGGTCGGAAGGGACCTGAGCAGATCATCTAGTCTGACCCCCTGCCATGGCAGGAAGAGCACTGGGGTCAATTGACCCCAGCAAGGTGGTCATCCAACCTCCTCTTAAAACCCCCCAGGGTGGGAGCCTGCACCACCTCACTTGGAAGCTGGTTCCAGACCCTAGCCGCCCTGACCGTGAAGTAGCGCCTCCTGATGTCCAACTTAAACCTTCCCTCCGCCAGCTTGTG
>NW_017729000.1:1895782-1908499 GCF_001723915.1 Gavialis gangeticus | reverse complement strand
CCCAAGGACCGAGCCCTGTGGGACCCCACTTCCCACGTCCTTCCAGGTCGAGAAGGACCCATCCACTACCACCCTCTGGGTGCGACTCTCTAACCAGTTGGCGACCCATTGGACTGTATGGGTGTCTACGCCACAGTCCCCCAGCTTCCTAATGAGAATGGGGTGAGAGACAGTATCAAACGCCTTCCTGAAGTCTAGGAAAACTATATCCACTGCCAGCCCTGCATCCAATGATTTAGTGACCTGGTCATAAAAGGCCACCAGGTTGGTCTGACAGGACCTGCCGCTGATGAACCTGTGTTGGTTGCCCCTGAGCATGCAGTTCCCTGTTCTGACTAAGGGTGTTGACTTTGACGTGTGCCAGGCATCTACTGAAAGGCTCCCAGCACCCACAGGACCAGGCTCAACCTTAGAAGCATCTCCAAAGACCTCAGTTTGCCTAATTCATGCAGACTTTTGAAGCATGTGGAAATACATGAACAATTTTCAGATTCTGAATTTCCAATGAAATGAATAAAAAGGGGGAGGGGAAAAGGGGTCTCTCCAAAACTTCCTATGAAATGGAAGGTGTCTTTTGCTTTGCATGTCTTTTTCCCCTTGGACAGAGAGAAAAGCAGAGGGAGAAACCAGGATGGGATCTAAAAATGGAAATTCTTGCGCTGTTTGGGAAGAATCAAGAGGGTTTTTGTTGCTGTTTTCCTGCTTTGGGGAAAGGAAGGAAAACCCTAAACCATGAAATACTTCAATCAAAAAAAAAATTCATTTCTCTTTGACCATTTCCAATCTTCCCTCCAAAACCTGCACCAAATGTATGTTTGTTTGTCAGAGCCTCAAAAACTCCAGAGCCGCTGGCTGATTTTTGTCTATTAGCTACCCTAGTGTTTTCTGTGCTGGTTTTAGACCTGTAGGCATTTCTGTGCCTTGTATACACTTATCATACAGAGTTTCCAGGCTGTAAATGGAGAGAATGAGAAGTAAAACCTGGTGAAGTCCCACTATGAATCTATGGATTCCCAGTGCCACTGGACTGAATGGGACACACGCGGGACACATGCCGACAGCAGAGGATCTGACAAGGGCGGCTCCATCATCTAAATTTTATTTGCTGCCCAAGGTGGGCTGCAAGTCCAGCTGTGGTCTTGACACCAAAGTTCACCTGCTTTTCGCGGGAAGTTTGCAAAGGGCTTGGAAGCTAATGAGCTACAGCTTAAGCAGCAAACTCTTGAGTCGTTTCTGTAGATGGGTTTGGCTTCCTCTGTCCTGCGTCCTCTCCAGCTTTCCCTTCCTGCTCTTGATTGTTCTGCGCAGGGGAGCTTTTCTTTCTCATCACCGAGCTCTGCCATTACCCTGCTTTTATTATGACTAACCTTGTGTAAAGGATTGCTGCAGTTTGCCAATGAAATGGCAGGTAGAAAAGGACTTGAGAGATGATGAATCTGTTGTCACTTCAGTGGTTGAAATGCTCTTCAGTGTCTGGTTATTAACATTGCCCAGGTGAATACATCTTCATCCAAGACTATTCTTTCCTACTTTAAAGAGGGCTCTGGCATTGAGCTGCAATCAATTATTTAAAAGAAAAGTTGGGAAGTAGTTTGAAGGTGGCCAAAGGTTTTGCACTACTTCTGTGTCCTGTTATTAAATTTCATGATAGCATCTTTATACTTTTTTTAGCCTTTCCTGTTGCTCTGTGCAAGACCTACTGATGAATTTAAGACCCTGGAGAAGAAAGGGGTCACACTGGCTATATGTGAAATGGGAAACACAAGGGTACTATCCCCCCTCTACAGTCACTAAAACAATTATTTCAAGGATAACTTGTAAATATGGTACATTAAAATATTAGCTATAAATATTGCATGTCTATTGACTGTTATTGTAGGAGAAGAAATCTGACAGGCTGGATAGCTCAAGAGTTAGATTGGGCATTTGAACACATGCCAGATGAGCAGAATTAATTGTTATCCATTGTGAACTGTGACTACGGTCCAAAGCCAGGGTTAGTGCACTGATGTAAACACATCACAGAAGTCACTAGTTAAGCAAGTGCTAATTGACAGAGAGGTGTATGCATTTAAACTACCCTTTTGCCTAAGCAAAGAAGACTTTCTCCAGACCAAAATAGTGATAGACAGGGCCATTTCTGTAGATGGCTTGAGGGCGTCATGCTCCATGGCTGTTGAGTAAGTGCTTTTCAAAGCACTAATGCCAGGAGAACTCTGCAGCCTGCAAAGGTGTATGATAATACTGTATTTATGAAGCTTCTTAATTACAGAGAGGAAACGAGTCACCTGCATTTACATTTTCCTGCTCTGCAGTTGCATCCATCATGGTCAACATTTTCTTTGTCTATACCGTCATCCTACCACGGACTGTGACCTCCATAGATTGTATAGCCAAGCAAGGCTAGGCCTGGTCAATGCTTGATGAGGTGGTCTCCAAGGAAAACGACAGGATCTAGATGAAGTCATCACTAGTGAACCACAGGGCATCCAAAGGGCCACCACCCCATCAGATGCGCTGATTTTTGATCTTTCCATAAATGACGTTCCTGGCCTGCTCTGCCAGCGCTTCAGCAAGAAAAGGTATTAGTGTCCCTGTCCTGGCTACTTTCTAATGCCAGGGATTGCTCTTCAGCAAAGTGTCCCTCTTGCTTCATCTCTCTAAACTCTATTTTGGGTGGTGTCAGGACAGATAAGGGCTCGGCTGTGGTCTAAGGAGCATGGATTTACATCTTGCTCAAGATGTAAATCCATGCTCCTTGGACCATGCTGAAAGGTGTCCTCAGCTGGTGCTTGGTCATTCAGGTTGGGGCATCAAGACTGATCAGATGTGATGTTCGCTACGTCTTTCCCATTTGTGCCATGTGGCTGCAGAAACTCCGCTTCTTCATGGTGATGTTCTTGCTGACAGTATGTGTTCCTTGCTTTCCACCTCTGCGTTGGCTGCATTTCACTGGAAAGTACGCCTAGCAGCAATCCACGAGCGATCCGAGATGCTAATACATCAGGATGAATGGGGCTACTGTCTACACAGGTCCAGTGATTCTTGTTCTCTGTGTTAAGCAACATAGCAATAGATTCCCAGTGTGAACTGGGAGTGGGAAGGGCTGTTTTAAACTGGGACGGCCAATCTGCAATGTGGCATGTCAGCATCTGCATGTGGGCAGCACAGTAGATCAGGGAGGGGATGGGCAGTGAAACAGGGCAGGAGATCAGACAGGGGAAGGATTTGGAGCAGCACTTGGGGATGCTGTGGGGCTGATTCATGGCACGCCTGCCAAAAATGTTGGCTCCTACTGCTCTAAATGTTGCAGCCGGTCGTTCGCTTTGTCTCCTTCTAGGTCATGTCCTGGGTTGTAGGAGCACGTGCAGCGTGGAACAGGCTGGAAATCGTCCTTCTGTATACGTTTCTAAACCTTGGTTTTGATTCTCCATGCCCTCTGCTGTCATCATTCCCTTGGGTGTTAGAAGCTGCCTGGTGAAATATTAGCATTTCACACACGTAGCCCGGAGCTCGTGCCACACTGCCGTGAGCACCGGGAAACTGGGCGTCTGGTGCTTGACTTGCAAGCGTCATTTTGCCTTGCTCCTTTTGAGCACAAGAGCGACGCTGTCATGAGGACACCTTGCTCCAGAGGTGCCTTCCCCTGCAAGAAGCAGTGTAGGGTGCTGTCAGCAGTGCAAACCTAGAAGAAGGGAGAAACGAGCAGCATTTTGTTCGGCCTTGCACTGTGCTGACTTGTTGTGCTTGCTTACTAGGTTTCTGATACCTCCCTCTCTACTTCAGAGGTGGTGAGAGGTAAAGGATTTGGCAGAGATCCCACTTGATTTTTTTCAGGTGGAGTTGGTGGATACCCTAATGCCAGTGGCTACAGCTTTGGGACCTGCAGATGACAGAACAAGGAGCAATGGGGTCCAGTTGTAGCAGGTTGGATATTAGGAAAAACTTCCTCACTAGGAGGGTGCTGAAGCACTAGAACAGGTTACCCAGGGAGGTGGTGGACTCTTCATCCTTGGAGGTGTTGAAGACCAGGTAGACAAAGCCTTGGCTGGGATGATGTAGCTGGGGCTGGTCCTGCTTGGAGCAGAGGGTCAGACTAGATGTGACTCCTGAGGTCCCTTCCACCCTCATTGCCTGTGATTGTATGGAGGGAAGGGGATATTGAAGGTTACTTTAAAGAGATGTATGTCTGCAACCACCCACAGCCCCAGTTTCTGCTGCTATTTGAGAGCAGATGCAGAAGAGTTGATCTCAATCCTGGCCTTACCATCCCAAAAATAGAGAAGCCACATAAAGACAGCCCCTCCAGTCACAAGGAAGTTGCAGAAATCAAAGATCTGTCCTGTCCTGAAGTCAGCTGCTACCAAATATGTGAGACTTGGGGTGATCCCCCTGATCAAACAAGCGAGTCTGCTCTATTCCTGGGGGTATCGCTCTAATGAAAGCTCATCGGAGGGAGCCAGGCCTCTTTTATTGGGAGCTTGCAGAGGAGCTGCATCAGATGAGACCTTTTCTGTGCAGCTCCCCGACACGAGTTCCTGGAGCACCCTGCGGATGGAGGGGCCTGCTCCAAAAACATGCTCCCCCAGCATTTCCGAGCCCGGGAGAACAGAGGCACGTTTGTACTGATTTGTCACTCTGGCGCTCGGTACCTGGAGTCGGAGCGTGAAGGATGGAGGTGACAGAGTGATAAGGAGGATGAACATTCGCACTATATTTAGGGGAAGCAGATAGTGGTGACAATCGCAAGGATCATATATAATGCAGTAAAACTGTCTACCTGAAATATAAACAAAAGCCCTTTCCCGAGGCAGTGTGGGGTAATCAATCGTGCTGACAGGCTTCTCAACCCAGCACGTCCAGGCGGGAGCTCTCATTCAGAGGCGGAGGCGTTGTTTGGCTGCTTGGGTTTCTTTTCCTCGAGCTCGGTCTGCCTGTGTAGCGGTACAGAGCAGCATCTCCTCTCCGAGGAGTTTGTGGATGCATCACAAACGCACATGATGTACACCTGAACGTAACCCTTAGCAAGGCGGGTTCCTCCAGACAAGCAGGCCCATGATACAGGTTGGGAAGCAAAGCAGGAGGCAGAGGTCAGAGGCCTGCTCCTCTTTGCATTTGGGAATATCCCCTTGGACTTCAATTGCAGCTGGGCCCAATCCTGAGCACCTGGATGGAGGGATGTGGAGGGGGTTAGCAGGGAATCCCAACCCAGTCGGCTCCCCTAACCACTGGGTTGTGCCATTTCCCTGGATCTCTCGTCCAGTCGGGTTGCAAGGAGCTTCCTCCAGACGAGGAAAAGCATCAGCGAAGGAATTATAATGGCTTCCACTTCTCAGATTGGAGAGGTGCTCTGTCTCCTCATGCATGCTTAGTCCCCCTGGAGCAGACTGCACATTAAGAGGTAACCTGTCTTCTGTGGGTAGAGGGAGGAAATTACACAGGTGACTTCAATTACTGCTAATGGAGCTCCCGGCGTTAATTCCTATGCACTGGTGGGGGAAGAGAGCCCTAGATAGCTGTATGCAAACCTCAGCTAACACTCGAGGGGGCTTAGCATCGTCGACAATAAGCCCTATTCACTGCCATCTCCCTGTCAATACAGGACTGCCTTTTGCTAATGCTTTGCCCAGTCCACTTGCAAATGTCCCAGGAGAGTGGGCTTCTGCAGTTCCTTGGTGACACTGTTCGAGGAAAGCTCTGCAAAACAGATTTTACTCGTATGGAGCAGAGGATTTGCAGTTCTAGCAGCCTGGATACAAGAGCGTGCTTTCCTTCCCAAATTACCTGCAATTTTTTTTTCTAGACTATAAAGGTGGTAGTGGCACAGTTTGGGGTGCGGCTTCCCCTCTCAGCAGGAGCCCATTAGAAATGTAAAATGGACTTAGATGATTTGTTTGTGCACGGGGAGGGTATGTGTGTGTGTGCACATGACTGGGACTAAAACAGACATTTCACATGCATGATGCTACTTTGGCTTAATATAGGAGTTAGAGTGGACTGTTGTGTATTCTGTGGTGTACAAATGCTAGCCAAGCGTGCAAAACTACTGATGCGCCCAGGGCCCCATCTCATTCCCAGGTAACCCTGCAGGAAACATCCTCTCCACCTCGCTGCAATGCATATTGCTGCTCTCTTCAAGTTGCCCTCAAACAGCACACAAACAACTTCCTTTAACGCGTTGCTCTATTAAAATTTAAAATCTTAATTAAGAAGGTGCTTACCTTTAAAACCACTGATTTGCCATCGGCTCCAAAACCAGCTGAACCTGGGCTATTTTTCCCTACCATCATTTAATGCACCACATTACAGTTTTGACCTGATCTAGCTTTAGAAGGGCTCCTGTAGCTTCTGGATTTATGATCACTGAACCTGCAGAACAGAAACCCTGGCTACAAAATGTGTTTTCAGTGGGACCATCTCTGTCATTAGGTATTTAACATACTAGCCCTAGTGATGTCTGTTGAAGCTAGCGCTTGGCCTGTAGTCCCCATGGAAATTGGGCAGCTGAAACTTTTTGGGGTAGCAGACAGTAGTTCACCCTGTTCCCTCCTAATTTTAGCTGTATGGGAGGAAGGAAGCAATCCAGTTATGCATTATTGGATTGAAAGCCATAGGAAATGTGCAGCCTTTTGCAGGTGAGGAAAAGTGCAGATGCAAAGAGTTCCCACTCTGCCTTCAGTTTTCTCTTCTTAGCTTTCCATGGGTAGTCCCTACCTTTTGCAGTAATCCATCCGTGGGCTTCATCGGTCCCTGCTAGGCCCTCCTGCTGGCTTTACAACTTGATATGGGACTCCTGTGGAGGACAGAGCAGGATGCAGAGTATTCGAGGGACTCTGCCCCATGGGGCTCATCACACGTTCTGCTAGGATCAAGCCCTGACACTTTTTCACAGTAGAAAGAGGCTAAATTGGTCTCTTACTTCACATCTCCAAACTGCCACGTGGCTTCGAATGATGGGCAGCCAAGGTAATACAAGGAGGGCAATATTGGCAGGAGTGAGAGGTCTCAACAGAGTTGGGGATGAGACTGGCTTGGTAAGTGAGAATGAGAACAGCTAGAGATGTCTCGCAACTGAGCTACATCTTAGCAGCAGTGGCTGTGTTGACATGTGCTTTTATGTGCACCTAAACTTAATGTACATTAGCCCATTCAGTTGATTGAGGCACGCATCTACACGTGCATGAACTAATGCTCATTAGCGTGGGTGTGTGGAATGACTCAGGACTAAAGTTAGTCCCAAGGTAATGGGGACATACTGCGTGAATGCGCATTAGCAAATGTGTAGACGTGCTAATGTGATTTAGCTATTTGCGCATAAATTTGATATCTACTTTATTCAGGTATACAAGGCTACAACGTACACCCTTATTCAGGTATCAAATTTAGGCTCGAATAGTCTTAAATCGCCATTTTTAAGGTGCATTAAGGGTACACGCATGTAGACCCACGCCCTTAATGCACCTTAAATCGGACTAATGCCCATTAAATGTGCATGTGTAGACACGCCCAGTGGTAAAGCCTGCTAGGTCCCACCTAACCCTAGTCTTAGCCAGCTGTTAAATTCACTTGCTAATTGAAAGAAACACGCAAGCCGAGCTTTTGCCGCAGCATAATGTGGTAATAGCGGGTTTCCCGATTCATGGATTGGCAGTGGTCCCTCTGGAAAGTCCACAGTCCTCCTTACGCTCGTGTGACTGCCAGCTCTTGACATCTTTTGATCAAAGGTTTGCTCTGCGTGTGTGTTTGGGGAGTGCTGTTTGGATCTCTTTTCTATAATCATTATCACATCCTTTACTCAGCAAAAGCCTGGGTTGCCCTTTCATTCTTACACACACACTTCCTTTTGGGATTCATTTAAAGTTTCCCCTGTGCATAAGTGGTCAGTTGTCAGTTATACACCTGAAGGGCGCTGGGCGGATAGCGCACAGTCAGCTAAAAAGGCACCTGACTTCAAGCATTTAAAATGAATATTGACAAAAGGGAGGGAAATCAAAAGCTAGGAAATTGCTGATTCAGACCACCCTTACTGCCTATGGTATCAAATGGCATCATTAAGAGAGAGAGGCAAATGTGCTGGAATTATGTAACACCCGGCCAGGAACAAGTCTGTAGCTCATGGAGTCGCAGCATCTTCCATGACAGTAGCTCAGAGGAAGGAAAAGCAGATGCCCCATCTCTGGCCTATTGCCTTCCAGCAGTATGTAGACCATGGACGATGGGAACTGATGGGTTGGGTCAGATCTGTGGTCCTTCCAGCTCAGGATCACATCTCTGACTCTGACTGGCACCAGCTGTTTCAAAAGGCTGTGCAATAAAGCCTGCTGGAGGCAGCCATGGAAAGATCTGCATCCCTAACGAGAGTAGTGTCATTAGTGTGGCTTATGCACTGAAGTCCGAGGTGCGTGCCCCTTCTAAAATGTCATAGGTAGTGTAGTGCTGGAATTGCACCATAGACTTGATGGGCCAGGAAACATGGGAGAGGCAAGGATTTTTGTGGGGGATCAACCTTATGGTCAGGGTAGACTACCAAGCTTTCAAATGTAGTGCGCTCTTCAACTTTTTCAACTCCAGACACCCTTGTTGCCCGTATCTCAAATGTCCCCTACCCATAGCTGTCCCTTCTCACTCAAGTAGCTGCATTTCTAATGACAGACCCTTCTCTCTCTGCAGCGTTGCAACTCTTGTGTGCTAGGCCCTCCACCGGTTTGTACAGCCCACGCAGTCTTTTATTGAAAAGACCTCATTTTGCGCTGTTTTTTTCCTTCAACAGCAAAGCAGGTGCTGGTTGTACAGTGGAAAGAAAATGCTTGCACCTGAGGCAGAGCTCCAGGGAGCAAGTAATGGATGTGCCGGAGAGCAGGGAATGAGATCCGGCATCTTTCCTCTCCAGAGGTTTAGGATGAATATGGTCAGGGTTGGCACTGATTTGGAAGTCGCTGCCATATGTTGGCTGTTCAGTGGCTTACAGTTAACAAGCTGGCAGTCTCAGCCCAAGTCCTTGTAGGGATGTGTCTGTGTCATATATCCTGAGTGTTGGCAGGTATCCTATGTAGCCATCGAGACTGAACGAGCTTCCTGAGGGGCTGTCTCCAAGTCCGAAGCAAAACGTACTGTACTCCCCATGTTTTACTCAGTGCTCAGACAGCTTGGGCCTTCTTGGGAGATGCATTTCATGAGTTGAAGGGTGGTTGCGCCCGAAAGCTTGCAAGGAACTTTTCCAGTTGGTCTAATAAAAGATATCACATCTACCCCCAAAAACCTTGCTTGCCTATGTCCTTAGACCAACATGGCTACAACCTACAGCCCAAAGCCCAGCAAATGGACTCTACACATTTTAAAGAGACTCTCTTCTCTCTCCTTCCCCCACACTTAAAACAATTCCCATTTCTTGCCTGCCATGAGTTCTCTCAGTTATGCCATGACGCAGGAAGGTCAGGTACGCTGTCCCGTAGGCACGCCACTTTACTCAAGGGAGGTGGGAGTTGCATTGCCAGCAAAATCTTGCCCTTGCAAAGGGCCCAGGGGTTTGAAGCTGCCTGCTCCATGTAGCATTGCAACTTCCTGGCAGTGAATGGAGGCAGGACACTGAAGTGGCCTCTGCAGATGAAAGAGGTTGTTGGTGTCAGAGCCATAAATTGAACTTGTTCTTCACTCCCAGGCCCTGTTCCCTGACTACTGGATCGCACTTTCTTTCTCGCTCAAAAGAAAGCTTGCACTTCTCGTTCAGTACGTTCTTATGGTTCCCCTCCCACAGAAATCCTTCTTGCAGCACCCGTACCAAACAAGAGGCTCCTCTGTGGAGCAAACTGAACTTGGTGTGAATAATAATAGTTACTGCATACTGGATTGGGATTAGCTACTTTGCTAGAAAGAACTTTAAAGATCTATGGGAGCAGCACAAATACTACAGCATGGATGACCCCATTGCCAAGGCAAATACACAACTGTCAGGAGATGGACAGAGCAAAAAACAAATCTCCTCCCCCTCTTCTGCGTTTCCTCCGGCAGGCCCCGTGCCCCGTTCGTTGTGATAACATGCCATATGGATTTTAGAAAAACCTCATTTTCTGTTTTTAATGCAATGGGTTCTCTCATGCCTAGTCTCCTAAGTGAATGCACAGGCTGTTTCTGGCGTGCTTTAAACCTTCATGCATCTTTAATGATTTACAAGGGGAAAAAAATTTCCTCCCTTTATTTCTTCCTTTTTCTTTTTTTTCTAAATAAATGTAATGACTTAATACACATCGAGTGGAATTGTTGGTTTGTGGCGACGGTTTTATAATTCCAGGTTTGAGTTTTTTTCTATTTAATTATGCACAATAACTCTCATGAACTATAATGCAATAACAAAAGCATGCAGCAGGGTTGGCATGAATCTGTTCTTTATTAGCATGGGTACTGGTACTGCACTTTATGTTTGAAATAAAATATTTGGAACTAATGCTGAGTCTGTTACTTTTGAATTACACCGAAATTTTCCTCCCTTGAAACACAGCAAGCAAAAGCCTTCTGCTTTATAACTGACCTGCTCCCCAGCTGGTGAATGTAATTGTATTTGTTGCATGGCACGTTCTTGTTTGGAAATACTTTCATAACAATAACTTGATGAAACGGAAGGCTGATGCATTGACCCGAAGGCCTCGATAGCATTTTAGTTTATCAAAGTGAACAGCAATTGCTTGATAGGAGGACATTTGTCATAAATGTCGGCTTATTACTTGGGTAATACCACTTACATGCCAGTTTTGATGAGCTCTTGATGCAGTCTTTGCATTTTTTGGCCAGTTTAGACTATCTGTCATTCCAAAAGCTTGGGACATGAAAGCAATCAGGAACTTTCTAGTGGCAAAGGTTGCCAGCATCTTTTAGGCTCTTAGCTTGCAAAGACTTGCGTACGAGCCTCGCTGTATACACAGGAGCCGCTCTGTTGGCTTTGAACTGAATTCCAAGTGTAAAATGATGTAATCCATTTACCTGAACAAGACTCACGCCGGCAAATACCATTAATTTTCTTTTTTGTTGTTCTTCTCCTTGTAAGCGCATTGTTTCTTTCTTTGGTTTCCTTGATTGATATGTTTGAGGGTTTTCCTGGAAAGAGAATAGTTTCTGAAGCAAACAAAGTTGTGTAATACAGCTGCAAATAGTTTAAGCACAAAGGACTCATCCTCTTCCCACTGACTGGAGCTGCATTTGGTCTGCATTGGAAGCAAGACATACGCTTTGCAAGGTCTGCCTTTGCAAGGTCTGCCATCTGCTCGGATTTTGGCAAATTCCAAGTGGAATCTGCAAGAGTGGAGCCTTTTTGCTTCTTTCCACGAATATACTTGCCAACTTTTTTTCTTTAATGTTGTTGGCGATGGATACTCATGTGAAGCGTCAAATCTTGTATAGCTATCTTGAAGTGGCTGTCAGGAAAGAAATTGATACCGTGTGACTTCAGGGACGTGTCTTGCAGCTGGTGGGCCAAATTCTAAATAGCAGCTACTGCTAAAACAGCTCCCAGGCATTGCAAAGAAGACTTGCTTGTGGATGTAATGCTAGCAGTAGACCCCTATAGCCACCCGGACTGACCTCCTAGCCAGAAATCTTGCCTTGGGATTTCTGTGTTGAGCACAGTATCTTGTAGTTGAAATAAAGCATTTATTTTAGAAAGATCCCAAATCAGCCACAGGTATATGTCATTGTAGGTCCATTGTAGTCATGAAAACATGATGGCTTCCACTAGCTGAGCGTCTGACTGATCTTGAATCGATCTTGAATCGGGAAGCCTGCCCCTGCCCCTTCAGGAATTTATCCCAAGAGGCAATTAACCTTGCTGGTGAGATAAAATAAAGAATGCATCTTATTCCCAGTTTAAAATTCAAGTTGTTTTAGATAACAAATGCATTAAGAAGAATTCGTGTATAATTCAAAAATAGGAAAAGGAGAGAATTAAAGTAACATATTGCCACGAATCAGGCCCCAGAGTGCAGGGGCTCGTTCACCCCTGGGTCTTGTGTGCTGTCTCTCACTTCTGATTAACATGGGATCTGTTTTATCTGTATAGTCCTAAAATACATGTGACTTATTACTTGTCCTGAAGGGACTTAGAATGGTACTGGTTCTCTTTATAATTTCTGACCTTGTAAAATATGCCATGCTTGCTCTCAACAAACAACAGACATAGCAAGGAGCAAACGTTAAGGATTATTAAACCGTACTTTCTTAATTTCCATTTTGATTCAAAAATCACGGGCACCTGCGATCTTACTTTATGATTTCTTTTCTCATTCAGCAGTAAGGGATAATCTGACATTTATTAGCTGCAGAAGGTAGGATATTTCTTTATAGCATTAAATATTCTTTTTCAAGATGGTGTTTTACTTTACAAACTGCAAATAGATTGTGATGTGACCTGCCTAAAGATGTTTTCTTTAGCATCGGAAGATGCTAAAAAATCTCTCTTATTTAGTTACAGTTTCATCTCTGGGCATTATAAGTGCCTTCCTTTACACCCAAATAATATTCCTCAAGTTTCTGCCAAGAAAAGCTATTTGCAAATTGAAAGGGACTTGGGGTGAGAGCATGCACGCGCACATACACACACACACACCTGTGCATATGTTTATTTCTCTGATCCAGTTTTGGACTTTTCTAAGAGCCTCCATTGCACTAGAAAATTGAAGGAGACTTGGGGTGTGAGAGAGAAATCACCCCCCCCCCCCCCCCCCCCCCCCC
>NW_017729000.1:1894742-1895605 GCF_001723915.1 Gavialis gangeticus | reverse complement strand
CCCCCCCCCCCCCCCCCCCCGTGCATAAGTTTACTTCTCTGATCCAGTTGCACTAGAAAAACCCATGCTGGAAACATTAGTTACTGCATTTGTAGACCCCACTTTTTAAGCCCGGGACGTACTACGGATATATTTGGGACTGCAGAGAGTGTTTCCCAGAACATCGCTAGAAAGCATTTGCAATTTGCTGTAGCAAAATGCAATATTAGGTCAAAATACTTGGGCTTCTATTTTGTTACAAGCCTGACAATTTGACTAGTCCACTGAGGCTTGCAAATGCAGAACTGGGTTCAAATACGGATTGCTGTATACCAAGCCGGTGGAACTCAGGCTGAGTTGTGCTTTGCTGGGGCTTCATGGGAGCCTGCTCTTTTGCTCCTCTGCTCTGTACATGACTCCTAGGCTACTTCCTTGCAGTCTCACATCCTAACCAGATCTCACTTGTGCTCCACTTGTCATTTCCGTCCAACCAGAGAGGAGACATTTCTGGACTCGCTCCATTTTCATTAGAGAGAAGAGTAGGCAAGAAGCTAGGCAGAATTCCTTCAGCCCACACATCTTTCCGTACTATTGGGAAAAACAGGATAAATCAAATAAAATTACATTCTTCTTACATATAAATGCCGTTCATACTGGAGCAATACTGCATTTTAATAAACATGCTGCAGGATGTGTCACTGTACTCCTCTGTTAATAAAAGGAAAATAGCTTTAGTGTTATTTTACTATGTGATGCACTCTCAGGGCTACATTGCAAACTTAGGTGCTGTTTTACAGTCCATAGTGTGTGTGCGTGTGTGCAGGAGAGAGACTTTTTTCAATCTCAGTGCCAATTGATATGTGTGTGCAGAGTCTCTGAAAAGA
>NW_017729000.1:1871275-1889742 GCF_001723915.1 Gavialis gangeticus | reverse complement strand
GTGTGCGTGTGTGCAGGAGAGAGACTTTTTTCAATCTCAGTGCCAATTGATATGTGTGTGCAGAGTCTCTGAAAAGAAAGCAAGGTCCTAATGGCTGCAGGGGCTGAGTTACTTTTTGGATGCTGGCATCAGCCCCTTGAGGCTGCGGTGAAGGTACCTTGTTTGGGGCTGCTCTGAAGTCGCTTCACAGATGTGGGCATTGCTCTTCTGTGGATGAGCCCAAAGGGTTGAGGACATCAGCCTGGAACTCTCTTCCAGAATTAGGGTAGGGATTTTTAGGCCTAAAGGAAGAAAGCCATCAGCTCCTCCTGGAGATGAATGGGCAGCTATTCCCTTTTAGCTCTCTTTGGAAATCTCAGCCAAAATACAGGCAAGGTTCTTTGGGTAGATGTAATACCTCTTACTAGACCAACTGACTAGTTGGAAAAATTGTTCTTTGCAAGCTTTCGGGCACAAACACCCTTCTTCCTTCTTCTTTTACCAATATACAGCATAAAAAAAAAAAAGCTTCGCCTTCTCCAGCTCCCCTCTGGATACATTTAGAAATAATTCTTGCACTTTTGGTACATTCTCTTGCAATCTTTCTACATATATCCCACTTATGGAAGCCATTCTATTGTGGCCAGTTCACATAGGAACCACTTAATGAGTAGGTAAATCCTGCACCTCAGGTATAAGACTCATAAGAAATATCACTTTGACTGTATGCCATGTTATCTAGTTGGGGGTAGCTACTATGGAGGTAGCTATGCAAAAAAGCAATGAAGGTGCTAGAGCGCTGGGAAGGTGAATCTCGGATTCCCATCTGAGGTTCTGCTTTCTCACAGCGGCTCTGCGGCGCTGTATCGCATTACAGTGCCAGCAGCCCCAGCCACTCCTGTTAGCTCACATCGGGTTGCAGCAGCATAACACGCAGCCAACCCGATTCGATGCAGCATGGCACAGACTCACCCAACAAGATGTATTATCAATGCCGAGGAGATGGAAGCGTTGCGAGGGTTTTGCTCACAGCTGCTCAACTAAGAAAGGTGCAGAAGTAGCTAACAGTAGAAATCCACAAATACTCTTGTTAGCGATCTATTTCCAATGATTTGGCCCTTATTTCAGCTCCCCAAATGTCCAACTTTATTTTTGCTTGGAGCCAAGAGAGGTGATGGATTGCAATGCAGAAATCATCAGGAAATACTACAAGGAAAGCAGGTTCCAATAAGGCAGCTATAGAGGGGGACTGCCCGGTACCCAGGCATTGGCCATTTTTGTATCGTGCGTGTGTGTTTATCCTTTTGAGAGGGGAAAAACAACTAAAAGGCAGCAGCTGAAGGAGTCACTAAGGCTTCAGCTCATGTTGAAACTTAGGAAGCATGCATTGTGGAGCCTGGCATCAAAGTTTTGAGAGATTCCCCCATGGATTGGCAACAGTGCTTTAATACCCAGGCTGTTACCAGAACACAGTCACTGTCTCTCTGCATACCTGTCATCAAAGCGGAGCAAGGAGGCGGGGGTGAGCAGAGCTCCACTGCACAGTATACACTACTTACTGGAAAGATTATGAAAGTCATAAAAATGTCAGCTTCTGTATTTCAATTCTGTAAACTACACATGCAGACTGCTCTGTGCTCAGCTTCCACAAGCAAGAGTTGCCTTCAGCTTTCCACTTGAATAACAAATAGGACATCTCCCACCCTCCTGACAGGTGGTCTGTGTATCTCAGACATTTCCCCTGCCTTGCTGTTCTTATCGAGCCTTGGGCTGGCTGAGGGGAAGATGAATCTTCCTAGAAAGTGCTGGTGCTCTGCTTCTACAGGTGGGAGATGTGTCCCACTGTACTGTTGGCATTAACTGGAATAGGGCACAACCCAAGAAAGTTGGCTGGGAGCTTTTAACCAGGCTGTCCCAGCCGCAAGGGATTGAAGTTTGTTACCTATTGTTGCTCGTGTGACATTAATTAGGAAAAAGAGCAGCACATCAGATTCATTAACAAACTTCCCTCAACTTGCTGACTTGCCCTACCCCATGCTGGAGCTATTGTACCACCTAAAATGCACCGCTAAAAATGAACACAACATCTGGCCACCTCCTTTTAAGCTTCAGGGATGAAATTCTGCAGGTTTTCTTCAGCAGTGAATTCCAGCGACCTATGTCAAAAGAATCCAAACTCACGGTAGAGGTGATATCTTTTATCTTCTTTGCAAAAAAAAATCTAGTTGGTCTAATAAAAGAGATCACCTCTACTACGAGTTCTGATTCCTTTTGCCTCTAGACCAATATGGCTACAACCTGGATATCTAGCTACCTGTGCAGTTTCTCTGGCATCTACCAAGGAATATATTAGAACAGATACAATAGTCTGCATGAATTTAGCCACTGAAGTTGCCCAGCCCTTGAGCTCCTACTTTAAGTGAAATGCATCCTTAGTCAGTTGGTCTAGTAAAAGGTATTGCCTCTGCCACGAGTTTTGCCTCTAGACTAAGACAGCTGCAACCTGGATCCCTAGTCAGTGAAACACATAAGCATGCATTTAGCTGTAAGCTCTTGCTAAACCCTTTGAAGAGTCAAAGGGACTGTTGAACATGGTTAAGTGCTGTGTGCTATCAGGACTTTGGAGTCTGATCCAAGTCTCTTGGCCTCTTAGTTGACTTCAGTGTCTTTGGTATCAACTCCCTATTTAAGAACAGGATACTTCATTTAAATCGGTGTGAAAATCAGGTGCGAGCCTTGTGTTCCCAGAAAAATGGCAGTGACGCCCGTGGCCTCTCCAGGGTCTGCTGCCTTGGCGTTTGTGCTGCTTTACCTATTGTTAGCACCACATCCTCCTGCTACGGGACCTTTTTTGCTCTTTGCGAGAGTGTCTGGTTTTGCTGCACACATGGAAGTTCTAATAATTATTCCCAAGCAGTCCTGAGAGTTTTAACATGGAAACAAGTTCTACATTACTCGTTAAATTGGTCAAATTTCAATAAAGTCAGGAAAACATCTTGAAAACAGCATGAATGTAATTTGCAAAGAAAACAATCCAAGCATTGCTGCCAAATCGTTTTTCAACAGGAAGGAAGAAAGAATTTCTCCCCCCCCCCCCATAGCAAGCCTGTACCGTACATTAAATTAGCGGTTTCTGGAGTGAAGAAAGCCGGACCCACAGCTTTCATGAGAATGAAGCTGGTGCCTGATTGAAGTTCGGCCCTACCTTCGGCGTTGTTGCTCAGTCAGGTCACACGGATGCTAGCAGCCCGTGCTCGTCTTGCAGTAATTAGATGCATGTCAGCATCTTCATTCTCAATGAGCCTGTGTTTACTGTGGTTTTAAGCTTCGCTGTCAAACTCCGTGGAGGGGGTGAAGCTTGGCAAGAGTGTCTTGGATCACAAGCAAAGACAAAATGAAATGGGACACTCTTCCTTTAAAACGATTCAGTTCTGTATTTATATTTCAAGGAAAGATGTGAGTGAGTGAAAGGAAGCTTTATATACGTCTGACACTTCCATGTATTACTAAAACCTGAAACCGGGCACTGAATTGTCAACTCAGACATTGCATACCAGTAGTCCTATAACGGGGAGCAGCGCTGACAGAAAAGTAACAAAAAAACCCACCCGCCATGTGTTGCGATGAACATGGCTTCAATGCTGCAGGACACTTAAATGCAAACTTAACTGCCAAGCAGATGAGTAGGTCCATTGTAGTCCTATAAAAGGGTCTTGCTGAATGGAAACATTCTTTGAATGCCTGAAGGGCTGCCGTAAAGAGGGAAGTCCCGAGTACCTTTTCTCTCTCGCTGCCAAGAGCAGAATGTGGACCAGTGACTTGAAGTTGCAGCAAAGGAGGTTTTAGACAGAGTATCAGGAAAAGCTCCTTTATTGTCAGAACAGAGAGGCAATAGCAGAGATGTTGCGTAGGGGAGTTGTACGTATTCAGGTTGTAGCCGTATTGGTTTAGAGGCAAAAGGAATCAAAACTCATGGTAGAAGTGATACCTTTTATTAGACTAGCTAGATATTTGCAAAAAAAAAATGTCTTTATTTGCAAGCTTTCGGGGAGTTGTAGAGTTTCCATCGTCGGAGGTGGTTGAGAAGAGGTTGGATAAGCCTTGATCAAGGATGATATAGGAGTTGCAATGCCTTTACTCTGCTATAAGTATTTCCCAAGCTTCTGGGCTTTGCTGGTTGCCATGTAGGGCCAGGAAATATATATATTTTTTTTTTGCCTCCTGTTGCTACACATCTGGATTTTCCTTGGTCGTCTTCAGTAGCATTGGGTGTTGGCTGCAGCCTAGGCTGGGGATTGCAACTGAGCTGTGCCAATGGTCCTGCTGGGACTTCAGCCTGGAGGTTCCTGGCTAGAGGGTCTTGCCCCTCTGCTCAGGGTCAGACCAATCGCTGCAGTTGGGGTCAGGAAGGAATTTGACCCCATGTTTGCATTGGCATGGACTATGGGGTTTTTGTTGCCTTCCTTTGTAGCGGAGGGTGATGTCCCTCTCCTTGGATCACTCAAGTGCATTTTAACAACCTTTGCAGCATCAGGACTTTGTCCTCTGTTGTCCCCTTGCCCTATCTGTGGCAGGTTCAGGTGTTCTGCCTTACAGCTGTGTTAGGGCTGACTGTTGTTTTACTATTACGTTAGAACACGGATTTGTATACGGAGGATGATTCTGTCTCCGGCAGGAGGCTGGACTAGATGACCTCTGGAGGTCCTTTTCAGCCCTATGAATGGGGTTACACGTGCAGCAGAAGGGAAGCATGTGCTTCAGAAATTTTGCTGAATTGGGCCTTATGTGAATGAAGGGCCCTGGTACAACCTGTTCGCCTGTACCTTGTACAAGCCCCTCTGAACCTGACAGCTGCACAGGGCATGAGCCAGTAAGAAGGCTGAACATTGCTTCCAAAGACGAAACACTTGTTGTGCTATACAGCTAGGGGTTTCCGGCAAAGACGGAGGCAGGAAATGCTCAGATATTGAGGGTGTGTCTACACATTCATTTATGCTGGCTTAAATTTACTGTGAAGTAAGTTACTAATGCAGTAAGGGGGAATAGACTGGTGTCTACATGTACAGGCACTGCACTGTCTTAATACTGTGTGTTAGTCCACACACACTGTTAACTGACAGTGTGTGTCAGTCCATACGCAGTGTTACTTCACAGTAATGCATCTATACGTGCATTACTGCGCAGTAATTAGTCAGGCGTAAATTTGACACCAGCATGATTTCAAATGATTCAGTTCTCGATTTATATTTCAAGTTGGCAAAAGTCACCATATTTGCTGCACAGTATGGGCATGCACGTGTAGATACGCATCTGTACTATGCAGTAATTTTGGTTACTGCGCAGTAAATGCACACGTGTAGACATGCCCACCGTGTGGTAGATGGGGAAATAGTAGATTCAAAGGCTCCTTTAACCAAACAAAGAATCCCTGCATGTACTATATAGATTACTTGTTGTGAGTGCATATTAACTGAGCCATTATTCTTGTTTTTTGTATGTGCGATGGCAGCGCTGCCTCCAATGTTCATGTGGGAACGCAAAGCAGTACAGAATTTGACTGATGGTTTAACTGGCCAGAGATTAGCAATTCTGTTTTGCAACAACATTTGAAACTTTGGCACTTGTTCCCATTGCACATTGAACTTCTAGACTCCTGGAAGGGACCTTCACAGATCATCTGGTCCAACCCCCAGCATAAATGAAGGATTCGCTCTTCCTAAACCATCCCAGATAGATGCTGAGCCAGCCCCTTCTTGAAAGCAACCTTCTTCACATGCAAACAAAGTCATTCTAATGATTTGGCAAAACAGAATCACCAGGCAGGTCAGGTTTTTAATTGGAGCCATGATCTCTGTACCTCTCCTTCCCTTTTCCCCCCTCTGTTTCCCGGAAAGTGACTGGAGAGTCAGCTCTGTGCTTCGGAAACCTTCCCATTGAATACTTTGTCAAAATCAATGCATCTCCATGACATGTTCTTGGCTTCAATAAAACAGCTTTTTTGGATTAAACCACTTTTACTCAGAACTGTTACAACCAGCTTTGGCTGGAGATGTATTTAATATCCCCCTGAAGTTCCATCCTCTTGCAGCTGATCTATATGGGGTGGGAGAAGGCAGGGAGCTCTGCAAAATCCACAGAGCTGTCACTGGAAGCACTGTGTTTTGAGGTGACCCTTCTGTAGGGTTTGATTTCCATACACTATCAGAACAGTTGCTGGGCTTAATTTAAAAAAAAGCCCTTTCACATCATTAGAGCTTTTAAGTGAAAGTGCTGAAAATGTTGAAAAACTTCAGCCAAGGATTGCACTGACAGCATCAGGGAACTGATATGGAAAGACTATTGCTCCTTACTCAGTTCTTTCTTCCCCTCTCTCCTTCATTTCTGCTGCTCATACAACAGCTGTGCTCCATCTCTGAAACATATTTGTCTTTATCTTTGGCCACTTTTGTCAGTGTTGGCAGGAGGCAGAAAGAATCTTAGGTGGGGTTGTTCTTTCAGCAAATTAAACAATGACCAAAACTTTGCTCATTTCTTCCATCATTATTTCAGATTTCCATGTCTTCATTTCTGATTTAGCAAGATAGATGGTATGCCTTTGCTCTGAAATGAGGGTAGAGGGGGCAGGGCACTTCATGGAGCATGGGGTAGCCTCTTATGTGGGAACATATGATCAGGGAAGTCTTGGAGGGTTGCAGGTGTCAGCTAACCCTTTAAAGCTTCATGTATATGGTGGGGTGATAAAGTCAGTGACCAGGTTTTTCCCTTGATCCTCTCCCACTTGCAGCATTTAAGGTCTAGGAAGCTCTGATTCAGAGGCTGGACCCCTAATTCCCATGTTCAATAATACATGATATACTCTTCCTCCAAAAATGTGCCCAATCCCTTTCTGAATCTAGCTAAACTGTCAGCTTCCACAGCATCTTGTGGCAATGAGTTGCACACTTTAACTACTAACTGGGTGCATCTACACGTGCACCGTTACTGCCCAATAACATAGGTTACTGCACAGTAACCGAAAATTAAAATTCCTGCCCAGTACAGGAGGCGTCTACATGTGTGCACCCCTACTGTGTAGTAACTGTGGTGACATATGCCAACTCAGGAGTAAATTTGCTACCTGAGTAGTAACTATGTGATAAAGCACATGTAGACGCCTTACTGTGCAGAAACCCTGTTTGTGTTGATTGACTTGAGAGTAACTTTACCCCCAAGTTGGTGCACCTACAACATTACCGCACTGTAGTGCCTACATGTGTAGATGCCAGTTTAAAAACTGCTTACTGCACAGTAACTTACTGCACATTAAACGCCCGTGTAGACATGCCCACTGTTTGAAAAAAATATTTGTTAGTTTTAAACTTGGTACCTACTTGTTTCATCTTATGACCCCTAGTTCTTGTGTTGGGAGAGATTTGTAAATCCCTATTTAATTTCTCTTCACCATTTAGTCTTTTTAAACCGTTATCGTGTTCCCCCTTTATGCGTCTCTTTTCTGTTCTGTTCCTTTTCTGTTGCAAGACAATTTATTTGTGCTAATGCTGAGCCCCAGAGGGGATCCATCAGGACGGGTAAATGAAGAATATGACCTTTGGTTAGTATTTCTGCTGGTAAAACATTTCCTGTTCTTTCCTCCATTGCCTCGTTGAAACCTGCCAGCATTTTCTGTAATAGGCTCCAGTGCCCAAGTCACTTACATCCATTGATGGCCAAAACCCACTTAACCAGAGGAACCTATGAGCACATCTCTTGAGTCCTCTGTGGTCTTGTTTTGAACTTTGCTCAATTGTCTTTACAAATATCATAAGTTTGAAAGTTGGACTTGAATTTGGCGATTATGAGTTACTCTGTGTAGGACGGTCTCGGGTTGGAGAAGGGGAGGGACAAACAGAGGAAGGATAATACAGTGGAAGTCATTTTGAGCAGAAGGTATAAGATAACTTGTGTGCTGTGAACATCCAAAAATATTTTGGCCACGGTCTTCAAGGTGTTTTGGTATAGGGGGTACCTGAGTAGAGACAGGGATGGAAGGTAGCAAACACCTAGACTGAAATCCTGGCCCTTATGGTCAACTGGTCCTTTAAGTGGTAGGGGACCCTGACTTCTTCCTTAGTCACTGAACCCCGGCCCCTTACGAAGCATCTTCCTGGGGCATTCAAAGTTGTGTTGGAGCGGGAAAACCTTGGCTGTTCTGTCTTATTGGTGAAATTGTAGATCCGTAGGATTCAGCCATCCTCAGCTGGAAACACAGCAGTTTGGTGTTTCTGCATGTCACAAACATCCCACAGTCTCCCAACCTACAGCTCGAATAGCCAGTGTCCCCTATCGCTCCATTATCTGTGGCATGCTAATATCCTGGATTAGTTATGATGCTCTTTTGGCAATCTGGGGTAGAAGAAATGGAACACCCATTTAAATCACAAAGAAAAATCAGTGAATCTATCTTTATTAATCTCTCTGTCAGTTTTAATTTTGGGGACATTACCTCACTCAACACTCATTGGAGAGAGCTGCCAAAAATGATGATGTCATCATCAGCAGGCACATCTGACCCCGGCTGCTGATTGCCAGTGCTGAGTGTAAGTTAATAAATCCCTTGGTACCTGGTTACGCGTTGGAGTTTTATTACAATGCCGGCATTCCATGATACCGCTGTAATTAAATAGTCTGGGGAGGGGGAAAAAGACCATGACTTTCTCCTATTCAGTAAAACTAAAATATAATTGTCTTGATACATTTCAGATCAGCTTCCTTAAGCTGTCACATAAATTTTGTGTTTTCAGTCTACCGAAGAGTTAGGAAGAAAATTCAAGCCGGGCCTCAAATAAAATCTTTGTCTCGGAGCCACTGCTCCCTCACCAGACCCGGGCGGGGGGTTAATGTCCAGATCTGAATTCTGCAAATTGGTCCCTAACTTTTGTGAGTCCGAGCCAAAGCCTCTGAGAAAATGTAACCCGCTGGGGAGCACGTGTTAGGCACAGGTCCTTCTCTGTATCTGATGTACAGAGGATATGACCCTGTTATAGTCCCATTTTGCTCCTCTGGCTTATGCTTTCAGTCCTGAAAGTCCCCAGTGACACATCTGCCAAGATGGCAGCTGTTGCATGAATGCTCCTGGACACAGGGAATGAGGGAAATCTGGATCTGGCATTGGCCAAGCTGCTGGATTGTCTCTGATGGTTGAGAGCAATGCAATTCTCGTGTGCAAAGGTCTGTGCTGCCACCTTGTTCTCAGGTGCACTGGGACCCGACTCACCTCCCAGTAGACTTGCACCCAGTAGAGGGTGGATCCTGGCCAGTAAGACCTCAGATCACTGAGGTTACAAGCAGCAACAGGACCTCCCTACCTCAAGCACCATAAAGGTGGTTTCTTTGCTCCCTGTGGGGTGTGGTGGCACAGCCCTAACCCTAACCCTAACTCATCACTACACCTGGTTACCCTACATTCCTGTTCTTTTCACACCCGTGAGAGCGAGAAGCATATATTTTTCCCTGATGAGTTCTAGTGTGATCTGGGAGCTGGGGTCCAAAGCAGAAGCCGAATGCTGTGGTTTTGTACCCACTCTGCCACCCCTTCCCCCGGTGACCTTCTCTGTTCATCCATCTAGTCCATTCTGCCGGCATGCTAGATGTGGACTGTCAGTGCTGGGATCTCTCAGTGGCACTTCCTTGCCCTGTCCCTAGGGCAATGGGGTTGCAATCCCTGCCGGGAGCCCTCAGCCAGCTGTGCAATAGCAATAATAAATGATACTAATGAATAGTGGATCTGAATTTTTCATCTTGGGCCCATCTCCAGACACAGCAGACAGGCAAAGCATTCATGGAGGGTTACTGCCTTCCTGTCTCAGTAGCAGCATCACCGCTCCCAGGTTTATGGAGCCTTTTGCATAAAAGAGCGATTGAAGGACGACCCGGGGGATGGAGAATACCCTTGGAAAGGAGGAAGATTTCTGGGCGCTTTCACACAGGGAAAAAATCTTTTTGGAACTTGGCTCCAGCTGCCTTTCAAAGACCCACCAGTGCCATTTCTTTCTATTCGATTAAAGTGCTTTGTTTGTTTTCTTTCAGAGCCTCCCCTGGCCTCTGTCTTGATACCACAGTGACGTTATTGGGCTGTATTATTTGACATCATCATCACCATCACAGCTGTTTCTGTGGCAACCCAGGTGATGCTTTAAACAGAGGATTATGCAACTTGTCCAGGCTAGGGTGGAAGGAGAGGCAGAGCGCGAGCTCTGACTTCAACACAAATGTCTCTAATAAGAGCAAGGGGAATACAGCAACTTGCTGGC
Source organism: Gavialis gangeticus (assembly GCF_001723915.1). Classification (NCBI taxonomy): domain Eukaryota; kingdom Metazoa; phylum Chordata; order Crocodylia; family Gavialidae; genus Gavialis; species Gavialis gangeticus. The sequence continues at coordinate 1,879,474 of NW_017729000.1, read as the reverse complement.
AGAGGAAATGGTCTTTTGTGTAAACAGTCTTGTCTTCCAAGTTCTGCTCCGGTGGGAAAGTCCCTCCTTAAAGTCCTCCTTTTAAATATCTGTAAATGCACACAAAGGTCATGGAAATGAGAGGCTGAGCCAAGCATTGTGCAGGCTCTCCAGCACAAGCCAGGTTATATACCAGCTTGGAGTCTATCTTGCTGCTGGCCAAGCCTGCCAGAAGCTTGTCCTTTCTCCAGATGAGAACGCGGATAACAGATCACGCAAAATGTTATTCTTGCACTTGTGGTCTAGAGGCATTTGGAGGCATTTGGCATCCTGCTGGACGTGATGAGCAACTTCCTGGATCAGAGCCTGACATATTTTACTCCAAGGTCTCTACCAGTGGGAAAAAATTATGTCCTCTTAAGATGCTGCACTTTGAGACTATAATGATCTGGGTTTGAGCCTTTATCTCTGCCACTGCCAGCTTATATGTCCTTGGGCAATTCCCTTGATTCCCCTCTATTGCTCTCTATGAAAGACAGCATGCATCCCAGCTCACGGGATAAATAGATTCGTGTTTGTGGGAACTCAGATCTCCTGGTAATGGGAACCACGGAGGTACTGGGCTGTCTTACTCTAGTCTCTGGTCTGCACTTATCTTGTTTTTATTGAGTGCACACAATCTGGTGTGTGAGGTCAGAGTCAATCACTGTCCTGTTAGCAGTTTTTCCATTCAAAGCATATTGTCCTGACATAGCTGTAAAACCTCAATAAATATGGTTTTAATAACCAAGTGGTATTTAACATACAATCGCTGTCTTATTAAGTCTAAATTAAATCCTTACTTGAGACACAATTTAAAGTGTGACTGATCTTTTCCTGGCCTGGAAGGAGATACCTAAATGACACTTCTTCAAGTTTTTGGCCACATGGGTGAGGGGGCGGGATTTTAAATAATGGATGTTGATGGTACAACTCATCCGGTGAAAGCATAATTGCATCATTTTATGAATAATTGGGCACGAGATCAAATTAAACCTGACTTCCCGCCGCATTATCTCATCTGAACTCCAGAGTTTCGCACTGTGTTCAAAATACCCTTATGCGAGTGTCCATTCAGCAGCATCTGTTTGGTTTTGCAGAAGGAAAAATGAAATATCCGGTGTCTTTTCTATTCCTAATCTCCTGCGGGGGAGCTCTGGAGTCCATGAAAACAAGGCTGAAGGTCTGCTGTGGGCACGCGATTGATATAACCACTCCCCGCACTATCTGTGCTCCTCGCTCTGAGGTCGGTGGGTAGCTAACATGCCACCCACAGATGTCATTAAGAGTGCTGGGGGCTGGGATTGTTTCCATCCTCCCGGCAAGCACGAACGCTGCCTCAGATTTGCACCAACGTTTTGCTAAATGAAAAGCATTGTCAGCCGTAATGGGAGCTCCACATGTAAATTCCCTGTGTGTGAAGCCGGGGGTGGAACATAGCTCACAGATGAATGATATGCCAGCATTTGTGAATGCCAAGACCGCAGCTGAAGAACATCTAGTCTAAAAGTGTTGGGAAGCAAACTTTCCAGCTAAATCCCAGGGCGAGGCAGTGAAAGCTAACACATATATCACCTCTTCCCTGCTGTGCGGACTGAGCACGGAGTGGAGCGATGGGGTGGTATTAATGAGATGGTTCGACATAGACCACAGGTCAGTTCAGGTGGACAGTGTTAGTCTCGGGCATGGGACTGGCTTCTCTTCTTGGGCTTGGCACTGAGCTACTCAGTGACTTGAGGCAAGTTGTCTCACCCCTTTGTGCCTTCCTTTTCCCACCAGTAGCACAGGGACGATGGTGATACCAAATGTCTTTTGCTGACGTGCTTTGAGTGCAGCAAGAGGTTACAGCTCAAATGCTCGGCAAAGTGCAGCTTAGTCTTTGAGGATCCAATGCCGGATTTAATGAAATGATCCCTATAATGAAATGTTTTTGTTTCATGTTCATTGCAGCTCTGAAATAGAGGAAGGGAGGCCTGGGGCAGCTGAATCTGGAGCTGCAGTAGGGTTTTTACTTACGATCTAGACTGTTAAACCAGCTTCCACACCTCACACCCTAATTCCCATTGCCTGGGCTTGTAGTAGTCTTCCCATTCAGGGACTGTAGTGCTTAATGGAAGCCTCCTAACGAGTCTGTGAGTGGCCAGAGAGAGCAACGATGAATGGTCCAGAAGCGAGAGAGCAACAGCACCAATGTGGCCTCCCCTGGCCTCTGTCTTGAGACTGCAGTGAAGTTATCAGCTGTATTATTTGACATCATCTTTCTTATACCCCCAGCTCTTGGCACCGTGAGACTGAGACCTTCAGCTATAAAAGGACGATGAGTTCCCAGCCCTCCTGGCTGCAGCGGGGAAAGAGCCGCAATGGCTGTCCTTCCTGACGATTCACAAATCAGAAGGCAAATATGTATTGTTCCTTTAACAAATAATCTCATTTTAAAGCCAGTCTCATGACTGTGGGAAGGCTGTTTCAGCAACTATGAGTTGGTAACTCTGCTGCTGCACTAAATTAGTCAAGTAAAGTCAAGATGCTTTATGTTTTGTTGAGTCCAGTTGACCATTAACGCCAACATAATCTTTATCCAAGGCTCATGGCGAAAGGGAGTGAGGGTCTAGGTACCTAGAAAGTAAAATGGATCATCTCTGATAGCAACAGCTTTGAATGGCATGTTTCACGTATGAAATGCGGGCATAGTACCCTGCCCTTACACCCAGAAGAAGTGTGCAAATGCAACCCCTCCTCCCCCCACGGAGTATTTGTATCTCATCTGTATTGCCGGGTGTTGTTTACTACCGTAATTACCGTGACTGATCAAGTTCACTGAAGGGAAGTGCAACAGTTCACATCACAACCCCTCGTCTCTCCGTTGTGCCTTTCATCTGCCGATCTTACTGTACGTGTGCCGACCTGAACTATTTTATCCACCAAAATGCCTCTGCGGGGCAGATAATATCACACTGGTTCACAGACAAACTGAGGCATTGAGAGGTCAAGAAGATTTCCATAGATCACAGGGTGAGCCAGGAACAAAGTCCAGAACAAAACCCTTTCTTTAGTCTCTTCCTTTGAGTTTAAACCAAGCCATCTCCCACAGCCCGGACTAGAACCAGCAAACTGACTTGCAGTTGCCTGTTGTAAGCACCGCACGTGCTCCTATTACTCAGCTAGGAGTGCAGGCCAGCAGTTCTCCATCCTTGCAAGCTTTTTGATTCCTCCCCAGCCACATGCACTCTTTTACCCTGACTCGCAACCTTGCATAATTACTACGCAATGCAACAATTGGCAGGTGAGGCCTTTTCAGGTAACTTCCTTCTTCCAAATATGGCCCAAATTTTCAAGTATCTAGGAACTCTGTTAGGTTTAAGTCGTGCTCTGGATGCAGTGCTCTTATTTTCTCAGTTCACAGAAGCTCCCATGTTTGAAGAGCTTTTAAAAAGAAACAAGATAGATAAAGGGGAGAGCAGCGGAGAGAATTTACTTATGAGGCTTGTTTTTTCCAACCATCCTTTCTTTGTCCATCATTAATTAGGAAGGGTTTCATGTGATGAAACCAGCCTGTTGTTGTAAGTCATCCACATGGTAAATTAAAGCCGGCGTATTGACATGGCTGTTAAACCCTCAAAGCCTGAAGTCAATCAATGAAATCTATGGAAAATTACTTGGAGGATATTAAAATCTGTAATACGCAAGTGCAGATTTTGCATTTCTCTGCATAATATTTATGTGCAGCCCTCCTGGGTGCCCACTTTGCCAATCCCACACAAGCTTTTTTTATTGTCGGAGCCACTGCTGCATGACAGTAACTTTGTGTGAGCTTAAGTTCATAGGAGCCAGTGGAGTTCACACCAGCATAAAGCAGGAGTATCGCAGTGGTGTGAATACAACTCACCTGATGCTGTGAGTCCTTCTGGGATCATCGCTTTAATTGATTGCTAATAGGGTAAACCCTGCCTGATTTTTTTTGATTGCCAAATCTCTCACCCTGTCCCAGCATGGTGGGTTGGAGCATTGTAGCAAGCACAGGACAGCTTGCCAGGGAGCCATGCTGCGACAATCCCCCTGGGTTTTCCTTTCAGATCATTTCCCTCCTGACCTAACCTTTTTTGGTACTTTACTGAAATTTTAGCATTTCACCTGATCCCCCACCCCTTCTTTTCCCTCTCCCTTTGAATGCCTATACAGATGGGGAGCGTGTGTTTTAGTGGAAGAAAATATGGGTACAAGCAAATTGGGGGAAAAGAAATAATCTGGAGTGCTTGAGAAATGACTGGACTTCTTTAGCGCTCCTTTGAGCTGAAGGTACATACTAGCAAGCAGAGTTTATTAAAAAAAATATACAGGATAGATTAGACTATGCATGATCCTTGCCTTCGTTGGCACTAGTACAGGGCCTAACGCTGCACTGTTTGATTGCCTCTTGCATGCTAACAAAGTTATCTTTACAAGACACCTGGGAGAAGGAGAGGGTATCATTCCCATTCCAGAGACGGAAAAACTGAGGCATGGAGAACTTTCCTTTCTCTTTGATGTTTTTTCCCCCAGGACAGGGAGATCAGGTCCAGGACAAGACCAATGATTTAGACTATCATATATTTGGGGGGGGGGTTGGACTAGATGTGCCCTCGTGAGGTCCCTTCCAACCCTCCTTTTCTATGACTCTATCCCATTACTTGCAGTTTGTGGAGCATTATCAAATGGATGTGCACATCACTGAGTTTCAGGTAGTTGGGACCGAGTGATGCCTGGATAAAAAGGAAGCTCCCAGTCGATTAGGTTAATACACTGTAGGGTTTTCTTGGCTGCTGCGTATAAAGCCAACAATTTGGGAGGAGAACAGAAAGTCTCACTTGAGGGAAGTGAAATGAGGAGGGAGGTGAGTCATCCCACTAGCTCCTGACCAGAGCTGCCTGGGAACGATGTCAGAACAAAACATCTTCACGAAATTGCAGGATTTCTTTCCACAGGAAAATTTCAATTTGTCTGAAAATTTCTCAGTCTCCCCCAGGAGAGTGAAACCCCTTGTTCCCTGCCTGGCTCCTCTTGTCTTGACTCTCTGCCTGCAGGGTGGAAGTCAAGATGACAAGAGCCTTCCAGGCAGGCAGCTGGATGCGGGATGGCAGTGGGGCCCGGGGCCCAGCTCACCGCCTGCCCCACTGCCCGGCCGCTGCTCAGGCTGCTGCAGGAGGCAGGGGCAGGAAGCCTGGAGGCGTAGCCGCTGGCAGCCTGCCTTTTAAAGGCTCTTTGCAACTTCACTTTTGGTCTGCTGGGAGAAAGCTCCACTGACAAGTGCCTGCCAGGCTCACAGCTGGCAAGCTGAAAATTCTGTGTCAGCGGCCTGGAAACACAATTTTTTCATGGAAATCCTCCATCTATATTCTCTTTCTTTCCCTTTTGATCTATATCTATATCTATCTATATCTATATCGATGTGTGTATGTGTGTGTATGCATATATACACACAAACACGTACGTTATTCAAATCACTATACACATGCACACACATATAGATATATCAATCTAGATATAGATACAGTTAGATATATGTGTGTGTGTGTGTGTGTGTGTACAGAGAGTGATTCGAATTCCATGCATATGTCATATGTGTGTGTATATATACATATATATATATACACGCACACACATACATACACACAATACAATATATACATATATATACATACATATGCACACATACACACATAGATATAGATATAGTTCACAAGGGAGAGAGAGAGAATATAGATGGAGGATTTTCCTGAAAAATTGTGTTTCCAGGCCACATACATCCTCACAATACAGTACATACATATATAGACATATACACGCACATGCACATATATATTAAAGTGATGATCCCAGAAGGACACACAGCATCAGCTGAGTTGGATTCATAGAGTCATTTGCTACTGCATTACCCCTGCTTTATGCTGGTGTTAACTCTGCTGGCTCCTATGCACTTAGGCTAGCACTAAGTTACTGTCATGCAGCGGTGACTCTGACAATAAAAAAGCTTGTGCTTTAGCACCATCAAATAATCCAATAGTTGCTGCTTACTGTAGAGGAGGGTGCCAGGGAAAATAAGGCATATCATAGGCACGTTGCAAATGTATATGCTGATGGCAAGGTCATGGGAAAGAGGATGCCTTGTGTGTTTACAGTAGGGCAGCAGACATGAGCACGGACCCCGTGTAGCACCACCCCATCCAGAACCACAGCTTTTCCTGCTTTCCATATTGTTTTGCCATTGCTAGCCCTTCAAGTCTGCAGCCAACAAGCCTTAGGTTGGCTCCAAACAGGGATAAACAAAAATCACAGTTGTCCTCTCCATGTGGCTCGTTCCTATGTGTGGCTATCCGTGATGAAACAGGGCGAATCTCCACAGGAGGAGGACTTCCAGTTGTGAAAAAGGGAATGATAGAAACTAAAGGAGGAAGCCAATAAGGCAGTGACTGAATTGTAGAGAAACAGGGAGGCAGGATCAGTCTGTACCCAAGTCTTGGGGTAGCAAACTGATTCATCAGCATCTTTGTCATTGCTCACGGTTGTATATCTTCACTGGGGCACCAAAGGGTGCCCGCTCTGCACCAGTCTCCCTTGGCACCTGTTCCACACGTGATGGGCAGGGCCTGTTTCTCCTGAGCAGCTATTTGAGGAGCACTTTGAGGTCCCTCTGAACCTCACTTGGTTGGGTGGTTACTGACCACCTCTGGGTAACTTCCTCCTGGTAACCCCCATGTCTCAGGTAGGGACTGCAAAGTGGATGCTCATAGTCCGACCATTGCACAGAATCATGTTTGCATCATCCTTGGCATGAGACTGAACAAAAACTTGACTTCTCTGCAAAGAATCACTTTGCGTAGCTGAGACTTGCACACAGGACTGCGCTGGGAGGAAAAATTATTTATTAAAGTGACTGCAGCCAGTGCCCCTGTTGCCAGCATTCCCTCCATCTCCAGAGCCCATTTCGGGGAATTGTTACTCATTCTTTAGGCAGGCAAAGCTTCCACTGCCCTCATGCACTCGGGCTGAAGCCAAGAGGAACTTGGCCTGAGACAACAAAGGAATGACTCTTGAATCTGGGCCTCCATCACTTGTGGTTGACCTATCGCGTCCGCAGAGCGTTAATCACTTGCTTGAGTCATGTACCGCGATGGTAAACTCCCACAACTCGCCAGGAGCGATAGGACCTGCCTTCTCTTTGGCTCCTGGACTATAAAGCATGCATTGTAAACTTGGACTATTCCAGCGAGTCTTTGGAAAAGACCCAGATTTTAAGAGTTCTTTTTTTTTTTTTTTAATTCCTTCCTTAAAAAACAAAATAAAGCCTCATTGAAGTTTATCTAAACCATTTGCATTCTTGGTGTGCAGCTCCGGGAGTGGTTGCATGCTGGTTCATTGGAAGGTGAAATAAACAAGCAATCATCTTCCGGGGGCGGGGAATCACGTAAATTAAGTGCATCGTATTCGCAGAACAACAGTTTACTGGCTGCAAGCGTAATCCAGTGGGATTAACCTCAGAAGCAGCCCACACTGAGTCAGAAGAAAGTCCCGTGGGAATCATAGGTCCTTCAGGGTCCCAGAGTTGGTGGAGTTTCTTCAGAAAGATGACAGACTGTTTCTCTCTTTTTTTTTTTCCCCTCCCCAACCTCCTCAGTTGTTGATTGCTGGGAGGTGGCTGTGTTTATCATCAGAGCTCCCCCGCCCCCCCCCCCCAGGCAGTAATACTGTGATTAAAGATCAAATAGAAATGGAAACAAATGGACTGGCCAGCTTGTGATCTGTCTTGGCCTCAGTGGGGTTAGGTCTATAGTAGGCTTGGGGTTAATTAGCTCACATAGTCCCATAACGATACAGAGTTCTTTATTTCCTGGGCCCACTGGTCTCTCAGGAACCCAAATAAGCCCCACTCAGTACCCAAACATTAATACAGTCCATCTAGGGGGCACTCAGAGTCCTTGAAGGGTTAACTGTCAGACCCTGAGAAGATGCCTCTGGCTGTCTGCTGCTTTTTTCCCCGCACCAAAGTCGTCCTTCTTTTCCTTGGGGTAAGTTCCCCATCCTGGTATTACTGCCTCCACCTTTGCAGTCCTGGGTCTCTTTCCAAACCCCAAAAAATCTCTGCCCTGGTATTGCAGCCACTAGTTAAGCCACCGTCCTTTCTCATCTTACTAACTTCCACTTCTC